>NC_135822.1:67487287-67787287 GCF_964213995.1 Mustelus asterias
CCCCAACCCCTCCCCTCTGACCCCCCCCCAACCCCTCCCCTCTGACCCCCCCCCACCCCCTCCCCTCTGACCCCCCCCCCCACCCCCTCCCCCTCTGACCCCCCCCCACCCCCTCCCCTCTGACCCCCCCCCACCCCCTCCCCTCTGACCCCCCCCCACCCCCTCCCCTCTGACCGCCCCCCACCCCCTCCCCTCTGACCCCCCACCCCCTCCCCTCTGACCCACCCCCTCCCCTCTGACCCCCCCCACCCCCTCCCCTCTGACCCCCCCCACCCCCTCCCCTCTGAACCCCCCCACCCCCTCCCCTCTGAACCCCCCACCCCCTCCCCTCTGAACCCCCCCACCCCCTCCCCTCTGAACCCCCCCACCCCCTCCCCTCTGAACCCCCCCCACCCCCTCCCCTCTGAACCCCCCCACCCCCTCCCCTCTGAACCCCCCCACCCCCTCCCCTCTGAACCCCCCCACCCCCTCCCCTCTGAACCCCCCCACCCCCTCCCCTCTGAACCCCCCCACCCCCTCCCCTCTGAACCCCCCCACCCCCTCCCCTCTGAACCCCCCCACCCCCCTCCCCTCTGAACCCCCCCACCCCCTCCCCTCTGAACCCCCCACCCCCTCTGAACCCCCCCACCCCCTCCCCTCTGAACCCCCCCACCCCCTCCCCTCTGAACCCCCCCACCCCCTCCCCTCTGAACCCCCCCACCCCCTCCCCTCTGAACCCCCCCACCCCCTCCCCTCTGAACCCCCCCACCCCCTCCCCTCTGAACCCCCCCACCCCCTCCCCTCTGAACCCCCCCACCCCCTCCCCTCTGAACCCCCCCACCCCCTCCCCTCTGAACCCCCCCACCCCCTCCCCTCTGAACCCCCCCACCACCTCCCCTCTGAACCCCCCCACCCCCTCCCCTCTGAACCCCCCCACCCCCTCCCCTCTGAACCCCCCCACCCCCTCCCCTCTGAACCCCCCCACCCCCTCCCCTCTGAACCCCCCCACCCCCTCCCCTCTGAACCCCCCCACCCCCTCCCCTCTGAACCCCCCCACCCCCTCCCCTCTGAACCCCCCCACCCCCTCCCCTCTGAACCCCCCCACCCCCTCCCCTCTGAACCCCCCCACCCCCTCCCCTCTGAACCCCCCCACCCCCTCCCCTCTGAACCCCCCCACCCCCTCCCCTCTGAACCCCCCCACCCCCTCCCCTCTGAACCCCCCCACCCCCTCCCCTCTGAACCCCCCCACCCCCTCCCCTCTGAACCCCCCCACCCCCTCCCCTCTGAACCCCCCCACCCCCTCCCCTCTGAACCCCCCCACCCCCTCCCCTCTGAACCCCCCCACCCCCTCCCCTCTGACCCCCCCACCCCCTCCCCTCTGAACCCCCCCACCCCCTCCCCTCTGAACCCCCCCACCCCCTCCCCTCTGACCACCCCCCCCCTCCCTCCCTCCCCCCGGTTCGCTCCCTCCCTCCCTCCCCCCGGTTCGCTCCCTCCCTCCCTCCCTCCCCCCGGTTCGCTCCCTCCCTCCCTCCCTCCCCCCGGTTCGCTCCCTCCCTCCCTCCCTCCCCCCGGTTCGCTCCCTCCCTCCCTCCCTCCCCCCGGTTCGCTCCCTCCCTCCCTCCCTCCCCCCGGTTCGCTCCCTCCCTCCCTCCCTCCCCCCGGTTCGCTCCCTCCCTCCCCCCGGTTCGCTCCCTCCCTCCCTCCCTCCCCCCGGTTCGCTCCCTCCCTCCCTCCCTCCCTCCCTCCCCCCGGTTCGCTCCCTCCCTCCCTCCCTCCCCCCGGTTCGCTCCCTCCCTCCCTCCCTCCCCCCGGTTCGCTCCCTCCCTCCCTCCCTCCCCCCGGTTCGCTCCCTCCCTCCCTCCCTCCCTCCCCCCGGTTCGCTCCCTCCCTCCCTCCCTCCCTCCCCCCGGTTCGCTCCCTCCCTCCCTCCCTCCCTCCCCCCGGTTCGCTCCCTCCCTCCCTCCCTCCCCCCGGTTCGCTCCCTCCCTCCCTCCCTCCCTCCCCCCGGTTCGCTCCCTCCCTCCCTCCCTCCCTCCCCCCGGTTCGCTCCCTCCCTCCCTCCCTCCCTCCCCCCGGTTCGCTCCCTCCCTCCCTCCCTCCCTCCCCCCGGTTCGCTCCCTCCCTCCCTCCCTCCCTCCCCCCGGTTCGCTCCCTCCCTCCCTCCCTCCCTCCCCCCGGTTCGCTCCCTCCCTCCCTCCCTCCCCCCGGTTCGCTCCCTCCCTCCCTCCCTCCCCCCGGTTCGCTCCCTCCCTCCCTCCCTCCCCCCGGTTCGCTCCCTCCCTCCCTCCCTCCCCCCGGTTCGCTCCCTCCCTCCCTCCCTCCCCCCGGTTCGCTCCCTCCCTCCCTCCCTCCCCCCGGTTCGCTCCCTCCCTCCCCCCGGTTCGCTCCCTCCCTCCCTCCCTCCCCCCGGTTCGCTCCCTCCCTCCCTCCCCCCGGTTCGCTCCCTCCCTCCCTCCCTCCCCCCGGTTCGCTCCCTCCCTCCCTCCCTCCCCCCGGTTCGCTCCCTCCCTCCCTCCCTCCCCCCGGTTCGCTCCCTCCCTCCCTCCCCCCGGTTCGCTCCCTCCCTCCCTCCCCCCGGTTCGCTCCCTCCCTCTGTCCCCCCCCCCCCCCGGGGTCCCACCCCCCTCCCCCCGGTCGTCCCCCCCCCGGTTCGCTCCCTCCCCCCCCCCCCTCCCCCCCGGTTCGCTCCCCCCCCCCCCCTCCCCCCGGTTTGCTCCCTCCCCCCACCCCCGGTTCGCTCCCTCCCTCCCCCCCCCTGGTTCGCTCCCCCCCCCCCCGTTTCGCTCTCCCCCCCCCCCCCCCCCCCCCCCGGTTCGCTCCCCCCCCCCCCCCCCCGGTTCGCTCCCCCCCCCTCCCCCCGGTTCGCTCCCCCCCCCTCCCCCCGGTTCGCTCCTCGCCCCCCCCCTCCCCCCGGTTCGCTCCCCCCCCCCCCTCCCCCCTCCCCCCGGTTCGCTCCCCCCCCCCCCCTCCCCCCGGTTCGCTCCCCCCCCCCCCCCCCCCCGGTTCGCTCCCCCCCCCCCCCCCTCCCCCCGGTTCGCTCCCCCCCCCCCCCCCCCCCCCCTCCCCCCGGTTCGCTCCCCCCCTCCCCCCGGTTCGCTCCCTCCCTCCCCCCGGTTCGCTCCCTCCCTCCCCCCGGTTCGCTCCCTCCCTCCCCCCGGTTCGCTCCCTCCCTCCCCCCGGTTCGCTCCCTCCCTCCCCCCGGTTCGCTCCCTCCCTCCCCCCGGTTCGCTCCCTCCCTCCCCCCGGTTCGCTCCCTCCCTCCCCCCGGTTCGCTCCCTCCCTCCCCCCGGTTCGCTCCCTCCCTCCCCCCGGTTCGCTCCCTCCCTCCCCCCGGTTCGCTCCCTCCCTCCCCCCGGTTCGCTCCCTCCCTCCCCCCGGTTCGCTCCCTCCCTCCCCCCGGTTCGCTCCCTCCCTCCCCCCGGTTCGCTCCCTCCCTCCCCCCGGTTCGCTCCCTCCCTCCCCCCGGTTCGCTCCCTCCCTCCCCCCGGTTCGCTCCCTCCCTCCCCCCGGTTCGCTCCCTCCCTCCCCCCGGTTCGCTCCCTCCCTCCCCCCGGTTCGCTCCCTCCCTCCCCCCGGTTCGCTCCCTCCCTCCCCCCGGTTCGCTCCCTCCCTCCCCCCGGTTCGCTCCCTCCCTCCCCCCGGTTCGCTCCCTCCCTCCCCCCGGTTCGCTCCCTCCCTCCCCCCGGTTCGCTCCCTCCCTCCCCCCGGTTCGCTCCCTCCCTCCCCCCGGTTCGCTCCCTCCCTCCCCCCGGTTCGCTCCCTCCCTCCCCCCGGTTCGCTCCCTCCCTCCCCCCGGTTCGCTCCCTCCCTCCCCCCGGTTCGCTCCCTCCCTCCCCCCGGTTCGCTCCCTCCCTCCCCCCGGTTCGCTCCCTCCCTCCCCCCGGTTCGCTCCCTCCCTCCCCCCGGTTCGCTCCCTCCCTCCCCCCCCGGTTCTCCCCCCCCCGGTTTGATTCCATTCCCCCCCCCCCCCGGTTTGATTCCATTCCCTCTTTACTCTCATTTCCTGTTCTCTCTCTTCCTGTGGTGTTGTCACTGGGCTAGTCGTTTGGAGACCCAGGGTAATGCTCTGGGGACCTGGATTTGAATCCCACCATGGTACATGGTGGTATTCAAATTGAGTAAAAACATCTGGAATTCCAAGTCTGCTGATGACAATGAAACCATTGTCGTAAAAACACATCTGGTTCACTAATTTCCTTAAGGGAAGGGCCTGCCGTCATCACCTGGTCTAGATGGAGTCGAGCTTCTTAAATGTTGTCAGAGCTGCACTCATCCAGCCAGGCAAGTTGGGAAGTATACCGTTACACCCCTAAATTCTGCCTTGTCGATGGCGGACAGGCTTTGGGGAGTCAGGAGATGAGTTACTCGCCACAGGATTCATAACCTCTGGCCTGCTCTTAGCCACAGTATATAGCTAATCCAGTTCAGTTTCTGGTCAATGGTAACTCCCAAGATGTTGATAGTGGGTATTCAGTGACAGTAATGTCATTGAATGTCAAGGGACGATGGTTAGATTCTCTCTTGTGGGATTTGGCACTTCTGTGGCGTGAATGTGACCTGCCGCTTGACAACCGAAGCCTGGATATTGTCCAAATCTTGTTGCATTTGGACTGTGTCAGCTTCTGAGGAGTCACAAATGATGCTGAACATCATGCTATCACCAACGAACATCCCCACTTCTGACCTCATGATCGAAGGAAGGTCACTGATGCAGGAGCTGAAGATGGTTGGGCCGAGGACATTACTCTGAGGAACTCCTGCAGTGATGTTCTGGAGCTGAGATAATTGACCTCCAGGCATCCTCCTTTCTCCCAGGAATGTTTCCCAACCAGCAGAGGGTTTTCCGCTGCTTCCTGTTGATTCCAGTTTTGTGAGGGCTCCTTGGTCAAATGCGGCCTTGATGTCAAGGGCAGTTACTCTCGCCTCACCTCGAGAGTTCGGCTCTTTTGACCACATTTGAACCAAGGCTGTAATGAGGTCAGGTGCTGAGTGACCTTGGCAAAACCCTCACTGAGCAGGTTATTGCTGAGTAAGTGCTGTTAATGACCACTTCCATCACTTTACTGATGATTGAGAGTAGATTGATGGGGCGGTAATTGGCCAGGTGGCATTTGTCCTGTTTCTTGTGTACGGGACGTACTTGAGTAATTTCCCACATTGCCGGGTAGATGCCAGTGTTGTGGCTGTACTGGAACAGCTTGGCTAGGGCACGGCAAGTTCGGGAGCACAAGTCTTCAGTACTGCAGGTGGAGTATTGTCAGGGACTGTAGCTTTTGCAGTATCCAATGCCTTCAGCCGTTTCTTGATATCACCTGAGGTGAATTGAATTGTCCAAAGTTGTCCAACATCTGTGATGTTGGGGACCTGCAGAGGAGGCCGAGATGGATCATCTACTTGGCACATCTGGCTGAAGATTGTTGCAAAAGCTTCAGCCTTCTCTTTCTCACTGATGTGCAATGGGCCTGATATGGAAACCTTCAGGAATACCACGCAGAATTGGCAACACCATCCTGTTCCCTTGAAAATGTTGATTTTTGCAATTATTTATACATTTAAGAAGCTATTCTGGATCGTGCTACTCTTAGTGAGATACAGTATTTCCTTGTGTTTGACAACACTGTCCTCAATTGCTTTCTGTAGGAATTGTTGGGTTTGCTTTGCCACCGACCTTGATGATCGCTCGGCGGAATGGGTCAGCCCGTGTCGATGTAAAGGATCCACAAAGTGGATCCACCAGGCATGTCTGCAACGGTGGTTGGATGAGAAACAGAAGGGGAACAGCACAGGCCGGGTGGCGTGTCCACAGTGCAACACTGAGTACTTGATAGTCTTCCCAAAGTTAGGTACGTATGAGACTTTTATCTTTTCCCCACAAGCTTGCAAACTTAGAGGAAAAAAAAAATCCTTTCAATTGCTGTGTATTCATGTCCCATTTTCACCCTCCCTACCCAAGTTCTGTGGGTGTCTGCTCAGCTGCATTTTATTCTGGTGAACCAAAGGCATTGAATCACTTCAAAAATGTGCCTTAAGTTCAACCTCCAAAAAAGACCCTTTCCACAACACACACATTAGCCAACTTTTGTTCATGTTTCGATCCTTGATGACTCCAAAACCATATGACGTAGAAGCAGAATTAGGCCAGTCGGCCCATCGAGTCTGGTCCACTATTCAATCATGGCTGATATTTTTCTCATCCCCATTCTCCTGCCTTTTCCCCATAACCCCTGATCCCCTGATTAATCAAGAACCTATCGTAAAGACACTCAATGACCGGGCCCCCAAAGCCTTGTGCGGCAAAGAGTTCCACTGATTCACCACTCTGGCTCCTCATCTCGAGAAGACTATAAGAAACGTTGGCTCTATTTTCCCTCCACAGAGGCTGTCAGACTTGCTGA
The DNA here is from genome assembly GCF_964213995.1 of Mustelus asterias. Lineage (NCBI taxonomy): Eukaryota > Metazoa > Chordata > Chondrichthyes > Carcharhiniformes > Triakidae > Mustelus > Mustelus asterias. The sequence continues at coordinate 67,493,665 of NC_135822.1, forward strand.
GATTTTCCAGCATTTTCTGTTTTTGTTTCAGATTCCAGCATCTGCAATAATTTACTTTTAATCGACCTGTTTTTTTCCAATTCAGAGGTCACCAGTTTAGCAGTACGTTGCTCATCGCTTGTAGTGGTGCTATAGTGTTAACACACGTTTCCCAGTATTAATGGGTGCAAGAATCTAGAGGCAAGAAGCAAGGTTTTGTGGCAGTGTCTCCATCTATGGATCATCGTCATTCAGTCATTTGCTCTGGTCTTTATTTGATTATGTTTGCAGTAATTCAAGACCTCCAGACTGACTTGAAGTCCAGTATCAGAGTTTGGGTAAAAGCAAATACATAGAAGATAGGAGCAAGAGGAGGCCATTTGGCCCTTCGAGCCTGTTCCGCCATTCATTACGATCATGGCTGATAAGACCATAAGACATAGGAACAGAATTAGGCCACTCGACCCATTGCGTCTGCTCTGCCATTCAATCATGGCTGATATTTTTCTCATCCCCATTCTCCTGCCTTTTCCCCATAACCCCTGATCCCCTTATTAATCAAGAACCTATCTATCTCTGTCTTAAAGACACTCAATGACCTGGCCTCCACAGCCTTCTGCGGCAAAGAGTTCCACAGATTCACCACTCTCTGGCTGAAGAAATTCCTCCTCATCTCTGTTTTAACGGACTGTCCCTTTAGCCTGAGGTTGTGCCCTCTGGTTCTCAGATCATCCAATTCAGTAGCCTAATCCTGCTTTTTCCCCATAACCGTTGATCCCATTCGCCCCAAGTGCTATATCCAGCCACCTCCTGAATACTGCGGATGCTGGAATCTGAAACAAAAACACGAAATGCTGGAAAATCTCAGCAGGTCTTGCAGCATTTGTGGAGACAGAATAGAGCTAATGTTTCGAGTCAGAGTGACCCTTCGTCATCCAGACTCAAAAGGTTGGCCTTACTCTCTCTCCACGGATACTGTCAGACCTATTAGTGTTTGGGTGTTTGATCTCAACTAACACACTGGTTGTCAACCATTACGGGCTACTACGTTAAGTAGATAAACTGTACCTATTTTACTGATTCAACAGCAGCTTGCATGTCACACCCTTTTTTATGGTCAAAAATGGCCCAAAACACTTCATGATGCACTGGACACTGAGCCAAACGGGGAGATATTAATGGCTGTGAGCTTGGTTTAGGAGCTGGATGTTCATGCAAGCATGGGAGCTGGAGAAGCACAGTGGTTCAGAGAGGACGTCAAGTGTAGGAATTGATGGGTTAGGCACACAGACTCTGCAATTCTGAGTCTTGGTTTCACAATGTTAAGGAAAAAGATATCTTTAGGCTTGCAGGATTGAGACTCAGGAGGTACCAGAAAGTGAACAAACCAGGGATGATTGAAAGAGAAGGAGAGAAAGATCGTTGATTCTGTCCAAGCTCTGGGAGAGATTGAGCTGCTACAAGAAGTGTTTAAAAACAGCTCAACCCGCAATGCTTTCAAAGCAATAACTTAGAAAGAGAAGCGAGAGTGTGGTGTATGTTTGCAGTGTGCGTTTTTGAAAGTTCCCTGCTGATGTTGGTCAAATGAATCTTTTCTTCAGGTCCGGTTGTGTACTCCTTGCATCAAGTTGACCGCATTCTGTCCAAAGCCAGCCCCTTTGCAGCAGCCAGCATCGTGGTCGGGACAGTGTACTGGTCGGCGGTGACGTATGGAGCGGTGACTGTAATGCAGGTTGGCACCCACTTCCCCTACACCGCGACCCCCCCCCCCCCCCCCCCCCCCCCAACCACCTCACCCCAGCATGCCATCAAATCCATCAGTCATTGTTCCTCAGAGCCAAGGACGACCTCTGTCAGCCATTTCATAGCAGTAATTGTTAAACAAGAGCCCATCTTTCTCACGTGGAGAACTTCTTCCTTGATTGCTCATGAGGTGGAGATGCCGGCGTTGGACTGGGGTGGGCACAGTAAGAAGTCTCACGACACCAGGTTAAAGTCCAACAGGTTTATTTTTTTCACAGTAAGAAGTCTTTCAACACCAGGTCAAAATCCATGATAGCTTATTGGTGAAGGATTTGATTGAATGGACAAGAAGGTCCATGTTGTGTTTGCTATTTGCAACTGCGGTGCATTTCAATGCCCCTCGGCTGAGGAAGTATCTGTTGGTGTTCGATGGGAATGGGATAGATCTTGATTGTGCTGCCATTCTCCTCCTGTCAGTGTTATTAGTTAAGGTTTTGCAGCACCGTTTGAATACATCGTTTCCATGTCATGTAGCAGGTTTGCGGCCAACTTTTCTGTTTTGAAAAGGATTTGGGTGTCGTATTGATTCGTGACTATGATTAATTTGATGCTCAGACCCCGATGTGAAAGCTTCACAAAGAGCCTTTCACCTCATAGCACAGACATGAGCGGGAAAGTTTCACCTGGCTCTCATGCACGTATGTGGAGTGCAGTTTTCCCCTTATGGGAGAATCTAGAACTAGGGTCACTGTTTAAAAATAAGGCGTGGTTATTAAAATGAAATTGAGGCAAAGCTTTTTGAGGGTAGTGAGTCTTTGGGGAAAAAAAAAAGAATCTTCCTAGCTCTGACTTCATTTGAAGATTCTGCTTCCACTATTTCGAGGAAGAATGTTCCAAAGATTCATGACAATCTGAGGGAAAATTATTTCGCCTCATCTCTTGTTATGAATGGCCGATCCCTCATTTTTAGAAAGTGACCCCTGGTCCTAGAATTTCCAACAAGAGAAAACATCCCCTCCACATCCACCCTGTCAAGACCCCTCAGGATGTTAAAGGTTTGATCAAGTTGCCTCTAACTCTTCTAAACTCAAGTGGATACAAGCCTAACCTCTCCAACTTTTCCTGATTCGACAAGGAGACCAAGGGTGTCCAGGGATAGCTGAGCTGGTTCATCGCACTGATTTTCACAATCATCAGCAAAGAGAATGTCTCCTTTTGTGGGGAAGAGCAGAACTAGAGGGCAGCACGGTGGCACAGTGGTCAGCACTTCTGCCTCACAGCACCAGGGACCTGGGTTCGATTCCGGCCTCGGGTGACTGTCTTTGCGCATTCTCCTGGCGTCTGTGTGGGTTTCTTCCGGAGGCCCCGGTTTCCTCCCACACTCCCAAAGATGTACGAGTTAGGCTGATTGGCCATGGTAAATTGGCCCTTAGTGCCAGGGGGATTAGCAGGGTAAATACATGGAGTTACGGGGATAGGTCCTGGGTGGGATTTGTTGTTGGTGTCGACTCGATGGGCCGAATGGCCTCCTTCTGCACTGTAGGGATTCTATGATCCTATAAGTTTGCCACCAAAACATCCCGTAGGGAATTAAGAAGAAATATTGTCATCCAGTGAGTGCTGAGAATGTGGAACAGGCAGTGGGTGAGGCAACTGATATGGATGAGGTTCAGGGGAAGCTGGAGAACAGAATGGATGGATACGGTGGTGGATATAGATGAGACAAGATGGCTTCGCGTATAGGTTTGAGTGGAGCATTAACACTATTGTGGGTGGGTTGGGCTGAATGACCTTGTTTCTGTGCCATACATCCCATGTAATCCAATTTTTAAGCCAGCAGGTAGAGGTGCAGGACACTGTTCAGTAACTGGGCCTGTCTTTAACCATCTGCAGGTTGTCGGACACAAGAAAGGCCTGGACCTCATGGAACGGGCAGACCCACTCTTCCTGCTCATGGGCCTGCCCACCATTCCAGTGATGCTCATTCTGGCCAAGATGATCCGGTGGGAGGACTTTGTGCTTCGCATGTGGCGCAAGTACTCCAGCAAGCTGCAGGTTCTCAGCAACATTTTCCCAGGTGAGATCCCAGCCCGCAACGGGCCCCTCACCAAAGACTGCACACCCAGAGGTTCGACCCTTGTCAGCTTCTGCTCTCTCACGGCTAGCTCAGAGATACAGAAGTCTGTTTCTGTCCCTAAGCAGGGACAGGCACTGGAATGTGGTGACTAGGGGAATTTCACAGTAACCTCATTGCTGCGTTAATGTAAACCTACTTGTGACTAATAAATAAAGTTTAAAAAAAACCTAAAATCAACCTTTTCTTTGTCAATCTGCTTTCTTAACTGCTGAAGTGGAGGGCTTGGAGTGTTTCTATTATCTTAAAGGTGCTATCTAAATACAGATTGTTGTTGACTTATTTTGTTGATCTGTCTTCTCTCACTATTTTAGTTTTTTTTTTTCTCCTGACTATTTCCATCTGCCTCACCCACCCGTCCAACCTTGAGCTCACTGTCTCTCACCCTCTCTGTTAATGACAATGGAAGCTGCTTCACTTTTCTAACCCCAGACTGTGACTCTACCTTCTGCCGACAGTGTTCATCCTCTGTCTTGCTGCAGCTCAAGGTGTGAACTTGGGAGTGGAAATGATGAATCAGTAAACGCCACAGAGGAGTGGACAGATTTCACATTGAGTTGTTTCGAGCTCCGTCAAGAAACAAGCAACGCGGTCGCTCCCCTTGAACGCACAGTGTGGGTGGGTGTGTACGCGGCTCCCGCCAACCGTTCAGATTGTGTTTAATGTTTTTCCGCTGTGTAGGTTTCGGATGTCCCATTCCTCGTGTCCCAGCTGAGACCAGCTATCAGACTGACCACATGTCCGTGTCTCGCATTCTGTGCGGCGCCCTGGTCTTCCCCACCATCTCCAGCATGGTCGGCAAGCTCATATTCAGCGGTGTGAACTCCAACCTACAGCGGACTATCTTGGTGAGTACATGTGCTGATTGCCTCTGATTTTTCTCCCTTCCCCTCCTGAAGACGCTGGCTCTTGCTGGGCCACGATTACTCTGGCTCGCTCTGCGATCATCGTTGAACATCCCCAATTCTGACCTTATGACGGTAGGCAGGTCATTGATGAAGCAGCTGAAGATGGTTGGTCTCGGATACTACCCTGAGATGTTAGGAATGGGTTGGCAGGTACCTTCTACTTAAGTCCTAATGGATATTAATCATTTAATAGCGCTCACTGGGATATATAAAGAGGTTACAGGTGGCACTGTGGTGGATGTGTGTCTGGAGTGAGTTTATAAAGAAGCAGGACTTGCGTTTCCTTCACTGGACTGCAACTGAGAGGCTCAAACATGAAATGTCTTGGATGATTTAGCTCCAACAAGCACAACCTGTATGTCCACATGCAGCAAGATCAGGACAACGTTCGTGCTTTGGCTGGTAAATGGCACACAAGTGCCAGGGAATGACCATACCCAACAAGAGAGAACAGAACCATCTGCCGTTGACGTTCAGTGACATTATTGTTGCCGAATTCCCCCATCGTCAACACCCTGGGAGGTTATCACTGACCAGGAATTGAACCGGGCAAGCCATATCAATGCTGTCACTACAAGAGCAAGTCAGAGGCTAGGAATTCTGTAACTCACCTCTTGACTTCCCAAAGCATGTCCATAATCTACAAGTCAGGAATGTGATGGAATATTCTCCATTTGCCTGGACAAGTGCAGTTCCAACTACACTCAAGAAGCTCGATGCCATCCAGGACAAAGCAGCCCTCTTGATTCGCACTACATTCAGCATTTACTCCCTCTGCCACTGAAGCATAGTGGTGTTAGTATCTAAGAGGTTCTGCTGATAGATGTTAAATACCTGGGAGCATAAGGTAATATGATTCACAGATTAGTTCATTATATTCAGATGGGTATAGAAAGACTCAGCCAGCACTTGGTAGAGATTGTGTTAGCGTGGAGAAGTAAACTCTGCAATACACATTCTCTACCAAAAGCATCCTCCGAGTCTTGGTGTCTTCTTCACAACCAGAATTAGGAATTTTTCTAACAAGTGCTAGCAGTGTGCACCATCCAACTCACCAAGGCTCAGTCGGCAGCACCTTCCAAACCTGCTACCTTATTGTCGCCAATAAGCACCCTTGCAAGTTCCCCTCCAAACCACACCAGCCTGACTTGGAAATATAGCACCGTTCCTTCACTGTCGCTGGGTCAAAATCCTGGGAATCCTTCCCGAGCAGCGATGTGGGTGTATCCACACCACATGGACCGCAGCGGGTGAAGAAGACAACTCGCCACCATCTTCTCCAGAGCAATTAGGGATGGGCAATAAATGTTGGGCTAGCCAGGGGCATTCATGTGCCTTGAATGAATAAATTAGCAAAATCACCCACGGTTTTAACTAGTGATCTTTGACTGAGGTTGTTTTTTAAGGCTTTGTATTTCTTTGGTGTGATTGGGATTCGCCTCGGTGGTGTCCTCATTGTTGGCACAAGTCATCCAAGCCCAACTTGAGCAGGGTGTCGAAGCTTTTGCCTAGCGAGTTGCACAAAGTGGGAGGCCCTGGCCTCTGGGTTAAAGCCTGAGACCGTGGCTTCAACTGGATTTTCCATTCCAGAGATCTTGTGGCATTACTGGCAGGAGAACACATGATTCTGTTGACTGCTGCCCAACATTCTCTTTCCAGAACCAATGCCACCAAAAATAGACGCACTGGTCATTCACCTTTCACTGACAAAGCAATACGTTCCCTCTGAGTGCTTTTGATTTTTATCCTGAGGAATGTGGGGAAAGTGTAAAATGAATGCAAGTGTTTCAGGTTGTGGATCGCACTTTTTTTTTAAAAAATTGAATATTTTAAGTTTAAGGGAAAGAATGTCAGGCCCAATAACAAAGCTGTAGTCAATGCATGAATCGGCTGGTTTTCCTCCATCGGAATGTTGTGTCCGGTTCTGGGCACCCCAACTGAGGAAGGATGTGAAGGCATGCGAGAATATGTGCACGCAAAATTCACGTAAATTTGCTTTGATTTATTCTTGTCACCTGTATTAGCATACAGTGAAAAGTATTGTTTCTTGCACGCTATACAGACGAAGCATACCGTTCAGAGGGAAGGAAAGGAGAGAGAGCAGAATGTAGTGTTACAGTCATAGCTAGGGTGTAGAGAAAGATCAACTTAATGCGAGGTAGGTCCATTCAAAAGTCTGACAGCAGCAGGGAAGAAGCTGTTCTTGAGTCGGTTGGTACGTGACCTCAGACTTTTGTATCTTTTTCCCAAAGGAAGAAGGTGGAAGAGAGAATGTCCAGGGTGCGTGGGGTCCTTAATTATGCTGGCTGCTTTCCCCGAGGCAGCGGGAAGTGTAGACAGAGTGAATGGATGGGAGGCTGGTTTGCGTGATGGATTGGGCTACATTCACGACCTTTTGTAGTTTCTTGCGAATGATTCCAGGGATGAGTCATCAAACACCCAACTTGAGCATTGGTTAAAAAATCTTTCGTGGGGTGTGGGCTTCGCTGGCAAGACCGGCATTTATTGCCCATCCCTAATTGCCCCCTGAACTGAGTGGCTTCCTAGGCCATTTCAGGCGGCTAAAAGTCAACCACGTTATTGTGGATCTGGAATGACGTAGGGCAGACCAGGTGAGGGTGGCAGATTTCCTTCCCAAAAGAACATTTGTGAGCCAGATGGATTTTTACGTTTTATGAGGTACACTTTATATTCCATATTATTCACTGAATTTAAATTCCACCAGCTGCAGTGGTAGGAATTGAACCCATGTCTGCAGTGGATTGGCCTGGTCCTCCGCATTACTAGTCCAGTGACATTACCACGGCGATTACATGCTTGGGGTATTACTTCATCTTTTAAAAGCAGGACAGTTCAAACCAGCAATTATGCTCCTGATTACAATCCAATGTACCCTGCTGAAAGGTGCCCTCTCATTTCAGAGCCACCTTGTTCTGTACTGTGGATTCGGATTAGTCTGTCCATACTCATGATTTAGACAAGCGGCTGACACTCTGAGGAGAACAGTAAGTGGTCGCTGAGCAATTCTATTGCTAGAGTTTGTGACTAAGGAGCAAGCTATGCCAGCAGTGTGCCTCAAATGCCTCTGAACTCAGACTGGGCGGGCACCCAGACACTGCGTCAGCGGTTAAAATCTCCTTCAAGCAGTAGCGTGGCACAGAGAGAGAGAGTGTGATGGAAACTGAATCCCTACTTTATTGGCTTATCTAGATCTCAGCCTGTGAGTACAAAGGTTAGGAGTGCCTTTATTAACAGCGGCGTCAGAGCAGGGAGGTCATGCTGTAACAGTATAAAATGCTGGATAGGCCACAACTGAAGTACTGTGGGCAGTTCTGATCCATAGGACTCTTAAATCGGCCTCGCAGGTAGAGGAGGTGGTTAAGAAGGCGTATGGTGTGCTGGCCTTCATCAATCGAGGGATTGAGTTTAGGAGTCGGGAGATAATGATGCAGCTTCATAAGACCCTCGTCAGACCCCACTTGGAGTACTGTGCTCAGTTCTGGTCGCCTCATTACAGGAAGGATGTGGAAATGATTGAAAGGGTGCAGAGGAGATTTACAAGGATGTTGCCTGGATTGGTTGGCATGCCTTATGAGGATAGGCTGAGGGAGCTCGGTCTTTTTTCCTTGGAGAGACGAAGGATGAGAGGTGACCTGATAGAGGTGTACAAGATGTTGAGAGGTATAGATCGGGTGGATTCTCGGAGGCTTTTTCCCAGGGCTGAAATGGCTGCTACGAGAGGACACAGGTTTAAGGTGCTGGGGAGTAGGTACAGAGGAGATGTCGGGTAAGTTTTTCACTGAGGGTGGTGGGTGAGTGGAATCGGCTGCCATCAGTGGTGGTGGAGGCAAACTCGATAGGGTCTTTTAAGAGACTCCTGGATGGGTACATAGGACTTAATAGGATTGAGGATTATATATAGGTAAGCCTATATATAAGCCTAGGTAGGTAGGGACATGACCGGCGCAACTTGTGGACCGAAGGGCCTGTTTGTGCTGTATCTTTTCTATGTTCTATTATAGGAAGGATGTGTTTGCATTGGAGAGGGTGCAGAGATGATTTACCAGGATGCTGTCTGGGTTGGAGGGTCTTGAGCTATGAGGAAAGGTTAGATAGGCTGGGGCTGTTTTCCTTGGGGTGGAAAGGTGGAGAAGATTATGAGGGGGCATAGATTGGGTGGACAGGAAGGCACTTCTTCTGTTAGTAAAAGAGTCAATAACCAGGGGGCATAAATTTAAGGCAAGAGGTCGAAGGCTAAGAGGAGAATTGAGCAGTAGTATCTTCAGCCAGAAAGTGGTGAGAATCTGGAACGCACTGCCTGAAAGAGTGGTTGAGTCAGAAAGTCACTTGCATTGCCATAACTTCCAGGGCTATGGGCAAAGTGCTGGAAAATCTGAATGTAGTCAGGTCTTTATTGACCGGCATGGACACGATGGGTCAAATGGCCCCCTTCTGTGCTGCAAACATCTAAGAACCTGTGAGAGGGGGATAGGATGTGGAGTTGCTCGCATTGGATTGGGGTGGGCACAGTAAGGAGTCTCGCAACATCAGGTTAAAGTCCAACAGGTTTATTTGGTAGCACGAGCTTTCGGAGCGTTGCTCTTTCTTCAGGTGAGTGAAGAGTTATGTTCACAAACAGGGCGTACATAGACACAGACTCGATTTACAAGCTAATGGTTGGAATGCGAGTCTTTACAGGTACAGACAATGTGAGTGGAGAGAGGGTTAAGCACAGGTTAAGGAGGTGTCAATTGTCTCAAGCCAGGACAGTTAGTGAGATTTTGCAAGCCCAGGCAAGGCGTGGGGATGACAGATAGTGTGACATGAACCCAAGATCCTGGTTGAGGCTGTCCTCATGTGTGCGGAACCTGGTTATCTGTTTCTGCTCAGTCATTCTGCGTTGTGTGTCGTGAAGGCCGCCTTGGAGAACGCTTACCCGAAGATCAGAGGCCGAATGCCCGTGACTACTGAAGTGTTCCCCAACAGGAAGAGAACACTCCTGCCTGGTGATTGTCGAGCGGTGTTCATTCATCCGTTGTCGTAGCGTCTGCATGGTTTCCCCAATGTACTATATATGATGACATCAACAAGTTCCATCCCACCATCAGACTCTCCGGAATCAGTTGCATTCTTGGACACACGCATTTCCATCAAGTACGATCACCTCAGCACTTCACTGTACCGCATGTCCACGGATAACCTCACGATGCTCCACTCCACCAGCTTCCACACCAAACACATTAAAGAAGCCGTCCCCTACGGACAAGCCCTCCGTATACACAGGATCTGCTCGGATGAGGAGGATCGCAACAGACACCTCCAGACGCTAAAAGACGCCCTCATAAGAACAGGATATGGCGCTCGACCCATCGATCGACAATTCCGATGTGCCACAGGGAAAAACTGCACAGACCTTCTCTGAAGACAAACACAGGACATGGCGGACAGAGTACCCTTCGTCGTTCAGTACTTCCCCGGAGCGGAGAAGCTACGACGACATCTCCGGAGCCTTCAACATGTCATTGATGAAGACGAACATCTCGCCAAGGCCATCCCCACACCCCCACTTGCCTTCAAACAACTGCACAACCTCAAACAGATCATTGTCCGCAGCAAACTACCCAGCCTTCAGGAGAACAGTAACCACAATACCACACAACCCTGCCACAGCAACCTCTGCAAGACGTGCCGGATCATCAACACGGATGCCATCATCTCACGTGGGAACACCATCCACCAGGTACACGGTACATACTCTTGCGACTCGGCCAACGTTGTCTACCTGATACGCTGCAGGAAAGGATATCCCGAGGCATGGTACATTGGGGAGACCATGCAGACGCTACAACAACGGATGAATGAACACTGCTCGATAATCACCAGGCAGGAGTGCTCCCTTCCAGTCGGGGAACACTTCAACAGTCACGGGCATTCTGATCTTTGGGTAAGCGTTCTCCAAGGCAGCCTTCACGACACACGACAGCGCAGAGTCGCTGAGCAGAAACTGATAGCCAAGTTCCGCACACATGTGGACGGCCTCAACCGGGATCTTGGGTTCATGTCACACTATCTGTAAACCCCACAACCTGCCTGGGCTTGCAAAATCTCACTCACTGTCCTGGCTGGAGACAATTTACATCTCTTTAACCTGTGCTTAACCCTCTCCACTCGCATTGTCTGTACCTGTAAAGACTTGATTACCTGTTAAGACTCGCATTCCAACTGTTATCTTGTAAATTGAGTCTGTGTTTATGTTTGCCCTGTTTGTGAACACAACTCTTCACTCACCTGATAAAGGAGCAGCGCTCTGAAAGTTCGTGCTACCAAATAAACCTGTTGGACTTTAACCTGGTGTTGTGAGACTTCTTACAGTGGGAGATAGGGCATTGGATCTCTATGGAGCACCAACAGGTAGGCACGAAGAAACAAGAAGGTTACATAACCCCTCAACCTGCTCCACCATTCAATAGGACCATGGCTGCTCGGATCTTGGTCTCATCTCCACTTTCCTGCGTGCTCCCCACAACCTTTGACTCCCCTGTATTTCGCGTTCTAGATCAACTGGACTTCCAATCTATCCATATGTCTCTATTCCTTTTGTTTTAGTGTACAAAAGTCCATCAGTCTTCACCCTGAATCTATTTAGTGATTGAACAACATCAGTCATTTGGGCAAAATCCAAAGATTCACGGTTCTGAAAGTTTGGAAATTGCTCCTTTCTGGTCGCCTCACTATAGGAAGGATGTGGAAAAGATTAAAAGGGTGCGGAGGAGATTTACAAGGATGTTGCCTGGATTGAGTGGCATGTCTTATGAGGATAGGCTGAGGGAGCTCGGTCTTTTCTCCTTGGAGAGACGAAGGATGAGAGGAGACCTAATAGAGGTGTATAAGATGTTGAGAGGCATAGATCGGGTGGACTCTCAGAGGCTTTTTCCCAGGGTGGAAATGTCTGCTACGAGAGGACACAAGTTTAGGGTGCTGGGAGGTAGGTACAGGGGAGATGTTAGGGTAAGTTTTTCTCAGAGGGTGGTGGGCGAGTGGAATCGGCTGCCGTCAGTGGTGGTGGAGGCGACCTCAATAGGGTCTTTTAAGAGACTCCTGGATGAGTACATGGAATGTAATAGGATGGTGGGTTATAGGTAGGTCTAGAAGGTAGGGATGTGTTCGGCACAACTTGTGGCTGAAGGGCCTGTTTGTGCTGTAGTTTTTCTATGTTTCTATCTCATCCCTTATCCTGAGACTCTGCCTCCAAGATATGGACCTGCCAACTAGGGGTACCAGCCTCTCTCAAGCACATTGTGTCAAATGCTATATACATTTCAATGAGATCACCTCAACTTAAGAGAATGTGTATCTGTTGTACCCATTTTTCCTTGGAGGACAGCCCCTTAATCCCTTCATTCTTTCTTCAAAGGTAACTATATCAGCACATTTGAACCAAAGGTCTATTCGAAGCAAAGCCTGACGTGAAGGATGGGTTGGGCTCACTTGTCATGTCCCAGCAGTCAAACATCCCGCTGTTGCGTACGTTCCATTCTCCACGGATGGCTACTGGGCCGGGGTACTGGTGGGAGGTGTGTATCTGCGGAACTTGTGTTCTGTTCAGAGCTAGCACTTGCAGCAAAGGAGTTGGGGTAAGAGATAATAAGGAGCTTTCTTGGACAGTGGAACTGTCTGGCGCAGGTTAGCTTGGAAGTGGTCCTCAGTGACCAGAAGCTCCAGGGGAGTTGATGGCTTATCTCTTCAGATCTGAAAACTGTGCGTCTCTCGAAGATCAGGGACAGCTTCAAGTGCAGAATGTCAAACCGGGGTGGAAGGAATTCTGAATTCTCAGCTGCTTTTGATGAGGTGAATGGAGGGGGAGAAAATGCTTTCACTCATCAGTGAGTTGGTAACCAGGGGGCCACCAAGAGCCCAAGGAAGGGAGACGTGGGATGAAAATTGTCTGGCTGTGTTCAAGTTTATTTTAGTGTCGCAAGTAGACTTGCATTAACACTGCAATGAAGTTACTGTGAAAATCCCCCAGTCGCCACACTCTGCTGCCTGTTCGGGTACACCAGGGGAGAATTTAGCATGGCCGATGTGCCTAACCACGTCTTTTGGACTGTGGGAGCACCCGGAGGAAACCCACGCAGACACGAGGAGAACGTGCAAACTCCACACAGACAGTGACCCAAGGCAGGAATTGAACCCAGGTCCTTGGCGCTATGAGGCAACAGCACTAACCCACTGTGCCACAAAAAGATCCCATTGCACGATTTTGAAGAACAGTTGAGTTTCTGGTGCCTGAGCCAATATTTATTATCGTTACCAGGCTGTGGAATGCCTGGCTACTGGTAGCACAGGAAGCAGAGCCCATCATGGCTATTCCAGGGGCTGGGGAAAAGGGTTTGAGAAAGGAAAATGGCCCAAACTGTGTGACACAAGGCAACAGACTGGAATGTGGAGGGGTGGTTCAGAGAGTTGGCACAGGCATAATGGAGCTGAATTACTACTTCTGTGCTGTGAAATCCTCCAATTCTAAATGAGTATTTTGGTTGAGATAGTGGAGGGTCACGTAGAAACATAGAAGATAGGAGCAGGAGGAGGCTGTTTGGCCCTTCGAGCCTGCTCCGCCATTCATTACGATCATGGTTGATCATCCAACTCAATAGCCTATTCCTGCTTTCGCCCCATAACTTTTGATCCCACTCGCCCCAAGTGCTATGTCCAGCTGCCTCTTGAATACATTCAATGTTTTGACATCAACTACTTTCTGTGGTGATGAATTCCACAGACTCACCACTCTTTGGGTGAAGAAATGTCTCCTCATCTCGATCCTAAATGGTCTACCCCGAATCCTCAGACTGTGACCCCTGGTTCTGGACTCCCCACACCATCGGGAACATCCTCCCTGCATCTACCCTGTCTAGTCCTGTTAGAATTTTATAAGTCTCTGAGATTCCCCCCTCATTCATCTGAACTCCAGTGAAAACAATCCTAACCTAGTCAATCTCTCCTCATACATCAGTCCCGCCATCCCCGGAATCAGCGCAGGTCTCTTCAGGAGTTCTGCTGCCATTATAAAAGAACCTTACAGAAAGTGGAGTTTTGGACGTTTCACTTTCCAGATGGCCCAGCTGTGCATTTCCTGTTTCTCAACTTGTCTCTCTTCCCCTCTTTTATTCATTCATTGGACATGGGCATCACTGGCTGGGTCAGCATTTATTGCCCATCAATAGTTGCCCTTGAAGTGAGTGGCTTGTTAGGCTATTTCATAGGGCGGTTGAGAGTCAACCACATTGCTGTGGCTCTGGAGTCGCATGTAGGCCAGACCAGGTAAGGACGGCAGATTTCCTTCCCGAAAGGGACATGAGTGAACCAGATGGGATTTTCCGACAATCGACACAGGTTTCACGGTCATCAGTAGATTCTTAATTTCAGATTTCTTTTTTTCCTCTCTCTTTTCCCTTTTAGGGTGGGATTGCCTTCGTCGCCATCAAAGGGGCCTTGAAGGTTTACTTCAGACAACAGCAGTATCTCATCCAGGCGAACCGGCGGATTCTGAATTACCCCGATCGAGAAGAGGAGCAAGAGGAACTGCAGGCGGGCTACGAGGACTCTGGGAGTGACTAAAGCGGTGATGGAGGGCACGACCGGCTGAGATATGAGCAGGTGCTGTTCCGAGATGGACTGTGTTCTCTTCCTGCTCTCCGGCCCACTGGAATTGTCACTTACGTAATCCCAGTGGGGGCCATCATGACATTCCCAGATAGTCAAACGCTGGCTTGGAATCCAGCCCCAGTTGGGCTTACCCAGCTCCCATCTTTTCTTTTTGAAACCTCGACTAAACATGTACCCTCATTTTCAATTGTCCTTATATTCTTCAATCACTTTTACTGTTTTGTTTACTTAATTTTTAAAATATTTGAAACGGCAGCCACTTTCTGACAGAGGTCTCTGTCCAAGTGGTACCTCACTTGAGACTTGATGTCGGAGATGCTGCACCATAGCGCGATTGTATATGGTTCTTTGGTTGCCACATTTGCACCGCTTCCACGTGGTGACTGGTCTTGTCCTCACCCACAGGTGATCAGTTACTACGGGACGCAGCGTTCCGCTGCATCCGCGCCCTTTTCAGTGGCTGCGTCAAAGCCGGGACAACCCCGTGTCCCCAACAGCATTCTCCCGCTTCTCTTTTTTTTACTTCCTGGGGAGGAGACAGCACTCGATCTCAGTTCAGCCCGTGACCCATGGCTGGGCACCCAAGGAGGGGATGCACAAGGAGTAAGCAGCATTGCCAACAGTGCGTGGGGCCTCGTGCGATTTCCCCCCAGGCCTTCTCAACAGTTCGAACCCGCGATTTTCCCATTAACCAATAATTCCTTTTGCCAGATCCTGCCATATATCGGGCCATAAAGAAGAGTAGAAATGTAGTGACAAGTTAAAGTTGACGTTCAGTTGGAGCTTGACCCGCTTTTGCACTGCAGAGAGAATTTTCTGTGCTCATTGCATGTGGCTACAAGAGGCACATCCAAATAAATGACTTGATTTTATAAATATGTATTTGAAGGTAGAGTATTTTAGATTAGATTAATTTTTTTTTCTACCCACAGGAAATAATTTATTTTTAATGCAACTTGCCTTTCTCCCTGTGGTGGCAAACATCACAATCGCTCGTAAATTTGCGTTTTGCTTTCATGTTTCTGCAAAGCCATTTGGAATAATTAAGCTGGAAGAAAGAACGGGGATTCTCGATTAAATTTAACTTAATAAAGATGCCAGCTCTGAGTTGTTGCCGCCTTGTCATTCGGGTAAATTCCAATCAGCCATTGGGTTCATTTCTAAACCTTCTGATTTTCAGGGACTTCTGTTTGGTTCTTTTTTTGAGTGTACGATAACTCCAGGAGTCAGCTGCAAAGGAACGGTGCTTTATTGCACAAAATAAAGTATAGCAAAACCACAAGCCTGCGATGAACACAAACAAGTCCCAACCAGGACAATACAATAACGGACCCACTCGGGGGCCTGCTTTATAAAGGGATCGGTTATACGAGCTCCACCCCATCGGGTAATTGCCAATCACCAGGGAGCTCACGTTCTGCAGGTCCTACAGGAAGGTCAGTCAGTGATTTCCCCATGCAAGTCATAGAATCATACAGTACAGAAGAGGCCATTTGGCCTATCGAGTCTGTGTGGACACATGAGAAACACCTTAACTCCCACCTCATCTATCAGTAATTGGCCCATAGCCAATGTTATGATGTGCCAAGTGCCCATCCAGGTACGTTTTAAAGGATGTGAGGCAACTCACCTCAACCACCCTCTCAGGCAGCCCATTCCAAATCATCGCCACCTTCTGGGTCAAAGGGCTTTTCCTCATATCTCCCCCGAGCCTCCTGTCCCTCACCTTGAACTTATGTCCCCTTCTCACTGACCCTTCAGCTAAGGGGAGTCCCTGTTCCTCCACCCCCCACACCCACAGTTGTGCCGGCCTGACTGTTGTTGAGTGACACAAGCGATTGAGTGCTTGCTTTCAATCCGCGGAGTCACAAGGCCTGTCATGCTCTCTGCTCCTATTCTGCTCCCAAACCTCCTACATACAGGAACGCCAGCAGAAGGTGCGTTCGCTGGCATTGGGGAAGTGCAGCAAGAAGCCTCACAGCACCAGTTTAAAGTCCAACAGGTTTATTTGGCAGCACAAGCTTTCGGAGTCTCGCTCCTGGTGTCGAGACCTCTTACTGTGCTTACCCCAGTCCAACGCCGGCACCTCCACATCTTGGGGAAGCGAACAGATCTAACCACGTAGAGGTGATAGATATGCATGTGCAACCCTCCCCAAAATATCTGTGCTTCTCCCAATTCCGGCCTCTTCCATCATCTATCCCTTTGGCGCCTGTGGTTTCAACTGTCGAGGTCCGGGGCTCTGGAATTCATTCCCGAAAACCTCTACCTCAGCTCCTTTGGGAAGCTGCTTGAATCCTGCCTCTTTTCCCAAGCTGATGCTCATCTGCTTTAATCTCCTGACCCGTGGATCAGCATCAGATTTTGTTTTGTGTTACTGTGGCGCCTTGGGACATTTTACCATGTTAAAGGTGCTACGTGAAAGCTTGTTGTTGTTGTATGTCTCAGTGGTGTACTTTGTCTTTCCCTGTGGCTGAAATATCTTCTGAATATTAAACTTCGGAAACTTAAAAATCAACAGGGCTGTCATTTGGTGGGATTTTTCCACAGTCGTTGACCTTAAACACGACGGTGACCTATTGGTTCACGAATATTGGTTTGCAAGGCTTGGGGTGCGGAAATATTTGATCAGTTTCTCTTAGTTTGATGCCCACCATTACCTCCAATCCAGAATGGAAACGCAGGGAAATGGATGGGAGTGTCCATTCTTCAATGATACTCTGGAATTTGAGCAATGATGGGACGTGGATCAGTGAAAAGATTGAGTTTGGATAGCGTGACCAGACATCTTCCTCACACTCATAAGCTATAGCAGCAGAATTAGGCCATTCGGCCCATCAAGTCTGCTCCGCAAAGGTGTGCAACTCATGCGTGGCCATTTGAGTTGAATTGGCTGGCAGTATGGTAATGTCTGAGGAAGGAGATCAAACCCAAAAACTCACCAAGGTTCTCCCCAGCCCTCTTACCGAACTGATTCCTCTTCCCGCCTGCTAGCTTCATTTCAATTTAATGATGTGCTGTTTAAGCTCCATGTTCTGTCCGTGACGAAGAGCTTGCTTTGACATGTGGTGCGCTGCCAGCCCCTGCCCTTACAAGCCACCCCCCCCCATAGAAACACCATTCGCAGCATTGTTACAGAGCAGAAGGAGGTCATTTGGCCCACCGTGTCTGCACCGGCTCTTCCAAGGAGCAATTCGCTTAGTACCATTCTCCCGCTTCATCCCCGTAATCCTGCACATTGGTACTTTCCAGTTAACGTTCTAATTCCCTTTTAAATGCTTCAATTGAACCTGCTTCCGCCACACTCTCAGGCAGTGCACTCCAGACCTTAACTTGCTGCATGAAAATCCTTTTTCCTTATTTTGGCTTTGCTTCTTTTACCAAGTTTCAAGTTTATTTATTTGTGTCACAAGTCGGCTTACATTCAAACTGCAGTGAAGTTATTGGGAAAATCCCCTATTCGCCACACCCTGGCGCCTGTTCGGGTTACACTGTGGGAGAATTTAGCGTGGCCAAAGCACCGAACCAGCACATCTTTCCAGGAGGAGGAAACCGGAGCACCCGGAGGAACCCCACGTAGTCACAGGGAGAACGTGCAAACTCTGCACAGACAGTGACCCAAGCCGGGAATTGAACCCGGACCCCTGGTGCTGCGAGGCAGCAGTGCTAACCACTGTGCCACCATGTTGTCCCTAGTTGCTTTAGATCTGTGCTTTCTCCTTCCCTGTCCTTGCATGGTTAGGAAGTTTCTCACTATCTGTTCAGTCCGGACGCCTCATCGTTTTCAATACCTCTAATTGTTTACCTCATTGTTTTGTGGTCCGTGTCTGATCTGGCTCCCCAAGCTCCACTCTGCACAGTCAGCACCTCATCAAGGGACTCTCCTTTGCAGTGTTGTGCTGATTAATAAGTCTCTTCCACTCGACCTTCACCTTGCTGCCCCTCCTGCACTCAAGTGGCCTTTAATTTCCCCACAAACGTGCTGCATTTAAAATCCTCCATTACAAACTCCACTCGACATTTCCAAACGCTCGTGTGTCCCACTGCCGTTCGAAGGCCTGATTTTTTTTATTTCCGTCTGCTCCTCTTTCTAACCCATGATGATTGTCAGAACCTTCAGAATTGGTAGCCTGACCCTCTGGCAGTCCCTTCCTCTGACTCCCTCTTCATATCCTCATCAAACCCTTGCTGTTCACCCATCCTAAATCTCTGCTGCCCTGCACTAAGTCCTGCTCGCCCATCTCTGCTGTTGTTGTTGACCTAATGTGGCTCCTGGTCTCCAGTTCTCATTATTGAGTTCACTCAAATCACTTGACAAGCCATTGCTTCTTGTAATTCTGTAACTCAGCATCGGCTCCTTCCCCACCCACCTTCTGAAAGAACACACTATTCCTCTGATTCTGCCTCCTCATTGCGTCATCTCCCACAACCCTCACTAGCAGCCAGGCCCACGAAAAGTTGGTGCTACGGGCCCTGGAGTTCCATTGGTAACGACACTGGACCAAGAAATCCAGAGGCCCAGGCTCATTCTCTGTGGACGAGGGTTCAAATCTCACCACAGCAGCTGGAGGAATTAAAATTCAATTGATATAAATCGAGAGCTTCAAGTTTTTAGATGTCTAGATCACCAACAACCTGTCCTGGTTCCCCCCCCCCCCCCCCCCCCCCCCCCCCAGGCTGACACTACGGTTAGGAAAGCCCACCAATGCCTCTACTTTCTCAGAAGACTAAGGGAATTTGGCATGTCAGCTATGACTCTCACCAACTTTTACAGATGCACCACAGAAAGCATTCTTTCTGGTTGTATCACAGCTTGGTATGGCTCCAGAGCGGCTCCTTCACTCAACAAGTTGTGGAAAATTCACCACCACGTGGAGTAGTTGACACGAATGGCCAAGAGTGACATACATGCATGAGGGAGAAAGCAATAATTCATGTGGAGCATGAATGCTGGCAGGGAACTGTGGGGCCAATAATGTGTTTCTGTGCGGAGATGTCCCTCAGCAGTACAGGTTGTGAATTAGTACGTCCATTCTGACCTTCAATCTAATGCAGGGAGGGCATCTGCCAATCTGTAGCTGGTGAACAAGGCTGATGCTTCTGGAGACTGCACCCCCCACCAACAGGTAACCAGTGCAGGTGGAAACACTTCCGGTCAAACATTGCCGTGCCCGGCTTTTATCGCCAAACCTCAGGTCAATGAATTGTCAAATCTTCCAGAGGATGATGATGTTAAATCCAGATTGCAATAATCAGTCTGGAACATGCTTCATCAGATTATAAATTTCACTTGGACGTGCTGGTCCTGGTCCCCCCATGCCGACACTATAGTTAAGAAAGCCCACCAACGCCTCTACTTTCTCAGAAGACTAAGGAAATTTGGCATGATAGCTACGACTCTCACCAACTTTTACAGATACACCATAGAAAGCATTCTTTCTGGTTGTGTCACAGCTTGGTATGGCTCCTGCTCTGCCCAAGACCGCAAGGAACTCCAAAAGGTCGTGAATGTAGCCCAGTCCAACACGCAAACCAGCCCCCTATCCATTGACTCTGTCTACACTTCCCACTGCCTCGGCAAAACAGCCAGCATAATTAAGGACCCCACGCACCCCGGACATTCTCTCTTTCACCGGGAAAAAGATACAAAAGCTGAAATCACGTACCAACTGACTCAAGAACAGCTTTTTCCCTGCTGCTGTCAGATTTTTGAATGGACCTACCTCGCATGAAGGTGATCTTTCTCTACACCCTAGCTATGACTGTAACACTACATTCTGCACTCTCTTGTTTCCTTCTCTATGAACGGTATGCTTTGTATAGCGTGCAAGAAACAATACTTTTCACTGTATGTTAATACATGTGACAATAATAAATTAAATCAAATTAAAATCTGGAATATAAGCTTGTCTCTGGAATGGTGACCAGGAAATTATCATTGATTGTCATAAAAGCCCACCTGATTCACCACGGGGGAGGCAATAGCCTAGTGGTATTATCGCTAGACTATTAATCCAGAAACGCAGCTAATGCTCTGGGGAACTGGGTTCGAATCCCGCCACAGCAGCTGGTGGAATTTGAATTCCATAAAAAATATCTGGAATTAAGAATCTACTGATGAAAATGAAACCATTGTCAGAAAAACCCATCTGGTTCACTGATGTCCTTTAGGGAAGGAAATCTGCCGTCTTTACCCGGTCTGGCCTACATGTGACTCCACAGCCACAACAATGTGGTTGACTCTCAAATGTCCTCCAAGGGCAACGAGGGATGGGCAATAAATGCTGTAAGAAGTCTCACAACACCAGGTTAAAGTCCAACAGGTTTATTTGGCAGCACGAGCTTTCGGAGCGCTGCCCCTTCAGGTGAGTGAGGACTCGTGTTCACAAACAGGGCATATAAAGACACAAACTCAATTTACAAGATAATGGTTGGAATGCGAGTCTTTACAGGTAATCAAGTCTTAAAGGTACAGACAATGTGAGTGGAGAGAGGGTTAAGCACAGGTTAAATAGATGTGTATTGTCTCCAGCCAGGACAGTCAGTGAGATTTTGCAAGCCCAGGCAAGTCATGGGGGTTACAAATAGTGTGACATGAACCCAAGATCCCGGTTGATAAATGCTGGCCAGCCAGCGATGCCCATGTCCCACAAATGAATAAAAATGCCCTTCAGGGAAGGAAATCTGCTATCCTTGCCTGGTCTGGCCTACATGTGAGTCTGCGCCCACAGTAATGTGGTTGACTTTTAACTGCTCTCTGAAATAGCCTCACAAGCCACTGAGCTCAAGGGCAACAAATGGTGCCCCTCCCAGCGCCGCCCACATCCCGTGAAAGAACTAAAAAAAAAATCTATGAGAGCATTTGGTGTTCCGTGAGTTATTTCCCATTCCAACTCGGTGTCCGTTCACCCCCTTCGCTTTGAACTCTCGCCTGAAGAAATAGGGGGGAGACTGAGATTGGTGAGAAAATGATAAGTGGATTAGCCACGTTAAACACGTGCAGGGTTACAGGGCAGAGGGGAGGGGCCTGGATGTGACGCCCTTTCGGAGGAGAGTGGATGCGGAATCAATGGGCTGAATGGCCTCTTTCTGCAGCGCAGGGATTCTGTGGTCTGATAGGTCAGCGAATGATGGGAAATCCCTCAGAGCAGGAGGACTGGGAGCACAATGCAAATTTCAGGTACATTTCTGGAAACAAAGCATGTTATGACTCAGATCCACAGCTCAGTTTCAGTATGACATGTGTGGCAGATTGACAGATGTGTAGCTGGAGCGAGACTCTCATTGTGCCCACAAATACTATATTTGAATCTCGTGGCGTTCTGTGGGTACAGAATCTCTTTTTCTGGCACTTGTCTTTGGCCACACCTGCTGTCGAACCTCAGCATCTCCAACTCTTTGTCACCCAATCCCCCCTCCTTGCTTTTATGTATCAGTGTTGCTGCTGTTCTCTGTACCCCTCCCAGCAAAGTTATTTTATTGCAGTGAGTCGGCCAAAATTGAACACCATTTTCAATTCTGTGCAGGGAAAATCGTCCGAGTCCGGTTCCCAAAACATGGTCTCTGACTCTGGTTAGGCGTGATGTTATTCTCTGAGCTGGTTTAATTGCTTCTGCACGTAAGGGTGTGATCTTGTGAGGAAATTAACAGCGTGTTAAATGGTGCACGCTCTTACGAATGCACCAATCTGTCAGCAAGTCCACAGGGGTTGAGAGATGCACCATGATCATATTTACAATTTTTCATTACTTTTTGTTTCTCTTTTTATTTGCTTTTCCAGAATCCAGTCTTTCTTTCCCTCTGTGTATTTCTCTTTCTGCATCTGATTTGACTAACTTATCCTCCTCCTTCATGCATCTGTTTCTCTCTCTCTCTCTCCTAATCCTTAAAGCTCCTTGCTTAATTTGCTGGCAGTTGTTGGGCAGAAAGATTGAAAGATCATGAATTGCGTAGATGTGGTGAAAGTGTTTCCACTTTGGGATAAATCCCAAATTAGAGGTCACAAGTGTGAGATAGTCACTAATAAATTCAGTAGGGCACTGAGGGAAACTTGGTTCCCCTGAGAGTGGTTGGGAATGTGGGACTTGTTACCACAGGGAATTGTTGAGAAAATAATGGGTGGAATTTTAGGAGATTTTTTTTCCAAGTGTTCAGCTGGTCTGAAAATGGGAGAGTTCCAGATCCGTTTTCTGGGCGGGTTTTTACGTCCAATCTTATGCACTCTCTCTGAAGAGGTGGGCTAGTCGGAAACCATGCAGACGCTGCGACAACGGATGAATGAACACCGCTCGACAATCACCAGGCAAGACTGTTCTCTTCCTGTTGGGGAGCACTTCAGCAGTCACGGGCATTTGGCCTCTGATATTCGGGTAAGGGTTCTCCAAGGCGGCCTTCACAACACACGACGGCGCAGAGTCGCTGAGCAGAGACTGATAGCCAGGTTCCGCACACACGAGGATGGCCTCAACTGGGATCTTGGGTTCATGTCACACTGCAGAGAGATTTGGACAGGCTGAGTGAGTGGGCGAGGATCTGGCAGATGGAGTATAACGTTAACAAATGCGAGGTTATTCACTTTGGAAGAAATAATAGCAAATTGGATTATTATCTAAATGGAAAGAAATTACAACATGCTACTGTGCAGAGGGTCCTTGTGCATGAGACGCAAAAACCCAGTCTGCAGGTGCAACAGGTGATCAAGAAGGCAAATGGGATGTTGGCCTATATCGCAAGGGGGATAGGATATAAAAGCAGAGATGTCTTGCTGCATCTGTACAGGGCATTGGTGAGGCCGCAGCTGGAATACTGTGTGCAGTATTGGTCCCCTTATTTGCGGAAGGATATATTGGCCTTGGAGGGAGTGCAGAGAAGGTTCACCAGGTTGATACCAGAGATGAGAGGTGTTGATTATGAAGAGAGACTGAGCAGATTGGGTTTGTATTCGTTGGAATTTAGAAGGCTGAGGGGGGATCTTATAGAGACCTGTAAGATAATGAAGGGGCTGGATAGGGTAGAGATGGAGAGATTCTTTCCACTTAGAAAGGAAACTAGAACTCGAGGGCACAGCCTCAAAATAAAGGGGGGTCAGTTTAGGACAGAGTTGAGGAGGAACTTCTTCTCTCAGAGGGTGGTGAATCTCTGGAATTCTCTGCCCACTGAAGTGGTGGAGGCTACCTCGTTGAATATGTTTAAATCACGGATAGATGGATTCCTGATCGGTAAGGGAATTGGGGGTTATAGGGATCAGGTGGGTAAGTGGAACTGATCCACTTCAGATCAGCCATGATCTTATTGAATGGCGGGGCAGGCTCGAGGGGCTAGATGGCCTACTCCTGCTCCTATTTCTTATGTTCTTATCTGTAATCCCCACAACTTGCCTGGACTTGCAAAATCTCACTAGCTGTCCTGTCTGGCGACAATACACATCTCTTTAACCTGTGCTAATGCTCTCTCCACTCACATTGTCTGTACCTTTAAGACTTGATTAGCTGTAAAGACTCGCATTCCAATCATTATTCATTATTCTGTAAATTGAGTTTGTGTCTTTATATGCCCTGTTTGCTGTTTATGAGCAGATCTCCCACTCACCTGACGAAGGAGCAGTGCTCCGAAAGCTAGTGGCGTTTGCTACCAAATAAACCTATTGGACTTTAACCTGGTGTTGTTAGACTCCTTACTGTGTTTACCCCAGTCCAACGCTGGCATCTCCACATCCACGTCAGTTTCTAGCCAGAGAGGCTGTGGGCGGGGTTTAATTTGCCGGACAGCCTGTAGAGGGAGGTATTGCACATTTCACCGGTGAGGCAACCAGGACTGTTCCCCATTCATGGGGAGCAGGTATTCTCCTCGCCGGAGGGAACCTCCCCTGGCAAGGCCGTAAAGGTGCCCAATCGCCCTGGGTTGCTAGACACATTGAAATGAACATATACATAAATTTAAATAAATTAATCGCGCCAGAAATCTGGGTGTCGGAAAATCGAAAACCTGCGCCATTCCCACTGGCCGCTTTACACCCGTTTTAACGAGTGTAAAGTGGCCATAAAATTCCACTCAATACAATCAGTGCAGAAGGAGACCATTCGGCTCATCGTGTCTGCACTGACCACAATCCCACCCAGGCCCTATTCCCGTAACCTCATGCATTTACCATAGCTAGTCCCCTGACACTAAAAGGCAATTTAGCTTGGCCAATCCACCTAACCCGCACATCTTTGGGACAGTGGGAGGAAACTGGAGCACCCGGAGGAAACCCACGCAGACACAGGGGAGAACGTGCAAACTCCACACAGCCAGTGACCCAAGCCTGGAATTGAACCCGGGTCCCTGGCACTGTGAGGCAGCAGTGCTAACCACTGTGCCAGCATGCCACCGCTATTTGAGAGAAAGCTGAGTAAGAACACAAGGGGCGAAGGAATAGAAAAATATGCTGATTGGGTGGAGATGAAGTAGGATGGGAGGAGCTTGTGTAGAGTTTTAGGATCAGCCATTGGACAAAACTGCCTCTTGTTGTGCTGTACTGTTTGAAGTCATTCATGATGGAGACGATGAACCTACAGTCCTTCACTGGAGAATCTTTGAGTGTTGACAGGATCATATTCTAAGAAAACCCAAATTTAATGAATTCAGTCATCTCAAATCAACAGATTCCAGTCCAATTCATCAGCATGTGGGCACAGTGATTAGCACTGCTGCCTCACAGCACCAGTGATTGGGTTCCATTCTAGTTGACTGTGTGGAGTTTGAACATTCTCTCCCTGTCTGCGTGAGTTTCTTCCAGGTGCTCTTGTTTCCTCTCACAGTCCAAAGATGTGCAGGTTAGGTGGTTTCCCCATGGTAAATAAGCAGGGTTGCGGGGGTAGGGCCTGGGTGGGATGCTCTTTTGGAGAGTTGGTGCAGACTCAATGGGCTGAATGGCCTCTTCATGCAACGGTTGGTTTTAACATAGAAATCATAGAAATCATAGAAACCCTACAGTGCAGAAAGAGGCCATTTGGCCCATCGAGTCTGCACCGACCACAATCCCACCCAGGCTCTAGCCCCATATCCCTACATATTTATCCACTAATCCCTCTAACCTACGCATCTCAGGACACTAAGGGGCAATTTTATCATGGCCAATCAACCTAACCCGCACATCTTTGGACTGTGGGAGGAAACCGGAGCACCCGGAGGAAACCCACGCAGACACGAGGAGAATGTGAAAACTCCACACAGACAGTGACCCAAGCCGGGAATCGAACCCAGGTCCCTGGAGCTGTGAAGCAGCAGTGCTAACCACTGTGCTACCGTGCCGCCCTGAACGTAAATCTTCGTGTTCACCTTTCATTTCCTGAATTGTTTGCTTAGTAAAGTTTATTTATCAGTGTCACAAGTAAGGCTTACATTAACACTGCAGTGAAGTTACTGTGAAATTCCCCTAGTCGTCACACTCCGGCGCCTGTTCGGGTCAATGCACCCTAACCAGCACGTCTTTCAGACTGTGGGAGGAAACCGGAGCACCCGGAGGAAACCCACGCAGACACGGGGAGAATGTGCAAACTCCACACAGACAGTGACCCAAGCCGGGAATCAAAACCAGGTCCCTGGCGCTGTGAGGCAGCAGTGCCACCGTGCCGCCCAAATAATAGCACCCGGAGGAAACCCACGCAGACACGGGGAGAATGTGTCAACTCCACACAGACAGTGACCCGAGGCCGGAATTGAACCCAGGTCCCTGGCGCTGTGAGGCAGCAGTGCTAACCAAAGACTGTCAGTTACTAAGGAGTAGTCATTCCTGTCTCTGTCTTGTCTGTCATCGCCTTGAGCACAAAGACCTCAGCTGGATTTCCCGGGGAGTTCTGTACTGTCAGAGGTGCTATCCTTTGGCGGAGCTGAGAGAACTGAGTCAGTGTCTTCCCTCGTGGATGAACACGAAAGATTCTGTGGTTCCACTTTAATTGTTTCTGGCATCCTCGACCAAAATCGATTCTTCAAGCAGTATTACGAGGAAACAGGTTGCTATTTTTGTGGGAGCTTTCTGGGTGCGAATTGGGTGCCGTGTTTCCTACATTACAACAGTGACTACGCTTCAGAAAGTATTTCACTGGCTGTGGGGGCATCCTGTGGTCATGAGGGATGCCACATACATTTGTTATTCTTTTTAGCTTTGCTCAAACACAGAATGGATTGTTCAGCAAAACAGGTTTTTTATTTCTTTACTGTTTCGTACAGGTCTCTGGGCGCTGGCGAACCAACACAATCTCGCCTCGGGGCTGTTTTTCAGGCGTGGCTGAGTAGATGAGGAGACCGAGAACTGTTCATAGAATCCCTACAGTGCAGAAGGAGGCCACTCGGCCCAACGAGTCTGCACTGACCACAATCCCACCCAGGCCCCCATCCCCATAACCCTACTTATTTACCCTACTAACCTCCTGACACTAAGGGGCAATTTAGCACGGCCAATCTACCTAACCCGCGCATCTTTGGACTGTGGGAGGAAACCGGAGCACCCGGAGGAAACCCACACAGACACGGGGAGAACGTGCAAACTCCACACAGACAGTGACCCAAGCCGGGAATCAAACCCGGGTCCCTGGCGCTGTGAGGCAGCAGTGCTAACCACTGTGCCACCGTGCCGCCCTGTTGGTAACAGGGCTGTTGGTAACAAGTAAAATAGGACAGTAGAAAGATAGAAAATAGAAGCAGGAGTCGGCCATTCGGCCCTTCGAGCCTGCTCCACCATTCATTTTGACCATGGCTGATCATCGAATTCAATATCCTGATTCCCCCCCCCATCCCAAATCCCTTTAGTCCCAAGCGCTATATCTAATTTTGTCTTGAAATCGCACAACATTTTGACTACAGTAGGTCTTTGGCTGCCCTTGGTTTTTCATACCTAACTCCACATTATTACAACTACTTACCATTCATAAGTTGCTGTTCGCAGAGGAATAATCCAGATGTTTTACAGGCACCACAAGCAGCATGCAAGCTTCTGAGAGTGGACGAAGTGGGGTTGGTGTACGGGATGTAAAGATGAGATTTTCGAGGTGTCACATCGAAGATTACAAGAGGTGGGAGGGTCTTGGATGTCAGAAATAGGAGCAGGAGGAAGGCCATTCAGTCCTGTAAGCCTGTACTGCCCTTCAATATCTTAATTCCGTTTTCTCACATTATTGCAAATGTCTCAATCTTTGCCTTGAATATGCTCAAGCATTTGGCTTCCACAGCCGGAGTGTGGCGACTGGGGGAATTTTACAGTAACTTCATTGCAGTGTTAATGTAAGCTTTACTTGTGACTAATAAATTAACTTTAACTTCTGCAGTCGTGAATTCCAGCTGATGAAAAGTTCAGGTTTTACTCACGGGGTGGCACGGTGGCGCAGTGGTCAGCACTGCTGCTTCACATCGCCAGGGACCTGGGTTCAATTCCCGGCTTGGGTCACTGTCTGTGTGGAGTCTGCACTTTCTCCCCGTGTCTGCGTGGGTTTCCTCCGGGTTTCCTCCGGTTTCCTCCCACATCCTAAAAGACATGCTGGTTAGGTGCATTGATCCGAACAGGCGCTGGACTGTGGCGACTGGGGGAATTTCACAGTAACTTCATTGCAGTGTTAACGTAAACCTTACTTGTGACTAATAAATTAACTTTAAAAACATTTTCATTACAAATTGAAATGTTTCTCGAAATTTGCGCACTGCCAGCTTTTGCTCACTCTCTTTCGTCAACATTTGTACGATCGTACAACTGCCATGCTTCTGTAATAAGTATTCTGCATTTTTTTAATTGAAAGTTTGACGCGTGTGGCGAATATTGAGCAGCTAGGCGTGGGCACCAGTACAATGGGAGTTTGAGGAATTCCATTTTACAGGGAGCACCAACTCTTTATTCTGGAACTTCACTCATTCATTCTGAATATTTCACTCAACAATCAATCAGTGACGTGGGCACAATTACAGGAAGACAACATCTGGGTTTAACATACAAATCTATATCTTAAACCCCCCACAGCATCTTTGTGTTATGCCTGTATGCTTGTGCTTTTCATTGGGTTCCTGGCCAACCATTTCACCCTCCCCCCCCGCTTGTAATAAGTCTTCGGAGGCAGAAGTCCCTTCACCTACATCCCTTTATTTACAAACTCTATCAGCAGTACACAGAGTGCAAGTAGTTAGCAGCCTATCTCCGGGGGGATGTCAGAGGAACTGACACTCCCAGTTAAGTACAAAGCGAAGACTCCTTGATTGGCCCATCAATTGGATTCTTTATCAGGGACATCTTTTTGTGGATCCTTAATCAGGGATATCTTGCAATACCAACCAAATAAACAAACTCAAATTAACTTAGGGACAAATTAAAAGGGGCAGCTCCCCAAAAGGAAGGGGGAACAGCCCGAACAAAAAACAATGTCGAAAGGAAACTTAAAACATTAAATCGTAATGTGATTTTCAGGGTTGATAATACACCCCAGCCCCTGCGGTGCCCAGCGGGCGCGGAAGGCGTCAACTGCGCCCGTGGACACCGCCTGCTCCCTCTCCAGGGACACCTGGCCGCGAATATAGCCGCGGTAGAGGGGCAGACAGTCAGGATGGACGACCGCGTCGATCACCCGCTGCCTGGACCTGTAGATAGCTCGCCTCGCCAGGTCCAGGAGCAGGTTATCCTTAATCAGGGAGATCCTACTCCAATTGGCCAACCTCAATGGCCTGATTGAAGTCATTACATCACTGAGGTGCGATGGTGGTAATTGCAATTCCAATGGTAGAACCGCAGTGGAGGGGCCACTTTGCCTGCTTGTTACCACGCACTATTTACTGCCAGTGTCAACTGAGGCGGCCTCAAGACCATTCCTCAGCCGGTCGATTCTCCATCACCGCCAGCTCACAAAAGGATGCGGGGGGAAAATGTGCTTAAAGGAAAGTCGATTAAAATAACTTGGGTACGTCACCCTTTCTTCAAATGTGACAGAAATCCACACACAGGGGTAACCTTAGGATACAAACTGCACACCCACACAGGAACAGCTGCAACGCTTGGAACCTCTCTGTACTGGAATGACTCACTGCACAACAGATTGTGGACAGAAGGTGGGACCCTTCAAAAAATTACTGTGCAGCTGAAAATCACGCATGTCAGGCTTAGCCGATTCATTTGTGCACAGCAAGTCAGACACTTAAGTATTTTTCAAGGGTGGGATCAATAGTGTTGGAAAGATGAGCCGTATGCAGTTACAAAATGTTTCCTTTTACCAGGCAGCAGGCACCTGAGTCCCATCCGCTCCTGAAGATGGGCTCCATGAGAGCATTCTTCCCACGGCTGCTGGAACCTTGCCCACCTGCCGGCTGTCCATAAGCAAACATCAGCAGACTATTCGGCTGAGATTGATTGATCCAGTCTTCACCCTTGAGCCTTGCAACTTAACTGGATAGAATCAGGAGTAGTGTCCATTGTGACTTTAATGGACTTATTGACATGGCCAGTTGAGGCCAAAATATTGCATGATTTCACGAAGAAATTAGATATAGCTCTTGGGGCTGAAGGGATCAAGGGATATGGGAGGAAGTGGGGGATCAGGATATTGAATTTGATGATCAACCACAATCAAAATGAATGGTGGATTAGGCTCCAAGAACCGAATGGCCTACTCCTACTTTTAGAATAGAATAGAATCATAGAATCCCTACAGTGCAGAAGGTGGCCATTCGGCCCATCGAGTCTGCACTGACCATAATCCCATCCAGGCCCTATCCCCATAACCATTTACCCTAGCTAATCCCCCTGACACTAAGGGGCGATTTAGCAGAGCCAATCCATCTAACCAGTACGTCTTCGAAGTATGGGAGGAAACCCACGCAGAGACGGTGAGAATGTGCAGACTCCACACAGACAGTGATCCAAGTCGGGTTCCTGGCACTGTGAGGCAGCAATGCTAACCATTGTGCCACCGTGCCGCTGGTTTTATTTTCTGTTTTATTTTCAGTTTATTCCAGTTTATTTTCAGTTTCAGTTTCTATGTTTCTACCAAGCCCATTGCGCTGAATCTTGATGCCTCAAATAACAAGCAGACAACTTCAGAACTGAAGAGTGCAGTTAGATTCTCAGCTCAGCTGGCAAAAGAAGTGCTCGCGTTGGCATGGGCACCTTTGGGTGAGAGGGAACCAAATTCATAAATGTTCCTGCACCAGGTTGCTGTTCAATGAGCAACTCTTGAAAATGCTTGTGTCAACTTTAGGTGAGGGTAAGATCTGCCTTCCACGGGTACAGAGCTCCCTGTCATTATGGATTGTGAGATGCGGATTGCTGGTGGAGTTATCTTCACCGCTTAGGCCTTGGTTCAAATCCTTCCCAGACTGAAAGTCTTCTCTAGATGTACGCTGTGAATGCTTTCATAGAATCATGAATTCTGAGAGTGCAGAAGGAGGCTATTTGACCCATCATGCCAATGCTGGCTCTTTGAAGGAGACAACAAATTCGACCCCCAAAGAATAAAGAAAATTACAGCACAGGAACAGGCCCTTCGGCCCTCCAAGCCAGCACCGACCATGCTGCCTGACTGAACTAAAACCCCCTACCCTTCCGTGGACCGTATGCCTCTATTCCCATCCCATTCATGTATTTGTCAAGACGTCCCTTAAAAGTCACTACCGTATCCGCTTCCACTACCTCTCCCGGCAGCGAGTTCCAGGCACCCACCACTCTCTGTGTAAAACATCTGCCTCGTACATCTCCTTTAAACCTTGCCCCTCGCACCTTAAACCTGTGCCCCCTAGTAATTCACTCTTCCACCCTGGGAAAAAGCTTCTGACTATCCACTCTGTCCATGCCTCTCATAATCTTGTAGACTTCTATCAGGTTGCCCCTCAACGTCCGTCGTTCCAGTGAGAACAAACCGAGTTTCTCCAACCTCTCCTCATAGCTCATGCCCTCCATACCAGGCAACATCCTGGTAAATCTTTTCTGTACCCTCTCCAAAGCTTCCACATCCTTCTGGTAGTGTGGTGACCAGAATTGAATACTATATTCCAAGTGCGGCCTAACTGAGGTTCTATAAAGCTGCAACATGACTTGCCAATTTTTAAACTCAATGCCCCGGCCGATGAAGGCAAGCATGCCGTATGCCTTCTTGACTACCTTCTCCACCTGCATTTCCACTTTCAGTGACCTGTGTACCTGTACACCCAGATCCCTTTGCCTATCAATACTCTTAAGGGTTCTGCCATTTACTGTATATTTCCTACCTGTATTAGACCTTCCAAAATGCATTACCCCATTGCTGCTTTTTCCCCACAGCCTGCGCTCTGCGTTCAAGTGTTTATTTGATTGCATTTTGAAAGCTATGCTGAATCTATTTCCACCGCCCATTCAGGTAGAGCACAGCACACTGTGTAAAAAAAGACAACATTCTCTTCATCTCCCCATGGGCTGTCAGCCAATTACCTTAAATCTCCACCCAACAGAAAAAAGACATTTACCATCTTGTTTCAGTTTTAGAGGATCTGGGCCTGGTGTGCAAAATTGTCACCATTTAATTGGAAATCTTACTCAGAAGTGGGTGGCACGATAGCACAGTGGTTAGCACTGCTGCCTCACAGCGCCAGGGACTTCGATTCCCGGCTTGGGTGACTGTCTGTGCAGAGTCTGCACGTTCTCCCCGTGTCTGCATGAGTTTCCTCCGGGTGCTCCGGTTTCCTCCCACAGTCTCAAAGACATGCTGGTTAGGGTGCATTGGCCGAGCTAAATTCTCCCTCCGTGTACCCGAACAGGCGCCGGAGTGTGGCCACTAGGGGATTTTCACAGTAACTTCATTGCAGTGTTAATGTAAGCCTACTTGTGACACTAATAAATAAAGTTTAAACTTTAAACACATTAACACTTGAGAAGGTTGAAAATGAAAAATGTTCAAATCATGCAAAAAAATGTAAAGGAAAAATTGATAACTTATGTTGATATGGTACCTTTAATTCGTAGAATCCCGACAGTGCAGTCAGGCCATCAAGACTCTGAAAGAACCTCTTCCCCAACATCCCGCCCCCCCCTCCCTCCCCCCAATGCCCTCCAACCCTCATAACCCTACACATTTACCATGGCTAATCTACCTGACCTACACATCTTTAATACAGTACATCATCCCAAGGCTCAACTGGACTCAACTGTCACTGAGACACCAAGGGAGAAATAACAGCCAATGGACAACAGCTTGGTCAAAGAGGTAGACTCATTGAGGAGAACCTGAGAGGGGGAGGGAGAAGAGATGAAGCTTACGGAGGGAATGTCAGAACTAAGGACCTTTGGAGTTGAAGGCATTACCATTAATGGCGGGTGATTAAAATTGGTCACGTTCTGGAGACTGGAGGAAATTACAGAGATACACAGAGGTGAGGCAGTGGGAGGATGTGAAAACTGAGGACAAGAACTTTAACCTTGACAAATTGTTGAACTGGGAGCGAATGAGGGCAGAGGCAACCAGATTTTGGGTGGCAACAGGTTGGCGGAAGGTACAACACAGGACGATGGCCAGGAGTGTTTTTATTCATTTGTGGGACATGGGCGGCGCTGGCTAGCCAGCATTTGTTTTCCCATCACCAGGTGCCCTTGAACTGAGTATCAGTAGGCAGTTGAGAGTCAATCATTGAATCCCTACAGTGCAGAAGGAGGCCATTCGGCCCATCAAGCCTGCACCGACCACAATCTCACCCAGGCCCTATCCCCATCACCCCATGCATTTACCCTAGCTGGCCCCCATGACCCTGACAATCACATTGCTGTGGCTCTGGAGTGACATGCAGGTCAGACCAGGTAAGGACGGCATGATGGCACAATGGTTGGCACTGCTGCCTCACAGTACCAGGGACCCAGTTTCAATTCCGTCCTCGGGTAACTGTCTGTGGGGAGTTTGAACGTTGTCCTCGTGGGTTTCTTCCGGGTGCTCCAGTTTCCTCCCACAGTCCAAAGATGCGCGGTTTAGGTGGATTGGCCATGCTAAATTGCCTCTTCGTGTCAGGGGGATTAACAGGGTAAATACGGGAATAGGGCCTGGGTGGAATTGTTGTTGGTTCAGGCTCGATGGGCCGAATGGCCTTTTTCTGCACTCTAGGGATTCTATGATTTAACAACTTCCTTCCTGAAAGGATCATGTGTTTTTTTTTCCGACAATAGTTTTGTGGTCATCAGTAGATTCTTAATTCCAGATTTTTAAAAATTGAATTTAAATTCCACCATCTGCCGTGGGGGGATTCGAACCCAGGTCCCCAGAACATGAGCTGAGTTTTGGGATTAGTAGTCTAGAAATAATACCACGAGGCCATCACCTCCCCAGTGCCCGGAGATGGGAATGGATCTTAGTGATGGTAGAAGTATGTGACCAGCAACACACCTGTAAGAATCCTTATTTAATGGGGGTTGGAAGATCTTGAGGAGCGCTGTGTTAACAGAAGCCTCTGAATGATTAAATTGTATTTTTTCTCTGTTACAACGTCAATGCAAAAGCCCCCCATGTGGAATCATAGAATCCCTACAGTGCAGCAGGAGGTCATTCTGACACAATATTTTACCCAGGACATCTTCCCCCCATCTAACCAACACAGCTTGGGACACTAAGGGGCAATTTAGCATCCACTTAACACACACATCCTTGGACTGCGGGAGGAAACCCACGCAGGGGTAGGATTAGACAGTCACCCCAGGCCAGAATTGAACCCAGGTCCCTGGGCGATGTGTGGCAGCAATGCTAACCATTTTGCCTGCCCACAGAAAGATGTAGCGGCGGCACAGTGGTTAGCACTGTTGCCTCACAGCGCCAGGGACCCGGTTTCAATTCCAGCCTCGGGGGTGACTGTGTGGAGTTTGCTCATTGTCCCCCGTGTCTGCGTGCGTTTCCTCCCGCAGTCCAGAGATTAGGTTTAGGTTGATGGGCCGTGCCTTCGTGTCAGGGGGATTAACAGGGTAAATGCGTGGGGTTGTGAGAATAGGGCCTGGGTGGGGTTGTTGTCAGTGCAGACTCGATGGGCTGAATGGCCTCCTGCTGCAGTGCAGGGATTCTGTCTTGAAGCAAATTGGAGGCGGGGGGGTTCAGTTGAATTTTTGGTTTATTTGTCAGTCTCACAAATCGGCTTAGATTAACACTGCAATCGAATTACTGTGAAAATCCCCTGGTGATGGTATGAAAGGGGGAGAGACAACTAACTGTGAGCGAGTGTCAGCATCTTGAGTGGCACACTGGTTAGCCACTGCTGCCTCACAGCGCCAGGGACCCGGGTTCAATTCCGACCTCGGGTGACTGCGTGGAGTTTGCACATTCTCCCCGTGTCTGCGCGGGTTTCCTCCGGGTGCTCCAGTTTCCTCCCACGCTCCAAAGATGCGCGGGTTAGGCGGATTGGCTGTGCTAAATTGTCCCCTAATGTCAGGGGGACTAGCCAGGGTAAATACGCAGGGTTACGGGGATAGGGCCTGGGGTGGGATTGTGGTCGGTGCAGACTCGATGGGCCAAATGAGCTCCTTCTGCACTGTAGGGATTCTGTGATCTTCTGGGGAGAAAAGTGACTGAGGGGAGGGAAGAAAATCCTGTTGCGAATATTGGAGCGTCCCCTGTGTGAGCAGGTTCTCTGTGCTACTTTTTCCTCACACAGTATTTCCAACACTGAAGTGCAGCCATTTTTGTTTTTTTTTGTATTTGAATGGCAATGGCGCTGTCCCTTTAAAAGGCACATTCCTGACTGGCCCTTTAAAAGAAAACACCACACAGTGCCAAATAAGGTGTGGGCTGGAAATGATTACGTAAGCTGAATTTGTTCAGGAACTGCACAGTGACCCTGGTGTTAAAGCAGCAAGCGAGCTGGTGGCTGGGAGATGTAGTTTTACCAGTAACTCTCTGTCACTTCCTGTCTGTCGGAGTGCAGTCAACACTGCAGCTCCCAGCAGCCGGTGCAAGGGGTGGAGTTGTGGTGTGCCAGGGAGGAGGAGATATCTGCAGGGTGTTCACTTGCTATTTGCTGCGCTGGCCCCCTGCCCATGCTCATTCTTTCTCCCTTTCTCTTGAGGCAGCAGGGCAGGGTGAAAGGGATGGGACAAGGGTTTGAGGGTCAGGCTGAGAGAGGCTAGTGTGATTGGGTGGGGTGCAGTGGAAGCCCCCCCCCCCCCCCCCCGCTAAAACATGACAAGGCAAACAAACACTGCCACTCAATGGGTGTTCCCCAACAACCCCCCCTACCCTCCTCCACACACACACACACATTGCCCAAACAGAGAGGCATCTGCAGAGACACTAAGTGGGGCTGGCAGCAAGGAGATGACCTTTGGAACTTGCACAGCATGTCACTGACCCATATTTATCACATAGCCTCTTCCCCCTTCCCCCCCGCTAACCAAGTACCCAATCAACAATAATTCAAGCATAAAATCCATCGGTTGGCTGTTCAACCATGCGGGCCCTCACACCCAGTGGTGCATTCTAACCACACTTGAACCATTCAGATTCAGATTTAAGACTTCTGAAGGGGAACAAGAGAATATATATATATATATATATATATACGGCACACATCTCTCCAGCCCAGTATTAAAAACACTCCCTGCTTGAGGATTTAATTTTTTTGTTGGAGGGTGGTGGTTGTTGAGGATGGCACGGCGGCACAGCGGGTTAGCACTGCTGCCTCACAGCACCAGGGACCCGGGTTCGATTCCCGGCTTGGGGCACTGTCTGTGTGGAGTTTGCACCTTCTCCCCGTGTCTGCGTGGGTTTCCTCCGGGTGTTCTGGTTTCTTCCCACAGTCCAAAGATGTGCGGGTTAGGGTGATTTGGCCATGCTAAATTGACCCTGAGTGTCAGGGAGATTATCAGGGTGAATGTGTGGGTTACGGGGATTAGGGCCTGGGTGGGATTGTGGTCTGTGCTGACTTGATGGGCTGAATGGCCTCCTTCTGCACTCTGGGGATTCTATGAAATATTTTGTTTGCACACCAGCAATTGCGTTGAAGCATGGAAATGTACTTGGAAACATAGAAAATAGGAGCTGGAGGAGGCCATTCAGCCCTGCTCCACCATTCACTTTGATCATGGCTGATCATCCAATTCAACAGCCTGATCCTGCCTTCCCTCCATATTGATTGATCCCCGCCATCCCAAGTGCTCTATCTAACCGCTTCTTGAAAACATTCAATGTTTTGGCCTCATACTACTTTCTGTGGTATCGAATCCCACAGGCTGACCACTCCCTGGATGAGGTGGAGTGCTTCCTTCACCCAGGGAGTGGTGAGCCGGTGGAATCCGCATGAAGGCAAAAGGAAACACTTGGGAGGGAGCTTTAGTCCATCCTTGCCAACAGTGGCTGGCCCGGCCGAAATGAAGGCTGCTTCGCCAAGTCTCGCCCACACACCCAGCTGGCGGGCAAAACGGGGCTTGCTTTCCAAGGAGAATTTCCAAAGCCAGTCTCTTTCCCTCGACAACGTGGGACTTGCTGCTCCCACCGAGGGGGATGCTGGTTCTGAAAGGGCAAGCAAGGCTGAACGAGTTGGGGGAAGCGGGGGGGTGGGGGGGGGTGGGGAACATGAAGGTCAGGCTGAAATCTAAACTGTGAGGGGGGCTTTAAAAATAAAAATGTTGCCAATATTCCAGAGCTTCTGCGGAGGGAGGAATGTCCTCACACACTGAGCCTCCTCCCCCAGCAGTTTCCTATTTCAGATTTACATCAATATTATGTCTTTTTTGTATTGTGTTGTAGGTTATGCTGTTACAGCCCTAGAATTTTTTTTAAAATCCCAGCATTGAGCCGACGGGCCGAAGGGACTGTCTGTAGATTCTCTGCAAAGAAAAGTGGGGTGGCTGCCCCATGACTGTGACTCCTACCAGGGACAAACTTCCCCTCCCCGGTGGGATTTGAGAGAGGAGGGGATAGAAGAGGGTGTATTAATTTAATGGATGTAGGATTTGAGAGAGGGGGGGGTTGAAGAGGGTGTATTAATTTAATGGACTGGGATTTGAGAGAGGAGGGGGGATAGAAGAGGGTGTATTAATTTAATGGATGTAGGATTTGAGGAGGCGGG
This sequence comes from Mustelus asterias, assembly GCF_964213995.1. Lineage (NCBI taxonomy): Eukaryota > Metazoa > Chordata > Chondrichthyes > Carcharhiniformes > Triakidae > Mustelus > Mustelus asterias. The sequence continues at coordinate 67,531,105 of NC_135822.1, forward strand.
GTTGAAGAGGGTGTATTAATTTACTGGACTGTAGGGTTTGAGAGGGGGGGGGGTTGAAGAGGGTGTATTAATTTAATGGACTGTAGGATTTGAGACAGGAGGGGGGGATAGAAGAGGGTGTATTAATTTAATGGATAAATCCCCATTGAAGTGACTGATTATCTGGGCTGAGTGAGTGGGAGAGGCACCAATTGGGAACTGCAATTGGATTGGGGTGGGAAAAGGAACTTGACAGCAGGAATGACAAAAGAGGAAGGGACGGAGTGGGATAGTGACTGCTGCAAAGTGGGAATGGGGTCCAAATTCCCTGCGCAAGTCAGGTGCAGGATTTTTGGGAAAAAAAAATAGAGGGAGGGCGAGAGAGAGGGAAAAAAAATCTGGAGCAACCAGAATGCTTCGGAGTGTCAGAGCTTCAGTTCCGGAGTAAAGAAGCGATGAGCAGGTCATTAAACAGCATCTTGTGATCTGCTTGTTCCATTTTGATGTGATCGATGAGGCATTGAGGAAGGGAAGGCTGGGACAGGGAGAGAGGGACACACAGAGACACACACACACAAGCAGAACTGGTGAAGGTGGGCTCCTCTTTTCTCTGCTTTCGTTTTCGTTGCAGTGCTGGGAACGGACGCCGTTCTATTTTTGTGTAGTTGGATTGGAGACAGAGTGGGGCGTCTCAGCTGTTCCAACATCGCAGCGCTGCTGGCTTAAGACTGGGGAGGGGGGCTTGGGCTGGGGTTTTATTTTCTGCCCCCCTTTTTCCCCCCCCTGTGGATTTCAACACCCCCCCCCCCACTCTAAAAAAATAATACCCCCCCACCCTTCCTCCTCTCCCCTCCAGTCATGCTCCAGAATGACACCAAGAGGCAATCAGTTTGCTGCCCCTACCTGGAGCAAAACCTGGAGTCCTTGAAGAGTCCCGAGGTCAGTGCCGGGGATGGGAGCGCCCAGCTGGACTGCCCACCTGCACCCCCCGCCGGCTTGGTCCTGCAAGATCAGGGAGGGGGCACTTCCGCGCTCAGCGCCCTGGGGTGGTCGACCAGCCAGGGCAGCGACGAGGGTCTTCTGCAGCAAGGGGTCCTGCCCACCGCCATGTTGTTACCAAAGATGGTCCACCTGGGGCCCCTGTTTGGAGGGACCTTCCCCTCGGTGCAGCAGATGGGGTTGTCGCAGCAGCAGCAACAGCAGCACAGGAGATCGCCGCCCAGCCACCACCCTCACCAAGGGACCTTCTCCCAGAGGAACAACTTCAACCCCCAGCAGCAGCAAGCCTTCCGGGCACTGAACTGGGGCGGCCACCAACACCAGAGCGGTGGCGGCGGCGGAGGAGGAGGAAGTGGTAGTTGCGGTGGCTGGGGCAGCGTCACCAACAACTGCGGCCGGGGATTGAGAAGATCAGCTGGAGTAATGGGCGTCTCGAACTCAATTCCTTCCTGCTCCTCCAAGAGGTCCTACTCCAGCCACGTGATGGTGCCCCCTAAACTCAACAGAGGCCGCCCGGCACTGACTCCCAAATCCTGGATGGAAGACAACCCGCTGAGGACGGATGGCAACAGCAATTGGCTGCCTCATCACCAGGTAACCCGCTTACTAATTCTGTAAATTTACCCACGCGGCGGAAATTACTCGTATTATTGCTGTGTTTGAATAGGGGCCAACCAGTAGGTCACTCGGCCTACTTGGCCTTTGAATATGATCAAATTCTGTTCTATCTTGCTTGTATCTCTTCATTCCCTTTATGGTTCAGTCGATTCAAGACTGAGATCAGTGGAGTTTGAACACTAAACAAGCTCAGCCCTCTGAGGTAGAGAATTCCAAAGGTTCACAACCTTCTGAGTAACGACGTTTTTTCATTTCAGTCCTGAATAAGCCAATCTTGTATCCTGAGACCCAAGCACCTATTCCTAGATTCCCTGTCCAAGAGAAACATCATCCCAGTAGCTACCCGATGTAGGCCCCAAAGGTATTTTGTGTTTGGTTGAGATGATCTCGTTATTTTCGAGTCCAGAAAATCTAGGCCCAATCCACCCTATTTCTCGTGATTGGACAATCTCCCTCACTGAATCGCAGAATTATTACAGCGCAGAAGGTGCCCGTTCAGCCCATCGTATCACCACTGGCTCTCTGAGCGAGCATTTCACCTAGTGCCAGCCATCCCAGGAGCGAGCCCAGTGAACCTTGTTGCCGATGCTAGTCTATCCTTGCTTAAGGCCTCAAGAAAAATGTTCAGCTCCATACGCCTTCGTCTCATGCCCCAAATGAGTAAATATACTGTTGGAACTCAGTTACTCAGCACTTAGAGGCCGCTTGGGGGAGCCTTGGGTTCAATCCCTCATTTTCAGGATGGTTGAGGAGTGGAAGGGGTGTGAGGGAAGGGGGGAACTTGTCAACAAGAGTTCCTGCTTCAGCCATGCCTGCTGCCTATGCTTTGTTTAACTACTGCGTTGTGGGCAGGATGGGAACTTGGCTGGCATTTCTGCTCACCCGCACCTTCTCAAATATAAATATGCATCTTCATGCAACTTAATTCAGAGGCCTTTTCTATTGTTGCGTGGAGTACAGCAAATATTCACCTATCCTGCTTATCTTTTAATACACATAGAATCCCTACAGTGCAGAAAAGGCCATTTGGCCCATCGAGTCTGCACCGACTCTCTTCAAGAGTATCTTACCCAGGCCCTCTTTCCCCCACCCTATTCCTGTAACCCCCACATATTTCCCATGGCTAATCCATCTGAGCTGCACACACTTTGGAACACTAAAGGGCAATTTAGCATGGCCAATCCACCTAACCTGCACATATCATACTTCTCCAGAGTTTGTTGTGTTGTTGCCCCCAGAGATCTCGGCACTCCTGGCGTCCTGCACATCCCTGGTGCTGACTGCTCCACCATTGGTGATGGCAGCCGAGACCCGATTCTCTGGGATTTCCTCCCTAAACCTCTCTCCACCTCTCTCTCGCTCTCTCTCTCTCCACCGTTCAGGCCTATCTGTTGATCACCTATCCTGATGTCTCCCTTTGTGGCTCGCTGTGAAGATTCTGTTTGATAACATTCCAGGTGGGGGCTGCTTTCAAGGTGCTATGTGAATGTAAGTTGCTGTTGTGGTTTCCAAAAACAAAGGCAGATTCAGTCAACAGAAGTGTACGCAATAGGTGGCAACAGGGGAAAGCTAGTCAGCTACTTCAGGAGAGCCTGTCTGCTTTTTCCCCTCAAACATTCTCTATTCAGCGGCTAATGGATCTCTGGAGTTTAACTATAATTTTCTAGGTTCCTTTTAGATTTTTCAGCTGATTTTCCTGCTGCTTTATTTATTTTTAACTTTTAAGTCTGTGGAAGAGAACTGTGGGCTCTCCCTTTTACCTAACTTGCACTGCCGAAGGGAAAGGATTGATGGATCTTACTGTGTTTTTTGGAGGCCTCAAGCCATGTGTCGTCAAACTGGAGGCATAGACAGGGTGGATAGTCAAAGGCTTTTTCCCAGGGTGGAAGTGTCAAGTACAAGGGGGCATAGGTTCAAGGTGAATTGGGGGGGGGTGATTTAGTTTAATTAGGGCATCGTGATCAGCACGGGCTTGGAGGGCCGAAGGGCCTGTTCCTGTGCTGTACTTTCTATCTCTATCTGTCAGCCCAAGATGGGTGGGGAACAAATTGGAGGATTGCAAATTTTCCGCCTCGCTCAAATTGTGGGAAGGCAGCCTGATGAAATTAGCAGGAGGGCATTTGCAGAAGTGGCAGAGTTTGGGAGGTGTGTGACCTTTTACTGAGGTCAAAAGTAACTGTCGACAGGCCATGTGATAAAATGGAGGAAGTACTGGTGAAGGACCAGCAGAAAGACTGTACGCCCCCCCCCCCAGTCAGGTTCGATCCCACGTCAAGTGGGGGGGGGGGGGGGGGGGAAAGGAGGTTCACGGGGTGAAGTCAGAATCTTCGAATGCAGAGAAGGTCACTGAGAGACAGTTACCAATCCTGCTGTGATAATCTGCCCTTCTCAATTCTCCTGGCTCTGAATACCTCCCAAGTCAGTGAAAAGGGCAGCTCTGCTTATAACTTGCAGATCTGTGAGCCTCGCGGAATCATTTTCAGCTTATAGTTGAGACCTGAAACACTGATGCCTATTCATGGAATGAAAACAGAAAACTCTCTCTCTCTCTCCACAGATGCTGCCTCACCTGCTGAGTATTTCCAGCATTTTCTGTTCTTATTTCAGAATTCTGCTTTTTGACCAACGCACAAAATTTAACATCTAGACAAGCCTCCAAAAAAGCTTGGCAGCCATGTTGGTACGACAGGACGCAGCGTGGCCACTGCACTGAATTGTCCAAAATATAGAATGGAAAAGTTGTTTAGGTCATAACTTGCAGCAGCTTTTATGAATTGGTTTTCAGGTAGACTGGTTGCCTCGAGGGTGGGGTTGGCAAGTGTCTTGGAAGGCTGACAAGGGGTCCCAGTCTCAGGATACGGGGTAGGCCCTTTGGGACTGAGATGAGGAGAAACATCTTCACTCAGAGGATGGTGAACCTGTGGAATTCGATGCCACGGCGGACCGTAGAAGCCAAGTCACCGAGTACAGTCAAGTAGGAAATGGATTTCTAGACTCTCTCTCAGGGTGTTGGGGGGAGTATGGTGTTGAGATGGAGGATCAGCCATGATCATACTGAATGGCAGAGCAGGCTCAAAAGGGCGAATGACCTACACCTGTTCCTATTTTCCTAATTTTCTTTATACCAGTGTCGACAGTGAGTTTATACCCGTGGATCAAGGGGGGGCATAGGAACTGAACCCAGTACGCTCCAGAGCACATATCACCGGATAAGGATTTGGGAACAGGAATCATGGATTCCTCTGCCCTTACCTCAACTCTCGTGAATCTATTAACTTCACTCTCTGCTGCTCCCTGTATTGGATAAGGCTGGACTGACCCAAGTAGGCTGAACGAGTCATTTGACTCAACTCCCGCAGGGTTTGGAAGCGAAATCTTTTGTCTCGCGACAAGATTCTCAGGGAGGTCAATTTGCCATCAGTGGTTATATTCCCACCGGCGGCCATGCCTTCAGCTACCTTGCCTCAGCTTTGGAACCTCCGTCCTCAACCCCTCTGCCTCTCCATCTCTCTCTCCTCCTTTCAGACGTCCCTGAAAGACACCGCTTTTGGTCACCTCGTATCTTCTTGTGTGTCAAGGTTTGCTTGATAGCGCTTCTGTGAAACGTTATGTGTTAAAGGTGCCCCCTAATGACATGCTGTCATTGCTCTTGGAATCCATTGTGTTTTTGGTCACAGTGTTTTGTAGGAGGGACTGGGTTGCTAACTCCTGGTCATAGAAACATACATAGAAACTAGAAGCAGGAGTAGGCCATTCAGCCCTTCGAGCCTGCTCCACCATTCATTTTGATCATGGCTGATAATCGAATTCAATATCCTGATTCTCCCCATTTCCCCCTCACCATCTCTCTTAACCCCGAGAGCTATATCCAATTTCTTCTTGAAATCGGACAATGCTTTTGGCCTCAGCTACTTACTGTGGTAGTGAATTCCACACACTCGCCACCCTCTGGGTGAAGACATTTCTCCTCACCTCAGTCTCGATCTACATTCACTGGGATGAGTGAGGGTCAGGGTTGAGGCAGTCTGCTTTATCTTGGTCTTTGGGGGAGAAACAATTGCATCTCTATAGATAAAAGCCAAATACTGCGGATACTGGAATCTGAAACACAAACAGAAAATGCTGGAAAATCTCAGCAGGCCTGACAGCATCTGTGGAGAGAGAATAGAACCAATGTTTCGAGTCTGGATGACCCTTCGTCAGAGCTGATTCTCAAGCTCTGACAAAGGGTCATCTAGACTCTCAACGTTGGCTCCATTCTCTCCCCACAGTTGCTGTCAGACTTGCTGAGATTTTCCAGCATTTTCTGTTTTGGGTGCATTTCTACAGCGTTTTTCCTGAGCTTTGGGCGCCCATTAGTGCTTTACAGCCTATCAAGTATCTTGGTCTTGAAGCAGCAGGTGATGAAACGCAAGAGAGCCAATTTGCCCTCAGCAAGCTCCTGCAAACAGCAATGAGATAGTGACCTGGGTAGTCTGTTTCTCTTCAGTCATGTTATAGAACATAGAACATAGAACATTACAGCACAGAACAGGCCCTTCGGCCCACGATGTTGTGCCGACCTTCATCTGAAACCAAGATCAAGCTATCCCACTCCCTACCATCCTGGTGTGCTCCATGTGCCTATCCAATAACCGCTTAAATGTTCCTAAAGTGTCTGACTCCACTATCACTGCAGGCAGTCCATTCCACACCCCAACCACTCTCTGCGTGAAGAACCTACCTCTGATATCCTTCCTATATCTCCCACCATGAACCCTATAGTTATGCCCCCTTGTAATAGCTCCATCCACCCGAGGAAATAGTCTTTGAACGTTCACTCGATCTATCCCCTTCATCATTTTATAAACCTCTATTAAGTCTCCCCTCAATCTCCTCCGCTCCAGAGAGAACAGCCCCAGCTCCCTCAACCTTTCCTCATAAGACCGACCCTCCAAACCAGGCAGCATCCTGGTAAATCTCCTCTGCACTCTTTCCAGCGCTTCCACATCCTTCTTATAGTGAGGTGACCAGAACTGCACGCAATATTCCAAATGCGGTCTCACCAAGGTCCTGTACAGTTGCAGCATAACCCCACGGCTCTTAAACTCCAACCCCCTGTTAATAAAAGCTAACACACTATATGCCTTCTTCACAGCTCTATCCACTTGAGTGGCAACCTTTAGAGATCTGTGGATATGGACCCCAAGATCTCTCTGTTCCTCCACAGTCTTCAGAACCCTACCTTTGACCCTGTAATCCACATTTAAATTAGTTGTTGGGAGGGGAGGGATTAACATTGACCGGGACAACAGGGTGAACTCTTCTGATCCTCTTCAAAGCCGGACAATGGTATCTTTGAGAGGGAAGGGGGGGGGGGGGGGGTGGGGGGGAGGCCCTGTTTAACCGTTCACAGGAAAGGCAGCACCCACGATAGTAGTTAGGCCCATGGATTATGATAGGGGTGGAGGAGAAATGGAAATCCCTGTACATTGATAATGGTGTGGTGGCAAATGGCAGATCAGACTGGCAAAGCATTCGGATGTTGGTGGGAACATTATGAGGAGTTGGGGAGCGGTGCAGCAGGCTTTTGAGCTTTTCCTGTCAACTGGCCTTGAAGGTGAGGTGGTGCTTCAGGTGTTAAATTCAGGACAAGTGCAGGGAAGCAGAACAGTAATCATTCCAAAAACGAAATCGGAGGATTGTGTGTTTATTGTATGCGTTATCTCGCCAGAAATCTGAAGGTCAGAGGAAATTTTCTGCAGCTCAGTCTGCCAGTGCTCGGGGGAGTCGGAAACACAGGTGCTCCTTCATGTGTGTCTCAAGGTGAGGGAGGACTGAGTTCCTGAAAAGTGAATTACTTGGCCCAGAAAGGTCACCGCTCGTGTCCCATGTCTGAGCCAGGCTGAGCTGCTGAATGAGTTGGTTCGAGCAGGATGTACGCTCTGGGCTGGTGAGGGAGGGGGCGGGGCTCTGCCTCTGGACCCTGTCCCTCTGCAAGGGCAGCTCTGGGCTTGCCGGCGATGCCCCTGCTGGGTGAATAGCTGGCTGCTGCCGATTGCCTCAGTCCCTGTGTCAGAATGCCTGACTTGGATAAGCTGCTGTCCAAGCACTGGATTCTTTGCCACCGCCATCCCCCTCCCACCAACCGTCCTCCACCCTGGCCGCTTTAGAATTCGAATCCCTCCTTGCCCTCCGTCCTCCATTTTTGCCACCTCGTTCAGATCTAGAACACTCTCCAACGGTTTTGCGCACGGTGGCACAGTGGTTGGCACTGCTGCCTCATATGCCAGGGACCCAGGTTCAATTCCGGCCTCAGGTCACTGTGTGGTGTTTGCACGTTCTCCCCCGTGTCTGCGTGGGTTTCCTCCGGGTGCTCCGGTTTCCTCCCACAGTCCAAAGTTGTGCAGGTTAGACCATGCTAACTGACCATGCTAAATTGCCCCTTGGTGTCAGGAGGATTAGTGGGGTAAATATGTGGGGTTACGGGGATAAATTCAAGAGGCGGCTGGATATAGCACTTGGGGCGAATGGGATCAAAGGTTATGGGGAGAAAGCAAGATTAGGCTATTGAGTTGACGATCAGCCATGATGGTGACGAATGGCAGAGCAGGCTCGGAGGGCCGAATGGCCTCCTCCTGTTCCTATCTTATGTTTCTCTGTAAATCTTAGGTGGGATTGTTGTCGGTGCAGACTCGATGGGCCGAATAGCCACCTTACACTCTGTGGGGGCTCTCCAATTCTATACATGGCGCTAGATAAATGTAGATTACTGACAGATATCCTCTGCTTGAATAACGTCCACACCATCCAGTGCAGTTTCCCACTGAGGGAGGTGGCCACACATACTCGACTGTAAGCCATTCCCATAGTTTTAACCTGGGATACTGGGCCCAGATGCCCCAGTCGCCTAGCTCGGAGAGAATGGAACTCAGTCTGCAGTCCATCTCCACGGGTGCAGATAACCTAGTTATCTCAAAAGTGAAGCAATGGGGAGCTCTTGCAACAGAAGTAATCAGCGTTTGACATCACAGCCAAGGTCATGCAGCCTAAATTTAGGCCTTTTTAAAAATGAAGGTTTGATGGTGTTTACAATAAAACACAGAGCTTCCTGTGCTAAAATTGTTGAAAATGTCTGCATTTATACGGAGCTGGCAGCACTGGATAAATTCTTGGTGTGAGATTTTCACTTGTCAGCAACCCGCCCAAGACATAGACCGGAGCCAAAAACCTTTTAATAGCAGCAAATGTGGCAGCCACATGAGATTCAGAAGGGAATCAGTGACTATTTAGAATGGAAGAGTTAATCAGATAAAGGCAAGTTGTGTTTGAGGGGAAAATGTTTGTTGGAAGATTTGCCTGTTTGGGTTGATGGAGGGGAATGGAATAAGCTGTGTGTGTTGACTTACAGAAGGTGTTTGATAAGGTGTCCCACAGGGGGCTTGTTGCAAAAGCTCAGGCATATGGCATGAGGGCAAATGTAACAGCACGGAGAGAAAGTTGGCTGGCGGGCAGGAACAAAATCCGAGTTAATGCATATTGCTTAGAAGAGTTTAAAGAAAGGGAGAACTTGCATTTATGTAGCGCCTTTCGCAGCCTCACGACGTCCCAGCATCCTGTGCAGCCAACAAAATACTTTTCAAGTCTACCGTACCACTGTAATGTAGGAAAATGCGGTAGGGAGTTTGTGCACAGCAAGCTCCAATAAACAACAATGTGGGTGAAGGGGGAAAATGATGGCGTAGTGATATCACCGGACTGGTAATCCAGAGGTCAGACTCGTGCTCTGGGGGAAATGGGTTCAAATCCCCGCCGGTGTGGCTCTTAATTTGAATTCAATTCATAAAATTTGGAATTCAAAGCTCGCCTCAGTAACAGTGACCGCTGTTGTCGATTGTCGTAAGAATCCATCTGGCTCACCAGTGCCCTTTAGGGAAGGAAATCTTCTTAACTGAAATCTCCTTAATTGGTCCAGCCTATGTGTGTAACCTGTCATGGGGCCCGTCCATTTTGTTAACAACGTCTACAGATGGAGGCTGTTCAACCAGAGGGGTGGCAGAATCGAGACCAAACTTTATGGGGAGGCGATGGCCAAGCGGTGTTATCGCTAGACTATTAATCCAGAAACTCAGCTAATGTTCTGGGGACCTGGGTTCGAATCCCACCACGGCAGATGGTGGAATTTGAATTCAATTTGTAAAAGAAAACCTGGAATTAAGAATCTACTGATGACCATGAAATCATTGTCGATTGTCGGAAAAAACCCATCTTGTTCACTAGTGTCCTTTAGGGAAAGGAATCTGCCGGTCTGGCTGACATGTGACTTCAGAGCCACAGCAATGTGGTTGACTCTCAACTGCCCTCCATAGGGCAACCTGGGATGGGCAATAAATGGGCAAACCTCCAGCCAGCCACACCCATGTCCCACAAATGAAGAGAGAGAAAACGCGAAGAGGACATTGAGTGGATCGGTCAGCTAGGTGACGTGTCTAATTAAGTAGTGAGAGGTGTAGAGGTTTGGTGCATTGGGAGGAAGTCAAAATGGGAATATATTCTCAGCGTTTAGAATGGGCACAAAGAGGTTTAAATGCAAATTCCCCCAAAGCGTGAGGACAGATAAACTTGCAAAGGCCCATTTTAGACCCAATTGCTACAATCTCTGCAGAAAATCTGTGAACCAAAATATCCAAATTTACTGTATGACCCTCAAATGAGGAAATTGGCAACAAGATTCCACTTTTGTAGCTATTAATTTAACACCAATCGGAAACCACACAAGTTGCACATGAATTGCAAACGTTACTTCAAATACAAAGGTAAATTTAATTTTCCATAGTCACTACGGCAAAGATACATTTTACATAAACACAACCATTCGCATCACTTCCCGCGCACATGTGGCATTACGTAGCTTTTCACTTTTACGGGATGTAGGTGTCGCTGGCTGGGCCTAGTGTTTATTGCCCATCCCTAATTTCCCTGCATTTCAGAGGGCAGTTGAGAGTCAACCACACCCCGGGCATTCCCTCTTCCACCTTCTTCCATCGGGAAAAAGGTACAAAAGTCTGAGGTCACGCACCAACCGACTCGAGAACAGCTTCTTTCCTGCTGCTGTCAGACTTTTGAATGGACCTACCTCGCGTTAAGTTGATCTTTCTCTACACCCTAGCTATGACTGTCACACTACATTCTGCACTCTCTCCTTTCCTCCTCTATGAACGGTATGCTTTGTCGTATAGCTCGCAAGAAACAATACTTTTTACTGTATGTTAATACATGTGACAGCAATAAATCAAAAAACATGTAGGCCAGACCAGGTAGGGATGGCAGATTTCCTTCCCGAAAGGACATTAGTGAACCAGATGAGGTTTTTTTGATCATCGACAATGGTTTCCCGTTCATCATTAGACTATTAATTCCAGATTTTTTTTGTTGAATTCAAATTTCACCGCCTGCTGAAATTTAAAGTTTATTTGTTAGCCACAGATAGGCGTACATTAACACTACAATGAAGTTACTGTGAAAATCCCCTAATCGCCACACTCCGGCGCCTGGTCGGGTACACCGAGGGAGAATTTAGCACGGCCAATGCACCCTAACCAGCATGTCTTTCGGACTGTGGCAGGAAACCGGAGAAAACCCACGCAGACATGGGGAGAACGTGCAGACTCCACACAGACAGTGACCCAAGCCGGGAATCGAACCCGGGTCCCTGGCGCTGTGAGACAGCAGAGCTAACCGCGATGCCACCGTGTGGGATTTGATCCCGGGTCCCCAGAACATTACCCTGCGTCTCTGGATTGCTCGTCCAATGATAATTCCACTGTGTCACTGCTTCCCCAACTGCACAAAATGCTGCTCTTTACTCACGCAGGGTAGGTCAGGCGTCCTATTGAACAACCTGTGCATTTCATAAGCACGCTTGTATGAAACTCTCTCCTCTCAAGTCCAAACAGTCCTGACGGTGTAGCTTTCCAGAGTTCATTTTCGACTCGTCAACCAGCAAGATCCCGGTTCACAGCTTCACCACTTCTGTGAAAACCTCCAGCTCTTTAGCATCACCAACCTGTTCACACAGCTTTAGACCTATTTAGCCAGCTCACACAATTATTCGCCCAAGTTCTTGTCTGTTGAGCAGAAAAACTGAATGAATTTCCTCAGCAGAATTCTCCATGTCCCTCTGTCTGTCCCTTTCTGCTTTCTCGTGTCTGTACCCTGCGCACTCATCACCTTGACTGTCCAGCTGCTCTGCTTGTGTCTGCAGCTCTCTGTGTCTGCCAGCCACACAGCTTTTCTTGGTTTGTTTGTATTTTGTTGGTACTGTTTCCAAGTCGAAGGTCACCAGGCCAGAAGGACCAGTATCTCTTATCCAAGAAGGGGGACAAGTGATCGCTTGATGCAAAAGCTGAAAGGTCCTTTTCAAATATTATTAAAGAGAATTACAGACAGGTTAAAATGACCAACTTTCTTTACTGCTTCCGAATTACAACAAAGTATTTTTATGATTTGATTTATTATTGTCACATGTATTAACATACAGTAAAAAGTATTGTTTCTTGCGCGCTATACAGACAAAGCATACCGTTCATAGAGAAGGAAAGGAGAGGTTGCAGAACATAGTGTTACAGTCATAGCTAGGGTGTAGAGAAAGATCAACTTAATGCAAGGTAGGTCCATTCAAAAGTCTGACAGCAGCAGGGAAGAAGCTGTTCTTGAGTCGGTTGGTACGTGACCCCAGACATGTACCACGAAGGTGGAAGCGAGAATGTCCGGGGTGCGTGGGGTCCTTAATTATACTGGCTGCTTTGCCGAGGCAGCGGGAAGTGTAGACAGCGTCAATGGATGGGAGGCTGGTTTGTGTGATGGATTGGGCTACATTCATGACCTTTTGTAGTTCCTTGGTATAGTATCACTATTGTGACATCAGAAATGCAGCGGCCTGTTTCCGTACAGAAAACTCCCACAAACAGCGATGTGATAATGACCAGTTTAACCATTTGTGGTGATGTTGGTTGAGGGATAGTCCTTGTCTGGGTCATTGGGAAACTGGGCCACTCGGTATTGCATATCTAACCTGCTCAGGTGCCCTGCTCTTTTGTCTCCCTCGGTTCATACTCCCATTGCATTACTTCCAAAGCAGTAATTGCTGAAGTTGTACAAGACCACTAATATGATGCTCAGTTTGTAAAGCCCTCTGTAGGTGGTATAAGGAGGTCATGTGAAGCTCTCTTGGTGCCTTGTTCAAGATGGTGGCCAGTCATGAGTGGAGACGTGAGGTTCAGGGGATTGGAGGTGAATTGGGAAGGAGGAACCTTGAGTTGGTGAGTCAAAATGAGAGGTTACTAATTTTAGAAAGGCATTGGGGAGAGTGCGACTAAGTAACTGGCACAGGGACAATGGACTAAATGGCCTCCTCCTGTGATGTATCAAGCTCTGATTCTACAATCAGATGCCCTGTAGGTCTCCCCCCGTAGCCCTGCCTCGAATATGCTTCCACCTATTCCATTTTAAATAGGTACAATTCTCTGCCTCAGCCGCTCCCTGTGACAAAGTATTCCACGGCCCAATAAATAACTGGAAAAAGTAGAGCAATCCAAATTGGTTTGATTGTGTTTGTTGCAACAAAGAGAGTTGGCAGAGGTCCAATGTGCCGAATAGGCTGCCTTCTGTGGATGGCTTCCTCCCTGAGGAAGCCACCTGGGCTGTCGGATTTCTGCGTTGGCTCTGGGGAGTGAGGCTGTGGGGGCAGAGTGGGTTGTTGTGCCAGTGAAGGCCTCCATTCAACTGCAACATCAGTGTGTTAACACAGGGCTTAATACTGCAACAGGTGAATGCCCCATTCCCATTGTGATGGCTTAGAGTCATAGAGGTTTACAGCATGGAAACAGGCCCTTCGGCCCAACTTGTCCATGCCGCCCAATTTTTACCATTAAGCTATTCCCAATTGCCTGCACTTGGCCCATATCCCGCTATTCCCAGCTTACCCATGTAACTGTTTAATGTTTTTTAAAAGACAAAGTTGTACCCGCCTCTACTACTACCTCTGGCAACTGGATCCAGACATTCACCACCCTCTGTGAAAAAATTGCCCCTCTGGTCCTTTTGTATCACTCCCCTTAAACCTATGACCTCTAGTTTTAGACTCCCCTACCTTTGGGAAAAGATATTGACTAGATTCTACCTTATTTATGCCCCTCATTATTTTATAGACCTCTATAAGGTCACCCCTCAGCCTCCTACGCTCCAGAGAAAAAGTCCCAGTCTATCCAGCCTCTCCTTATAACTCAATCCATCAAGTCCCGGTAGCATCCGAGTAAATCTTTTCTGCCCTCTTTCTAGTTTAATAATATCCTTTCTATAATAGGGTGACCATTCTCTTTTGCTTCCTCGGGTGGAGCTGATGACCCTAAGCACTGAATTTCACTGCCATTAATTGTTGAGTGCAAAACTTCTTCCTCTTTTCTAGATTGTGCTGTCAGGCTGCACAGCATTCAGGCCAGCTCACAATTAAATGGAAGCAGGAGTAGGCCACCAGGCCCTTTTAAAGCCTTACTCACCAGTCAATACCGTCGTGGCTGATCTATGCTGGCCTCAACTTCTTTTCTGTGCCATTTCCCCCAGAGCCCCCTCTTCTGCGATCCATCAAATATTTATCCACCTCCACTTTAAATACTTCTAATGATCCAGCGCCCTTTGGGGCAGAGAATTCCAGAGATTCCCCACCTTCTGAGAGGAAATTTCTACGCATCTCAGTTTTAAACAATTGGCCTTTTATCTAGAGCCATGTCTCATTGTTCGAGACTCACCAGTGAAAACATCTCACCATCTGCCCTGTCAAGTCCCCTCAGGATCTTATATGTTTGTCAAGTCCCCTCATTCTCCTAAACGCCAATGAATATGGACCAAGACTATTTGGTCTCTCTTGATAGGACAACCCTCTCGTCCAAGGAATTAGCCTGGTGAATCTCCTTTGGACTGATTCAATGTTACCAAATCCTTTTTTTGGTAAGGTAAAACTGTACGCAGTATTCCAGGTGTGGCCTCACCAACACCCTGTACAATAGCAGCAAAAATCTCCATATTTTTAAACTCCAACCTCTTTGCAATAAAGGCCAAAATGGTGTTTGCCTCCTGAACTACTTGTTGGACGTACCTGCTAGCTTTTTGTGATTCATGCACTAGAACACCCAGATCCCTCTGTACTTCACTCATCTGCAGTCACTCTCCATTTAGATAAGAATCTGCCTTTTGATTCCCCCTACCAAAGTGCTCGACCTCACACTTCTCCACATTAAACTCCATTTGCCAGGTTTTCGCCCAGTCACCTAATCGATCTATATCCTGTTGCAGAATCACTGCAACCTGCCCTTCCACCTATCTTCCTATCATCGGCAAATTTGTAAAGCTTACATTGTATTCTTTTCTCCAGGTCATTAATGTATCTTTGTATCATCGAACAAATTTTTTCAAGCATGATTTACCTTTCATGACACCATGTTGACTGGGTTTGATTATATTCGGCTTTCTTAAATGATTAGCTATTTCCTCTTTGATTATTGACTCCAGCGTCTTGCCAATAATAGATGTTTAACTAGCCCATAGTTCCTTGCCTTCTGCCTTTCTCCTTTTTTTTGAACAAGCAAGTCACATTGGCTGTTTTTCCAATCTTCTGGAACCCTGCCAGAATCTAACGAGTCACGAAAAATTTCAACCAATGGGTCCACAATCTCTGCAGCAACTTCCATTAAAACCCTAGCGTGCAGTTCATCGGGTCCTGGTGACTTGTCTGCCTTTAGCCCCTTGAGTTTCTCGAATACTCTATCCCTTGTGATTGGGATTTTTGTAAGTTCTACCGTGTTACTTGAAATCAGCCTATGTGACACCCGAGGGATATTTGCAATGTCTTCCACGGTGAAGACTGATGCAAAAAGAAACTTAGAACACTTCGTTGTCCCCTGGTCTACCACTATCCTTTGTCACTTTGTATATCCTGCTTTTCAATGTAATGTTATCCTTGATTTCCTGTGTTAACTGTGGATTTTGTCTCTTTCTCATGGAATCCCTCTCTTTGATTGGGATCAACTCCTGCTGAGCATTTTGGACCAGCTGTTTGAGTATCTGCCACTGCTCATCGACTGACCTGTATCTTAGTTTGTTTACCCAGTTCACCTCAGACAACTCCTCCCTCATACCATTATAATTGCCCTTATTTAAGTTGAAGACACTGGTTATGGACCTATGGTGCTCACCCTCAAACTCTATCTGGAATTCTATCATATTGTGGTTACTACCTCCGAGGGGAACTTTAATCGCAAGATCTCTTATTAATCCTTCTTCGTTACACAAAACTAAATCTAAAATAGCCCCTTCCTGGGCAGCGTACTGCTCTAAAAGCAATTCCTGATGCACTCCACAAATTCTTCTCCGACGTAGCCCTGGCCGATTTGGTTTGTCCAATCAATATGCAGATTAAATCTACCATGGTAATCACAGTCCCCTTCGAACATGCCCTTGACATTTCCCCATTTATGCTCTGACTTCTTGAGGGGTCACGTTTTTGGGGGTCTGTAGACTGCTCCCGCCCTTGTCTTCCTACTCATCATTTCAACCCAAACCAATTGTACATCACTACCCACTGCCCTTGTATCACGACTCAGCGCTGCTCTGGAACCTTCCTTGATAATGCTGGGTCTGGATGGAGGGACACCTTCGGAACAAGGCCTAAATTTCTAGTCTAACGTTTCTCCAAGCCAGTATGTGAAATGTGCCACAGTGGGCAGAAAGGAGTGAACTCTCTCGGGGTTAGTGAACCGCACTTTTTTCTTGGACCACAGGAGGAGGAGGAGGCCATTCAGACCCTGAAACTTACATACTTCGACCACCCTTTGTCTTTAGAAGTATTTCCTAATTTACTTCCAGAAAGGTGGTCTTTGATTTTTCAGTGTCCCTTGGCGTTAGACCTGATTCCCAACCAGTGGAATTAGTTCCTCTCTATGTACACTATCTGTCCCCACTGATGTCTTGGTGGTGGAGGCAGGCACGTTTAAGACTTACCTGGATAGTCACATGAGCAGCCTGGGAATGGAGGGATACAAACGATTGGTCTAGTTGGACCAAGGAGCGGCACAGGCTTGGAGGGCCGAAGGGCCTGTTTCCTGTGCTGTACTGTTCTTTGTTCTTTGTTCTTTGAAAACCCTGACCAATCACCGCTTAACTGAATATATTCAAGAAAATACAATTGGTTTGTTCTCCTAACCTCCTCCCTCACATCTTGCTGTCCAACCAAGGGAACAGGCACTCGCTTTTTCCACTGCCACTTCCCTGGCCAGGTCAACGCAAGGGGGATAAGATGATGGGTTATGGAAGAACTAACAAACTTGCATTTATGTGACACCTTTCATCACCACCGTTGTAAAATCAAAAATGCAGCCGGCAAACTGCACGGCAAGCTCTCAAAATATTTCAGCAACACAGCCAGGCAATTTGATTTCTTTTAATTAATATTGGCTGGGATAAATTGGGAGGGGGGAGGTCACGGTGGCTGAGGGAGATGGCACGGTAGCACAGTGGTTACCACTGCTGCCTCACAGCTCCAGCGACCTGGGTTCGACTCCCGGCTTGGGTCACTGCCTGCAAAGAATTTGCGCATTCTCCCCGTGTCTACTTGGATTTTCTCCGGGTGCTCCGGTTTCCTCCCACAGTCCAAAGACGTACGGGTTAGGCTGATTGGCTATGCTCAATTGCCCATAGTGTCCTGGGATGTGTAGGTTAGAGGGATTAGCGGTGTAAACGTGTGGGTGTTGGGCCTGGGGTGGGATGATTGTTGGTGCAGACTCAATGGGCTGAATGGCCTCCTTCTGCACTGTTGGGTTTCTATGATTTCCATCCATGAAATGTTGGCCAGGGGAGGTCCCTGCTTAGCTCAGATCCAGTCATGCCCTGAGACCTTTGTTACTGGCATCAGAGAGCAGATTGGACTTTGGTTTAATGTCCCATCTGAAACGAGCACTTCTGACACAACAACAGTCCCTCAGTGCTGCACTGGAATGTCAGTCTGGATCAGTGATGGACAACCTACGGCCCGGGGGCCCCATGCGACCCATCTGGGTTCAGAGTGCGACCCACAAGACATTTTGTTGACCGTTGCCCATATGCAGGGTTGCCACATTCTGCTGGTTTCCATCCATGTAGACTTTTTCCTACTGGTGTGACTGAAGTGATTCGCACGTAAAGCAAGGGCGAGTGAAGTGAGGTGTGTGCTGATTGCTCACAACATTGACTGTGAGAGCCGTGCGCTCCCTCTGCGTCCAAAGTGCAAATATTTATTCTGTTACCATTTGAAGTTGATAGTTCTATTAATGTATAAATAATTAAGCATTTTCCATAACTCATTATGAAATATTTGGCCTGCATTTAATCTTATTCATGGGGTTATGGTGAGTGAACGTGCCCGATTTCAATCTTGCGGCCTACTGGGATGAAGGTGAGCTTCTCGTGCAGCCCACTCACTAGCCTAGGGTTGCCTGTCACTGGTCTGGATTCTCTGCCCGAGTCTCTGGAGTTGGTCTCGGGACCTTGTCTAACTTGAATGAGAGTCATTATCGTGTGGAAGGTGACAATTCAATCAATCAAGTCCATACTGGCTCTCCGCAGAGTGATCCAGTCTGTCTGGTTTTCCCCCCCTCGCTCCATCTCCGTCGTCTGACAAGTTTATTGCTCTGAAGTGCCCATCTAATTTCCTTTCGAAACCACTAATTGTGTCTACTTTCACCACCCTCGTAGGCAGCGACTTCCAGGCCATTGTCAGACACTGCAAAAACAAAAAGAAACAAGTTCCTCCTCGCATCTCAACTGCATCTCTTGCCCAAAGCCTTAAATCTGTGCCCCTGGACCTTTGCACCAGCAGCTAACTGGCATGGCTGTTCTTAATCGACCTCTGGGGTGGCACAGTGGTTAGCACTGCTGCCTCACAGCGCCAGGGACCCGGGTTCGATTCCCGGCTTGGGTCACTGTCTGTGCAGAGTTTGCATGTTCTCCCCATCTCTGCGTGGGTTTCCTCCGGGTGCTCCGGTTTCCTCCCACACTCCAAAGATGTGCGAGCTTGGTTGATTGGCCATGCTGAATTGCCAATTAGTGTCGGGGAATTAGCAGGATAAGTGTGTGGGGTTACGGGGATAGGGGCTGGGTGGGATTGTGGTCGGTGCAGACTCCTAGGGCTGCTGTAGGGATTCTGTCTAAACCTGTCAAGAGTCCTGGGCACCTCTATCAAAGATTTTTCCCAAGAGATTAACTCCAGCCTTTTCTCCCTAACCTTGTACCTCGGATCTCTCATCCCTGGAATGATTCTGGTAAATCTCCTCTCAAGGGCCCTGGCAACCTTCTTGAAGCATGGAAACCAGACCTGGCTGCAGTACTCCAGTTGTGGCCCAATCAGGAATTCATGACGAGTGTGCTACCACATTGGGCCAAAGCTGACGGCTGCTCCCATGGATGTGTCCACTCCCTCAGTAGACATTTCGGTCAGCCCCTGTCCAGTGTTGCCCCGGAAGCAGAATTTATTTCCTTATCTCGATTGCTTGTTCCTAATGACTGCAGTCTCTGTCACTCCTGGCTTGCCTCAAGCATTTTGCGCTGGTGATTTTAAACTTAATCAGTGCTGAGGAAACCGAACCGAGTGGGGTTCCTCTGACCTGTTGGGAATGGCGCTGAGGGGAAGGGCTGGGGAGGGGGGGGGGGGGGGCGGTGTGCTGGGGGGGGCGGGGGGGGGGGAGGAGGATTGGAATTTAGGTGGGATATTTGGCAGGATTTGTGATCCCTGACTAGGAACAATCAGTCCCTGATCCCATCACCTCCCCATCTGGAAAAGACTGTTAATAACCCGCAGTGTCTCTCCCACCATGGTGAAATAGCCAGTTGGCAATCTCCGTGTATGCTCGTGTGTTAAGAGTGGGTGAGGTATCAGGTCGCGCTGGCTGTCTGTGTAACCATGCCGTGGGGATAAGGTTACAAGCACACAAGGAGGTCACTTTAGCTAGTCTCGCTCTCGGGGGGCCCTGTTCCCCAGAGCCAAGAAGTTTGTTCTTTGCTCTTTGGGTGCTGATCCCTGTGCCCGGATTGAATCTGCCTCCGGCGTGCGCACGCGGGCATTACCAAGGCAACGCAAGGAAAGGAAATAACGTGGGCCTTCAGCAACAAACAGGAGGAAGCTGCAGAACCGGCTGCGTGAGAAGTGCTGGAGTCACTTGTTACCGTCGATGGGAGCTGGCCAGTGTTGGGTTTCTTTTTCCTCATGCTCCGTAACCTCCTCACGAACTCTGCCAGATTCTATTCTTCACCAGTGACTCAGCCACTTTGCTCTGTGTCACAAGTGTGCGTTTCACCAAGTGTTAAATTACATTCACTTCCCTTCCTTTTCCCACCCTCCATGCATGGCATCATTTAGGCGGTGGCGTAGTGGGATTGTACCTGGGCCAGTCACTCTGAGACCCAGGCTAATGCCCTGAGTACGGCGGATGGTGAAACCTGAAGTCAATAAAAATCTGAAATTAAAAGTCTGGTGCTGATCATGAAACAATTGTTGTTGTCATTAAAAAAAACCCCATCCGATTCACTCATGTCCCTCAGGGTAGTAAATCTGCTGTCCTTTTGTTTTTATTCATTTGTGGGACATGGGCGTCGCTGGCTAGGCCAGCATTTATTGCCCATCCCTAGTTGCCCCTTGAGAAGGTGGTGGTGGTGAGCTGCCTTCTTGAATCGCTGCAGTCCATCCCTAACTGGTCTGGCCTGATGTGGTTCCAGATCCACAGCAGTGTCATTGACTCTTCAATGCCCTGTGAAATGGTCTCGCAAGCCACTCAGTTCAAGGGCAATCAGGGGTGGACAATAAACGCTGGCCCAGCCAGCGACACCCACATCTCATGAATGAATAAACAAAAAAGCAGGGGAAAAGGTGAGGGAGAAGAGAATGGCAATCGGTGTAGAAGAAGACTCTTGATTGTGTCCGCACTAGCTCTCTAAGAGAAGCTCATGGTGCCACTTGTCCACCCTTTCATGTTAGGCCTGCAATTTCCTTCTCTATCGAATAATGATCCAATGCTCTTTAACAAGGCCACAGTAGAACCTCTGACGAGCACATGCTGAGGCAGTGCAATCCAGATCCAAACCACTTGCCGCGTTTCAGCTTTACCACGTGCTGCTGTTGATTCTTCTCAATCAGGCGAAGGTGTCCACTGATTCTCAACCCTTTGGCCACTGGGAGCAGTTTCGCTCCATCCTACTCTGCCTTGACCCCTCGCTATTTGGAACACCTGAAGGGTGACCTATAGATGTCCTCAAGGCGCTGAAAGAGTTTGATGTACGGTAGATATTCCCGCTTGCAGGCGAGACCGGAATTCCAGGCTGCAAATGGGTGAGAGTCATTGGTAAATCTAATAGGGAATTTGGGATAAGGTTCTTTACCCACAGCCTGGGGTCTGTTGCGGAGGGGAAAAAATAACTGTGCAAACGGGAATTGACTCCATTCACCCAGGCTCCCACTGGAGGAATGGCCTGGCCCATTTGAGGGGCACATTGGCGAGCTTCGAGCATCCATAGACCTCAACCCCAAAAGTCAGCAATCGCCAGGGCAGAGAGAATCATACAATGCAGAAGAGGCCCTTCAGCCCATCGAGTCTGCACCGACACACAGGAAATATCTGACCTACCATCTAATCCCATTTACCAGCACTTGGCCCATATCCTTAGAGTCATAGAGTTGTAGAGGTATACAGCATGGAAACAGGCTCTTCAGCCCAACTTGTCCATGCCACCCTTTTCTTTTTAAACCCCTAAGCTAATTCCAATTGCCCGCATTTGGCCCATATCCCTCTATACCCATGTAAATGTCTAAATGCTTTTTAAAAGACAAAATTGTACCCGCCTCTCCTACTACCTCTGGCAGCTAGTTCCAGACCCTTATCACCATCTGTTAAAAAATTGTTCCTCTGGACACTTTTGTATCTCTCCCCTCTCACCTTAAACCTATGCCCTCTAGTTTTAGACTCCCCCACATTTGGGAAAAGATGTTGACTATCTCGCTGATCTGTGCCCCTCATTACTTTATAGACCTCTATAAGATCACCCCTCCGCCTACTACGCTCCAGAGAAAAAAGTCCCAGTCTATCCAGCCTCTCCTTATAACTCAAACCATCAAGTCCGGGTAGCATCCTAGTTATTTCTTTTCTGCACTCTTTCTAGTTTAATATCCTTTCTATAATAGGGTGACCAGAAGTGTACACAGTATTCCAAGTGTGGCCTTACCAATGTCTTGTTCAACGTTCTGACCGATGAAACCAAGCATGCTGAATGCCTCCTTCACCACTCTGTCCACCTGTGACTCCACTTTCAAGGAGCTATGAACATGTACCCCTAGATCTCTTTGTTCTGTAACTCTCCCCAACGCCCTACCATTAACTGAGTAAGTCCTGCCCTGGTTCAGTCTACCAAAATGCATCACCTCGCATTTATCTAAATTAAATTCCATCTGCGTCAGCCCACTGGCCCAATTGATCAAGATCCTGTTGCAATCGGAGATATCCTTCTTCACTATCCACTATGCCACCAATCTTGGTATCATCTGCAAACTTGCTAACCATGCCTCCTATATTCTCATCCAAATCATTGATATAAATGACAAATAACAATGGATCCCTGAGGCACACCGCTGGTCACAGGCCTTCAGTTTGAAAAACAACCCTCTACAACCACCCTCTGGCCTTGAATGTTATGATGTGCCAAGTGCTCATCCAGGTACTTTTTAAAGGATGTGCGGCGAGGCAAGCCGCCTCTACCACCCTCCCAGGCAGTGCATTCCAGACCGTCACCACCCTCTGAGTAAATAAGTTTTTCTCATATTCCACGCCCCCCAAACCTCCTGCCCCTCATTATGACCCTATGTCCCCTCGTGACTGACCCTTCAACTCAGGGGAACAGCTCCTCCTTATCCACTCTGTCCGTGCCCCTCATAATCTTGAACACCTCGATCAGGTCGCCCCTCAGTCTTCTCAGCTCCAATGAAAACAACCCAAGCCTACCCAACCTCTCTTCATAACTTAAATGTTCTATCCCAGGCAGCATCCTGGCGAATCTCCTCCGCACCCCCTCCAGTGCAATCACATCCTTCCATTAATGTGGCAATCAGAACTCTGCACACTACTCCAGCTGTGGCCTCACCAAAGTTCAATGCAACTCCAACATGACTTCCCTGCTCTTGTAATCTATAACCTCGATTGATAAAGGCCCTTTTTCACCACCCGACCAACAAGCTCTTCCGCATTCAGAGAGGGAATGACTGACTTTATTTAAACCAAGTTTCCACCGAGGACCATGTTGCTGTACACACTCCCCTTCGAGAATGCAATATCAGCACTGGTTGGTTACATCTCGGTGAGTGATTGTAACTTTTCTTGTGACCTCTGAATTCTTCCCATCTCCTTCCTCGCTTTAATAGTTTCTTCTTTCCTGTTTTTCCTTTGTAGGAATGGACACATCCGTACGATACATTCAACATGCACTCGTTGGAGAACTCCCTGATCGACATCCTACAGAATGAGCAAGAACCACTCAAAGGTGAGTCTCATGACCATCCTGACTTTGTATTCCTCCCTACGCCATTCCCCCCCCCCCCCACCCCAGTGATTGTGTGGACAGGAACTTCCACAGGATGGTGGTGGGGGTGTCCACAGAGGTGAGGAGACATTTCTTCACCCAAAGAGTGGTGAGCCTGTGGAATTCATTACCACAGGAAGTAGTTGATGCCAAAACATTGAATGTATTCAAGAGGCGGCTGGAGATAGCACTTGGGGCGAATGGGATCAAAGGTTGATGGTTAATTGAGTTCAGCCCCGATCGTAGTTGTGTGGCGGAGCAGGCTCGAAGGGCCAAATGGCCTCCTCCTGCTCCTATCTTCCATGTTTCCCGGTTGCTGGCCGCTGTGTGGTCTGCTGGATCTGTGCCCATACGTGTTTTGTGATACCTCTGAACCCATTTCACTGCAAGGTGATGCATGGCACTTGCAGGAAAGCTGAAGTATCAGTTGCGTCTGCGTAGGGAGACGGAGCTTGCATTTACATAGCACCCTGCAATGTACTCCGGAGAGTTACAACATTTACCGTTGAAGTGAGAAGCATGGCAATTTGTGCATGGCAAGATCGCACCAGCAGCAAGTTAACCAATTGTGTTTATGACCTTTTAACCTCATTTGACCTTGTGAAGCGTGGCCAGGGAGTGGCAGAGAAAGGCACGGCGAATCAGCGATGTGACGTACACATTTTCACATGCACAGCTGGGGCAGGACTGAAGCAAAGATGGCAGTCCTTGAGGCAAGGGTCAGCAATGATTTGACCATGGGCCTTGGGTTGGAGTTTGAACCCGAGACTTTCTCTGACTTGAGAGAGGAGGGTGGTGCAAGTGAACCATAGCTGATTTCCACCCCCCCCCCCCCCCCCCGCCATCCCCAACCACAATGCAGAAACCAGGTTTGAACGCAAACCGGTTCATGTCACCCCCACATGGACCAAGACCTTTCAAGAGAAGGCCGTCAGGTTTTCAGAAAAAAGGGACAAGCTGTCAAAGTTTATCATCTTGCACTCATCAGGACTTTGGCTCTCAAAAAATTACCAACAGAAAAGGGGTACAATAATTGATTGGCTGCCCCACTCTCTCTCATGCAGTTCTCCCCCCCCCCCCCCCCACCCCCTCCCCGTTCCTGTTGTGAATTTCTTGTGAGCCGCCCTGACGAGTGCAAGGCGGAAAGCTTTGACAGCATGTCTCTTTTTTAATTTTGTTTCAGCAACACTCCTGTACGGCCGTCAGGATTGTTGCAAAATCTTCCCGCTTTACCGGATTCAGGGATACGGTGGTAGTGGGATTAGGATTGAATTAATCTGGCGAAGAAGTGGTGGTGACACGGTCATCAAATGGCGTCTTGTTTGTGAGGTGAAGCCTGCTCGTTTGGAAGCAGTGAACTGTAGCAACATCAGCAAACCCGCTTGAGCAATCTGGAGAGCGAATGCCGGTGGATGTGGAGAACACTGCAGCAGTGTTAGATACCAGACTGTGTTTACAAAGTTGTCAGGGGAGGCTGCTGCAGTGCCCGACGTCTTCATGTTTTGAGGCTCCTGGGTCGAAGGCTTCACTATTCTGCCTGAGGCAGCACGGAGCCCCCTCCGAAGGGCTGCGGGTGAAGTGATGCTGGCCCAGTTAGGTCGCAAATAGGACAGAGGAGGGCCGTGGGCAGCGTTCCAAGTTCCTGACGGTTGCTCTCGACCTGCCAGCAGCAACTGTTTGGTAGTGCACAGCACACACAAACAAGGGAGGGATCAGTCTTTTGCTTCCCTCTGCAGTATGTGAGACTGTTGTTTCAGTGTGTGCATCCCTTTTGTGGCTCGGCGACCTGATTGGACGCGATTCTAAACAAGTGGCCTGGCATTGTGAAGCCTCAGCGTAAACACCATTGTCTTGAGCTCACGGCAGTCTGGCTCAGTTGGCTTCTGGGTGAAGCAGCACACGTTTACCCTATTTGTCTCTTTGCTGCAGCGGGAATGCTTCAGCTATGAGAGCAAGTGTAGGCCACATGGTCCTTCCAGACTGCTCCAAAGAACAAAGAAAATTACAGCACAGGAACACAGGCCCTTCAGCCCTCCAAGCCTGCACCCCGACCATGCTGTCTGTCTGAACTAAAACCCCCTACTCTCCCAGGAACCATGTCCCTCTACTCCCATCCTATTCATGTACATTCCTATCCTATTCATGGGGCATAGCCTCAAAATACGGGGGAGTCAATTTAGAACAGAGTTGAGGAGGAACTTCTTCTCCCAGAGGGTAGTGAATCTTTGGAATTCTCTGCCCAATGAAGCAGTAGAGGCTACCTCGTTAATTGTGTTTAAGTCACAGATTTTTAACCATTAAGGGAATTAAGGGTTATGGGGAGTGGGCGGGTAAGTGGAACTGAACCCACTATCAGATCAGCCATGATCTTATTGAATGGCGGAGCAGGCTCGAGGGGCTAGATGGCCTACTCTTGCTCCTATTTCTTATGTTCTTATTTGTCCAGACGCCCCTTAAAACTCACTATCGTATCTGCTTCCACTGGGGAGAGATACAAAAGTGTCCAGAGGGGCAATTTGTTCACACACAGGGTGGTGAGTGTCCAGAACAAGCTGCCAGAGGTAGTAGTAGAAGCGGGTACAATTTTTTTCTTTTAAAAAGCATTTAGATAGTTACATGGGTATCGAGGGGTATGGGCCAAATACGGGCAATTGGGACTAGCTTAGGGGTTTAAAAAAAAAGGGCAGCATGGACAAGTTGGGCTAAAGGGCCTGTTTCCATGCTGTAAACCTTTATGACTCTATGACACTACCTCCCCCGGCAGCAAGTTCCAGGCACCCACCACCCTCTGTGTAAAAAAAAAACTTGCCTCAGACATCTCCTTTAAACCTTACCCCTCACACCTTAAACCTATGCCCCCTAGTAATTGGCTCTTCCACCCTGGGAAAAAGCTTCTGACTCTCCACTCTGTCCATGCCCCTCATAATCTTGTAGACTTTTATCAGGTCGCCCCTCAACCTTCGTCGTTCCAGTGAGAACAAACCAAGTTTCTCCAACCTCTCTTCGTAGCTAACGCCCTCCATACCAGGCAACATCCTGGTCAATCTTTTCTGTACCCTCTCCAAAGCCTCCACATCCTTCTGGTAGTGTGGTGACCAGAATTGAACACTATATTCCAAGTGCGGCCTAACTAAGATTCTATAAAGCTGCAACATGACTGGCCAATTTTCAATGCCCCGGCCGATGAAGGCAAGCATGCCGTATGCCTTCTTGACTACCTTCTCCACCTGCATTGCCACTTTCAGTGACCTGCGTACCTGTATGCCCAGATCCCTCTGCCATTTACTGTACATTTCCAATATTCAGTAAGAACAGTGGTGGGCAACCTGGGGCCCTGGAGTCAGATGCTGCCCATCGGGGCCCTGAGTGCGGCCCACATGACCTTTTGTTGACTGCCGCCCGTGCACACAGCGACCAAGTTCTGCTGATGTCTGTCTGCCTAGCTGTTTTCCTATGGCAATGAGTTCAGTGATACGCACGTAAAGCAAGGGTAGGTGCATGCTGCTGGCACGCAACATTGACGGTGAGAGCTGGACCCTCCCTCTGTGTCAGTCAAGTGTAAATATTTCTTCTGTTTTTGCTACTTGCAGTCGATGACAGTTCTATTAATGTATGAACGATTGAAGCGTTTTGGAGAACTTGTTCTGAAATATTGGGTGTGTATTCAGTGTATTCAATCCTATTCGAGGTTCGTAGTTAGTAAACATGTCCGATTTCTTGTGCCCCACTGAGATGAAGGGGCCACTCAGGTGGCCCACTCACTAGCCGAGGTTGCCCATCACCGAGTAAGATTACAGCTGATCTCCTAACTCAACTATACCTCCTTGTCTCATTCCTATATTGAATCATAGAAACCCGACAGTGCAGAAGGAGGCCATTCAGCCCATCGAGCCTGCACTGACAACAATCCCAACCAGGTCTTATCCCCGTAATGCCACATATTTACCCTACTAGTCTCCCCAGGGGGCAATTTAGCACGGCCAATCCACCTAACCCGCACATCTTTGGAGTGTGGGAGGAAACCGGAGCACCCGGAGGAAACCCACGCAGACACGGGGAGAACATGCAAACTCCACACAGACAGTGACCCGAGGCCAGGATTGAACCTGGGTCCCTGGCACTGAGAGGCAGCAGTGCTAACCCCTGTGCCAGACCTTTTATTTTGAGGCAGTGACCTCGAGTTGTAGACCTTCCAGTCAGCACCATAATGCATTATATATGATACACTGTAAATAATGTAACATCATAACCCCCCCACACTCCAGTGAATGGCACTTGGGTAGTTGGTCAACCTCTCCAGGGACCTGCTTTTCTTCTAATTTCCTGATCTCTTGGAGGAGGCACTGGTATTCCCAAAGCCCTGCAGTAGCCTCGGGGGGGAACCTGTCCCACCAGGATAATTGTGGTGGTCTCATCAGAGAATCGTACAGGACTCGGAGGAGGCCCTCCAGCCCCATCGTGCCTTTCCTTTCGCAAAGCTGTCCAATTTAATCCCACATCAGGGCATAGGTTTAAGGTGAGAGGGGAGAGATACAAAAGGGTCCAGAGGAGCAATTTTTTCACACAGGGTGGTGAGTATCTGGAACCAGAGGTAGTAGTAGAGGCGGGTACAACTTTGTATTTTTAAAAAGCAATTAGATAGTTACATGGGTATGAAGGGTATAGAGGGATATGGGCCAAATGCGGGCAATTGGGACTAGCTTAGGGGTTTTTAAAAAAAAAGGGGTGGCATGGACAAGTTGGGTCGAAGAGCCTGTTTCCATGTCGTAAGCCTCTATGACTCTATCTTGGCTTCTACCACCAACCGCCCCCTCCCCCCAACACTGATTCCCAAATTAGTCCTCTTTCCAAGTGTGTGGACACTTTGAGAGTTGCTGGTGAATCTGATGTACCCACACTTTCATCTCACGCATTTGAGATCGTGCAGTTGTGGAGGTGGGGCGGGTGGAATTCTCCAATTACTGACCTTGAAATTCTAATCTAAGTTTCCCCCCACGTGCTCTCTATCAAAGCCACTTGTTTTTGGTACCTCCATGAGGTCTCCCCTTGAAACCCCTTGAAAGGAAAACAATCCAAGTTCTTCCACGCTCTCCGGATAACTTGCGTCGCTCATCTCCAGATGTCTATCATCCTGGTTAACCTCCTGGGCATCCCATCCCGCCAGCAACAACTTGCATTTCTAGTAGCGCGATGAAAACCTCTCCAGGGGCTTCACGGGCGTGTTATCAAGCAAGATTTAACCCTTGAGCCAAGTGAGGAGGCAGCAGGAATTGTGGCAAAATGCCTGGGTTTCGAGGAGGAGAATGCGGAAGATCTTGGGGAAGGAATTCCCACGCTTGGGGCCTCCACGGCTGAAGGCACGCCTGGCAGTGGTGGGGCGATTAAAATTGAGGATGCGGAAAAGACTGGAATGGGGTGGAGTGCAAAAGATTTCAAGGGGGTGGTGGATGGGAAAAGGTTGCGGAGATGAGGCCATGGAGGATTTGAAGAACATGATGAGGTGTTACTTGGCCAGGAGCCAGGGATTTAATGAGGAATAATCAAAGCAAGGTTTAATAGTTGCCCATCTCTCACTCGCTGTAGGTCGATCAGCTTTGTTCCCTGTTGAAGACGGCTTCCTCGACAACAGCCAGGGCGACCAATCTTTATCTTCAGGCCTGAACTCCCCGGCTCTCAGTCAGAACGGGAAACCAGGAGAACGATATTCCCGAAAGGTTTTCGTTGGAGGTTTGCCTCCCGACATCGATGAAGGTGAGTTAACGGTTCTCGTCCATGGGACACTTGCCGCCTCCTTTTCGGACAGGACCTCGGAGGATAGCCAATGAAATGTAAACTTCTATCTTGCCCACATTTGATGTTTTCCCTGTTATTTTCGAGGTCTAGTCCGTTCTCCCTCCCCTGCTTCCAGTGAAAAGGGAGTGTAATTCATTTGAAGAGGCGATGGCCTCGTGGTATTAACACTGGAATATTAATCCAGAAACTCAGTTAATGTTCTGGGGAGTCGGGTTCGAATCCTGCCACAGCAGATGGTGGAATTTGAGTTCAATTTTTAAAAACAAAATCTGGAATGAAGAATCTATTCATGACCATGAAACCATTGTCGGAAAAACCCATCTGGTTCACTCATGTCCTTTAGCGAAGGAAATCTGCCGTCCTTACCTGGTCTGGCCTACATGCGATTCCAGAGCTACAGCAATGAATCATAGAATCCCTACAGTGCAGAAGGAGGCCATTCAGCCCATCGAGTCTGCATCGACCACAATCTCACCCAGGCCCTATCCCTTTGACCCCATATTTACCCTGCTAATCCCCCTGACACCAAGGGCAATTTAGCATGGTTGATCAACCTAATCCGCATATTTTTGGACTGTGGGAGGAAACCGGAGCACCCGGAGGAAACACACGGGGAGAACGTGCAAACTCCACGCAGACAATGACCCAAGCCGGGAATCAAACCCGGCTCCCTGGCGCTGTGAGGCAGCAGTGCTAACCATTGTGCCACCCTCATGAAGTTGGCTCTCAACTGCCCACGGGCAGCTAGGGATGGGCAATAAATGCTGTCCAGCCAGTGGCGCCCATGTCCTATGAATGAATAAAAATAAAAGACCTCACAACGTCACTTTGTTGAGTGCATTATATTGGAGAGAGCAGCTCACAAACCACACTCTGTCCAGTCATTAGTGTTTCCATCAACTGGTTGGTGGGAATGTGTGTTGGGAGTTGCACTACTTGGCTGTGTGCAGACACCATCTCTTTAACCTTACAGCGCGTAGAATGCCTGCCCTCCTACACTCCGAAATGACAATAGAGGTTTAATATACAGCGACCATGCATCATGAATATGCGAGCGCTGTGGTTATGTGACTGGACTAGTAATCCAGAAGGCAGCATGTATCACCCAGAGTCAACCCAAGCAGCTTACAAATTTAAATTCAGTTAGTTTTGTGAATCCGCAATCAAATGTAAGATTGCTGCTTGAAGCAAACTCATTGTTCAGTCATTTCCTTTCGGGAAAGAACCCTGCCCTTGTGACTGGGTCTGGCTTAGATGTGACTCTAGACCCACAGCAATCCTAACTGCCCTGTGACATAGTCTATCGAGGGGGTAGGCGATGGCTGAGTGGTACTGCCGCTAGAACTCCAGAAGTTCTGTTCATGTTCTGTTCTCATGTTCCCGGGTTCAAATCCCGTCACCGCAGATGCTGGAATTTGAATTCAATAAAAATATCTGGAATTAAGAATCTACTGATGACCATGAAACCATTGTCGATTGTCGGGAACAACCCATCTGGTTCACTAATATCCCTTAGCGAAGGAAATCTACCGTCCTTTCCTGGTCTGGCCTACATGTGATTCCAGAGCCCCAGCAATGTGGTTGACTCTCAACTGCCGCGGGGCAACTAGGGATGGGCAATAAATGCCCAGCCAGTGACGACTGTGTCCCACAAATGAATTTTTAAAATTGCCATTTCATTCACTATTGCTGAGGGGGAAAAACCCTGGAACTCCCTTCTTAACAGCACAGTGGGTATATCTGCACCACATAGCGTGCAGTGTGAAAAGGCAGCTTGCCACCATCATCTTAAAGGCAATTAGCAAATCGGTGCTTTCTTTGCCACGTATAGCTAATTTGGGAGGAATATTCTAACTTTGAAAAAGCAGTATGTTTTTGATTTGATTTATTATTGTCACATGCATACAGTGAAAAGTATTGTTTCTTGCACATTATCCAGACAAAGCATACCGTTCATGGAGAAGGAAAGGAGAGGGTGCAGAATGTAGTGTTACAGTCATAGCTAGGGTGTAGAGAAAGATCAACTTAATGTGAGGTAGATCCATTCAAAAGTCTGACGGCAGCAGGGAAGAAGCTGTTCTTGAGTCGGTTGGTACGTGACCTCAGACTTTTGTATCTTTTTCCCAACGGGAGCAGGTGGAAGAGAGAATGTCTGGGGCGCGTGGGGTCCTTAATTATGCTGGTTGCTTTTCCGAGGCAGCGGGAAGTGTAGACGGAGCCAATGGATGGGAGGCTAGAAGCCCAAAGGAGTTGTGCGTCCATTTCTGTGGTTGCTCTGTGATTTGGTAGAGTCAGAGGAACAGGGGGAAGATCATTTAGCCCCTGAGCCTATTCCACCATTCAGTAAGATCGTGGCTGATCTGTGGGTGAACCCCTTTGTCCCCGCATCCCCTTAATTCCTTTGCTGAACACAATTGTGTCAATCTCCGATTTAAAATTGACAATTGACCTGGCGTTGGTGGAAGAGTCCCAAACTTTACCAGCCTTTACTTGCAAGAGGCCAGTGCCTTCAGAGGAGGACCCAAAAGAGAAAAGGCTGGATAATCTCAGCAGGTCTGGCAGCATCGGCATGGAGAGAAAAGAGGTGACGTTTCGAGTCCTGATGACCCTTTGTCAAAGTGGGGAAAGAAACCCTGGAACTCTCTTTGACAAAGGGTCTTCTGGACCCTTTTCTGGACCCTTTTCTGGACCCTTTTCTGGACCCTTTTCTGGACCCTTTTCTCTCACAGATGCTGCCAGAGATTTTCCAGCATTTTCTCTCTTGGTTTCAGATTCCAGCATCCGCAGTAATTTGCTTTTATCCAGCCTTCAGTAGATGAATGGAAATGAGGGGTAAATATGTCTGATGGTCCTATTTTTCTGTTTTAGATGAAATAATCGCGACCTTCTGCTGTTTTGGCCAGCTAATGGTGGACTGGCCTCACAAGTCGGGAAGCAAATCCTACTTTCCCCCCAAAGGTGAGCGGTTATATTCAACTGTTGGCATGATCTACGCAGCGTACGGTTGTCTGTCTGTTGAAAGAGAATGGGCATAATGCACTGGCAAGTTGGTGAGCTACCTAATGTGGTTCTCAGGGACAGCAAAGGCCTCAGTCTGGGTCCTGGCCACCGCTGCATTTGTTAATCTGAGCACCTTGGACTAAGCTGCGCGAGGATCAACAGCGGCGTTCGCTCCTCGTCCCTGTCCAGGTGTCGCCACGGGAAACCAGAGTCAACCTGAAACCGACTCGACGATTCCAGTGAGATCATGGTTAATCTCTGGCAAAGGGTCATCCAGACTCGCACCGTTGGCTCCATGGTTAATCATGTGTCTCCGCTTCCTTTATCTGACCAAGTTTCCATATCCCTTCATGTCCTTACTCAACAAAAATCTCAGCAATTTCCATCGTGAGAATTTCAGTTGATCCACACAACAGCCACAGTTTAATGGGGGGGATAGAGAATTCCATACTTGCACTACCCTTCTGAAATGCTTTGTGATTTAACTCCGAAGTGTCTGTGTTCCAATTTTAAGCTTGTGACCCATGTTCTGTATCCCCCACAAAAGGAAATAGATATACTGTGTTGAATCTGGCATTCAGCTTTATTCATAGAATCGTAGATCCCTACAGTGCAGAAGTAGGCCATTTGGCCCATCGAGTCTGCGCCGACTCTCTGACGGTGCACCTTACCCATATCCACCCCCACCCTATCCCCATAACCCCATGTATTTTACCCCACTAATCCCCCTAACCTACACATCTTGGAACATAAGGGGCAATTTAGCATGGCCAATCCACCTAACAAGCGCCTCTTTGGACACCCTTTATTTTTTGGTTTTGTATCTATCTAATTGTAGACAGACTGTGACTTGCAATAGCTTCCCTTTCAACTCCTGTACCACTATCTCTGGTGTCCCCTTGGGACCTATCCTTGGCCCCCTCCTATTTGTAACCTACTTGCTACCCCACGGAGAAATCACATGCCCACCATCCCTTCTCTCAACTTCTCCATACCCTCTGATTTGTCACAATGCTTGTCTCGAGTCCTGGTCCGGTTGAGCAGAAATTCCCCTCAATTAAATATGAGGAAGTCGCCTCTTTCAGATTCCACCACACCCCTGCCATCCTACAAGCACTGATACCACCCTTCTCCCTCGCAACCGTCTGAGACTCAACATTGGTGTCATCTTGGACCCTGAGGCAAGTTTGCGACTTCAGAATCGTACCATCACTAAGACCAACTATTTTTAATTTCTGTAACACTGCCAGGCTTTTGCCCATCTCAGTTAGTCTACGGCTGAAACCCTCATCCGACCGTGTGTTACCTCTTGACTTGCTATTCCTGGTTGACATTCCACATTCAAATCCCCTCTCACCCCAACCATAAGCTTAGGCTGATCCAACACTCTGCTGTCCATGCCCCCAACTTGTACCAAGCCCCGTCCGCCTATCGTCCTTGTGCTCCCGTTTGAGCAATGCCTCGATTGTAAAATTCTCAACCTTGTTTTCACGTTCCTCTATGGCCCTTCTCTCCCCTGGCGCTGTAATCTCCTCCAGCGCTGTAGCGTGTTAGAGACATCCGGGCTCCCAAGTCTGACCTCTTTTGCATCCCGATTTTCAATCCCTCCACCACTGGTGGCTGTGCCTTGAGCTGACTGATCCCTTCCTGAACCTCTCCATTCCCCTTTCTTTCCTCCTTTTAAGATATTCCTTAAAAACTGCCTCTTTGACCAAGCTTTGGTCACCTGGCCTAATATCTCTTTAGGTGTCTCGTGGTGAAGATTTTGCTGTGTGCAGCTCCTGTGCAGTACCTCGGGATGTTTTTGGATGTTCCAGGTTCTATATAAATAGATGTTGTTGTTGCTGAATCCCTCATCCCATTGCCTCTGTCACTTATAGACTTGACTAATCCAACTCTCTTCTGGCCCAGCCTCAGCATTCCACCCTTGATAAACATGAGGTCATCCAAAATGCGACTGCCCATGCCCTAACATAGTCATATAATGCAGAAGAGGCCCTTTGGCCCATCCAGTCTGCACCAACCACGTCTCCCATTAAATGCGCTGATCCCATTTTCCTGTGTTTGTCCCATATCCTGATCCAAATATTTTTCAAAGGTTATAAGATTTTCAGCCTCTTCTACCTTCCCAGGCAGTGCATTCCAGATTCCCTCTTTGGGTGAAAAGGTGTTTTCTCAAATTTCTGAATCTCCTTACCTGAAAATTATGCTCCCTCGTCATTGCCCCCCTGAACCAAGGGGAACAGCTGCTCCCTACTCACCCTGTCCATACCCCTCATAATCTTCTACACCTCAATCATGTCCCCCCTCAGCCTTCTCTGCTCTAAAGAGAACAATCCAAGTCTATCTAGTCTCCCCTTATAGCTCAAATGGTCCATCCCAGGCAACATCCTGGTGAACCTCCTCTGTACCCCCTCTCGTGCTACCACATCCTTCCTATAGTGAGGTGACCAGAACTGCACACACTACTCCAGCTGTGGCCAAACCAACACTCAGTGCAACTCCAACATTACCTCCTTGTCATACACTCTGTGCCACGACTGATGAAAGCAAGCGCCTTCTTAACTCTCCTGTTCACATGCTTAAAGTTTCAAAGTTTATTTATGAGTCACAAGTAAGGCTTACATTAACACTGCAATGAAGTTACTGTGAAAATCCCTTAGTCGTCACAATCCAGCGCCTGTTCGGGTTCACCTGAGGGAGAATTTAGCACAGCCAATGCACCCTAACCAGCCCGTCTTTCAGACTGTGGGAGGAAACCGGAGCACCCGGAGGAAACCCACGCAGGGAGAACGTGCAGACTCCGCACAGACAGTGACCCGAGCGGGGAATCGAACCCGGGTCCCTGGCACTGTGAAGCAGCAGCGCTATCCCACTGTGCCACCGTGCCGCCCTGTGCTCTGCTGACTTCAGGGAATAATTGCCCCAAGAACCCTTCTGAGCTTCCCAGTGCCCTGCCATTCATTAAATACTCCCTCGCCTTGCTTCTTCTTCCCAAGCGCATCGCTGCAGGGTGAAGGCAGGACACGGGGAGGAAAGGCGTTCGGAAGTTGACAGCTTGGAGAACGCGTTAGGTTAAGGCTGCGTTTCCACTGACTGGTCTTTTGCTTTTGCAGGTTATGCCTTCTTGCTGTTTCAGGAGGAGTGCTCGGTTCAGGTTCTGATTGACGCCTGCTTTCAGGATGACGGTAAACTCTATTTGTGCGTCTCGAGCCGCACAGTCAAGGACAAGCCGGTGAGCAGGAGAGTTGCTAACCCTTTAGAGTGTGCGCTGTGCCTCGAGATTTCTGAGCTCTGCATCCTGTTCCAGTTAGAACACACTAATGGAAATGAATTCCACCCTCCTCAAAGGGAGCTGTAACTGCTGGGGATGAGAATCATTCTCATTACCGATCCTGTACACTCTGCTCCAACTTCCTGTTCAAGTACAGCTCAGGTTAGATACACTGTCCCATCAATGTGCAGAAGGTGATTTTTTTTGATTTGATTTATTATTGTGACATGTATTAGCACACAGTGAAAGGTATTGTTTCTTGCGTGCTATGCAGACAAAACGTACCGTGCATAGGGGAGAAAGGAAGGAGAGAGTGTGGAATATAGTGTTACAGTCATGGCTATGGTGTAGAGAAAGATCAACTTAGTGCGAGGTAGGTCCGTTCAAAAGTCTGTCAGCAGCAGGGAAGAAGCTGTTCTCGAGTCGATTGGTGCGTGACTTCAGGCTTTTGTATCTTTTTCCCGACGGAAGAAGGTGGAAGAGAGAATGCCCGGGGTGCGTGGGGTCCTTAATTATGCTGGCTGCTTTGCCGAGGCAGCGGGAAGTGTAGCCAGAGTCGATGGATGTGGGGTTGGTTTCCGTGATGGATTGGGCTACATTCACAACCTTTTGTAGTTCCTTGCGGTCTTGGGCAGAGCAGGAGCCATACCAAGCTGTGATACAACCAGATAGGATACTTCCTATGGTGCATCTGTAAAAATTGGTGAGCTTCGTGGTGGACGGGCCGGATTTCCTTAGCCTCTTGAGAAAGTAGAGGCATTGATGGGCTTTCTTAACTATAGTTTGATTTGATTTATTATTGTCACATGTATTAACATACAGTGAAAAGTATTGTTTCTTGCGCGCTACACAGACAAAACATACCGTTCATAGAGAAGGAAAGGAAAGAGCGCAGAATGTAGTGTTACAGTCCTAGCCAAGGTGTAGAGAAAGATCAACTTAATGCAAGTGTCGGCATGGGGGGAAGCAGGACAGGTTTTTGGTGATCTGGACACCTAGAAACTTGAAGTTTGGTATAACGTGAGAGTGGGACTTACCCTATTACCAAACTAGTCATCCTGGGAAATCATTGGATTTGGCAATGACCTGTTTCTGCTTTTGGCTAAAATCCATTTGGTTTTGGATCGAGAACCCAGTTCAGGTGGTGGAGGAACCACCCACGCAGCTACTGACGAACCAGTCAGCACTGGATTCTTGAGTTCAAGGCAGACTCCAACTTTTTCTTTTTAAACCCAAGTTTTAAGGGGGCCACAGTTTAAAAAGGGGAACGTCTTCTCTCGGAAGGTTGCTGGTGCTCAGAATTCTTTTCCACGGTTGGAGGCTGGGTCATTGAACAGATGTTTGGTTGAGTTTGTGGCTTGTGCTACCAAATAAACCTGTTGGACTTTAACCTGGTGTTGTGAGACTTCTTACTGGTTGAGATTAGACAGATATTTGACAAGGAAGTCGAGAGCTATGGGCGACAGGCAGGGAAACTTAAGTCAAGGGCACAGCCAGGTCAGCCATGATCTTACTAAATGGGCAGAGTGGGCTCGAGGGGCTAAATGGACTACTCCTGTTCCTGTTTCTTTGGTTCTTGTTATTAGAAAGATAAGTTGCTTTTGAGATGTCTTGACATTTAGTTCCATCCCACTTCCCAAGGCTTGTATGGATGCGTGAGATGGTGATCTGTGACTTGGGAACCACTTTTCTGTAATTTGGTTTTTGCCTAACTGGTTCAGCTGTGTTCTTAAAACAAATAGAAATTTGAGTTGGCCAACCACCCATTGCTGGTTTGATTCATCTGTGACTGTTTGGCCTACTTTCTGTGCTCAGGAGCCCCTGGGTTCCGAGATGATTTGCAATCCTTCAGCTCGGTCACATTCACCCCCCACGAGGGGAAGGAGTTGCTTCCAATCTTGGAGGTGGCAAGTGCTTATTTATGCGAGTACAGACTGGTGTTGGGGGTGGATGAGGGGGGAACAGGAAGCTCAGCTGGGGGGTCAAGTAGGACTTAAAGCTTGCAAGTGGTCTGGTTCAGCCCCAGACAGGGGAAAACAATAGGGTCACTAGCTGGGCAACCAAGGTTGTGGTGGCAAGTGCGATTGGTGCTGGGACCATTGTTCCTTATTTGCAACAATTAAGTCCTTCTGAAATTTTCACTGCAACGTTGTCAATGCAGCAGTTATTTTGCACAGAGCAAGTTCCCACAAGCAACGCCATGTGATAATGACCAGAGGTCCAGTAAAGGTCCAAGCTGGGAGCTATCTCCATGTTTGCTTCGACACGCGGCTCTGTTCAACACTACACTGACCCCCAGGCGCAAGTCATGTGTTCCCTTACATCCCTGTGTGGGCAGCACTGTCTTCAGTCTCGCGTACAAAGAGCCACAGGGCTATTACCAAGCAGTGGTAAGGTGTGCCGCCAGGATTTGGTTTGATTTGATTCATTATTGTCACATGTATTAACATACAGTGAAAAGTATTGCATCTTGTGCGCTATACAGACAAAGCATACTGTTCATAGAGAAGGAAAGGAGAGAGTGCAGAATGTAGTGTTACAGTCACAGCTAGGGTGTCGAGAAAGATCAATGTAATAAGATACATTCAAAAGTCTGACAGCAGCAGGGAAGAAGCTGTTCTTGAGTCAATTGGTGCGTGATCTCAGACTTTTGTATCTTTTTTCCGACGGAAGAAGGTGGAAGAGAGAATGTCCGGGGTGCGTGGGGTCCTTGATTATGCTGGGTGCTTTTCTGAGGCAGCGGCAAGTGCAGATGGAGTCAATGGATTGCGTGATGGACTGGGCTACGTTTGCGACCCTTTGTAGTTTCTTGCGATCTTGAGCAGAGCAGGAGCCATACCAAGCTGCTGTACCTCTCCTTCCATTAACTCCACCCATAGAATCCCTCCAGTGCAGAAGGAGGCCATTCGGCCCATCGAGTCTGCACCGACCACAATCCCACCCAGGCCCTATCCCCATAACCCCACGTATTTATCCTGCAAATCCCCCTGACACTAGGGTCAATTTTAGCATGGCCAATCAACCTAACCCGCACATCTTTGGACTGTGGGAGGAAACCCACGCAGACACGGGGAGAATGTGCAAACTCCACACAGATAAGTGTGACTACGTCATGCTGTTGCTTGACTAGTCTGTGTGATAACTCTCCCAATTTTGGCATAACCCCCCCAGATGTTAACAAGGAGGACTTTGTAGGGAAGACAGGGCTGGTTTTGCTGTTGTTGTTTCCAGTGCCCCTATTGATGCTGGGTGGTCTGTCTGGTTTCAATCCCTTTTGTTCCAAGACTGAGTGTCTTGCTACTGAACCAGATGGGTTTTTATGACAATCGACAATGGTTTCATGGTCATCATGGGACTTTTAATTCCGAATATTTGATTGAGTTTTATATACATTCCACCATCTGCCATGGTGGGATTTGAACCTGAGTCCCTAGAACATTATCCTGGGTCTCTGGATTACTCGTCAAGTGACAATACCACTGTGCCCCCGCCTCCCCTTTGTCTCAGAAGCCATTTTTTGTCACTCATGCCCAATGAACGTTGAGCGTGACTGGGAAGAACCCAAGCCCAGGGGAGGGCATTTATCATCAATAGTGATAAGCTGACTTTGTTGTTTGGTTGATTTATATTGTTTCCACCTCGCTTCACCTCCCTCTGCCTTGCGCTCCTTCCAGTCTGCCTCTGTTCCCCATCCATTCTCCCCTGCCTCTACTGTGCCCTTCCAATCCTGCCTCTGTGCTGTGGCAATGCATTGCCCCAACTGAGCAGAGATTGGATTTTACTCGCTCTGCCAAAGGGAAGGACTTAAGATACTGTTGACCGATGGGCGTCTGTTTGTACTGCTGTGGTTGGGTCGGGGACAGTGGAAAGCAGGAACTGAGCCCGGAATCATCCCAATCTGTTTGCCACGGTTATGGGGCGACCAATTCTCCACCGGTGATGCGTTAATTTATGGGTTTTGCCTTTCCTTTCTGGCTTCAGGTGCAGATCAGACCCTGGAGTCTGAGTGACAGCGACTTTGTACTGGACGGCTCGCAACCTCTGGACCCCAGGAAGACTGTCTTTGTGGGAGGTGTCCCGAGACCACTAAAAGCTGGTAAATCATTGATTACTTATTGTAGTTAAGTGAGGAGGGGGGAGGAGGCGGGGAGGGAGGTCATTGCAAGACTGTGCCAACTTACAGTTAGCTAGCTCAAAAGGAAGAAGTCCTTTCTGCTGGGTTTCTGCCCAAAGCCCAGATCAAGACTTAGTGAAACTCCATGGTAGGGTTTAAGTCTTTAAGATGTTGAAGGGTTGGATGGGTGGAAATGTTGGCAAATGGATGCAGTCATGCAGAGGATTAAACACAGTTAATACCGTTTTTATTTTTCTCCTCTCTGTCGAGCTTTAGCCTTGATCAAACTTTTTGTTCTTGTGTTTTTCTATAAATGGTGAAGGAATGTCTCAGACCTTTACCTGTCTCTAGTTGCGCCAGGTCTCCTGGATCATTCCTAATGGCATGACAAGGGTTAGTGAGAGCAATAACGTTCTGCCATGAGGTCGTTGCTCCAAATATCTGACATCAAACCTGATTTGCAGTTTGAATAATTAATCGGTTTGGATCTCACCGCTGACATCAGCGTTTGTAAGCAGCAGTCAGACAGAGGATTAATCACAGCTATGCTGTTTGTTTTCCCCTCTCTGTCACATGGCAACTTATTTACCACCCAGCATTCAACTAAGTTGTCTTGAGCCCAATATTCCGTTCCCCATTTCAAGACCAACTTGGCTATTTCGTTTCGCAATGTATTGACACCAGTCAAGTCATCAGAACACAAGAAACAGAAGCGGGAGTAGGCCGCAAGCCTGCCCTGCCATTCGATGTAACCATGGCACCAGTCAACAGGCACAAAGCAGCACATCTTGCACTTCTAACAGGAATCAGATTGTACCAGTCAGCTGAAGAAAGAGGCCATTTGGCCCATCGAGCCTGCGCCGACAACAATCGCACCCAAACCCTAACCCTGTAACCTCATGTATTTACCCTGCTGATCCCCCAGACTCTATAAGGGGCAATTTAGCATGGCCAATCAACCTAACCTGCACATCTTCTGGACTGTGGGAGGGAACCGGAGCACCCGGAGGAAACCCATGCACACATGGGGAGGAGAGTGTCCAAACTCCAGACAGACAGTGACCCGAGGCTGGACTTGAACCCGGGGCCCTGGCGCTGTGAGGCAGCAGTGCTAACCACTGTGCCACAGTGCTGTGCCACTTGCGACCAGGACCAGGGGTAACAAATAGACAATCGCGAATAAATCCAGTCAGGGAATGGAGGAGGGAATATTCAGAGGGTGGTGAGAATTGTGCAATTTGCTGCTACCACATGAAGTGACTGAGAATGGCTGCTCATTTTGGGGGTAAATTGGGTAAAACATGAACAAGAAAGAAATAGCTGTGTGAGGCTGAATTGTACACGCTCTTTTTTTTAATATACTTTTCCAATTCAATCAAATCGAATCCAATTCAGAGTCTCAACAAGTTGAGACATTTCAGATCCAGGCTGACAAGACAGGACGGGAGACCAAAACCACCCTGTCCTGGGCCTGATCTACATGAGTCAAGCTGATTGGAGAAGGGGGAGGATCCTCCTCCAAGACTTGAGCTCATTTGCATCTCAGTCAAAAGGCCGAGATGCCGCTTTTAAAAATTGCTTCATATGAAACATGAAGCCTCAGCATAACCTAATGACCTCAACCAAGTGCAGGCGATCCATACTACACTTGATCTTAGCCAGGGCTGGCGCGTTTCCTGCCAGGGCAGGG
The DNA here is from genome assembly GCF_964213995.1 of Mustelus asterias. Taxonomy (NCBI): domain Eukaryota; kingdom Metazoa; phylum Chordata; class Chondrichthyes; order Carcharhiniformes; family Triakidae; genus Mustelus; species Mustelus asterias. The sequence goes on from NC_135822.1 coordinate 67,572,196, forward strand.
GGTGGGAGTTTGGAGAGGGGGCACATAAAATGGGGGGGGTTGGCCCTCCCCAAAACTTTCCCACCAACACTCCAAGCTCACCCCCATAATACCGGGGGGGCGGGGCGGGGGGCAATTTAACATGGCCAAACCACCTAATCCGCACACCTTTGGACTGTGGGAGGAAACCGGAGCACCCGGAGGAAACCCACGCAGACATGGGGAGAATGTGCAAACTCCACACAGACAGTGACCCAAGCCGGGAATCGAACCCGGGTCCCTGGTGCTGTGAGGCAGCGGTGCTAACCATTGTGCCACCGTGTCCCCCATGGAGGGAACCTTCATGATGTGGTTCAAACAAGTTGATGATCAGCCTGTTGGCCCTTCCGGAAACGTTGTGGGGGAAAAAAGTGTGAAAATGTGACACAAAGGAGCCAACTTCATGGATCAACGTGTGAAGCCGGTATCCAAGTCTCCTTTTCTGTGCGCTGCATTTCTCATTCTAGGCCGGTGAAACTAATGGGATGTGGTTTTGGGGCGTTGGTGGGGAGGGGAGATAGATAGGGTCTTAATTAATAAGGGGATCAGGGGTAATGGGGATGAGAAAAGTATCAGCCATGATTGATTGGCGGAGCAGACGCGATGAGCTGAGTGGCCTTAATCTGCTTATGGTCTGCGGTGGTGATGGGGGTGCGGGGGCTGTTATCACGTTTGCTCGGTTAAATGCTGAGAGTTTGCCGTTGCAGTGGAGCTTGCCATGATCATGGACCAGTTGTATGGAGGAGTTTGCTACGCTGGCATCGACACTGACCCTGAGCTGAAATACCCCAAAGGAGCGGGCAGGGTGGCCTTTGCCAATCAGCAGAGCTACATCGCAGCTATCAGCGCTCGGTTCATCCAGCTGCAACATCGAGACATCGACAAGCGGGTAAGAGGCACTGGGTGCATCCAGTTTGGGGATTGTTCCCCTTGCAACAGCTGAAGGGAAATTCAATACAGGCGGTCAGAGTCCTGAAAAGAGAAGGCTTGCCTTTATGTGATGTCTTTTCGGGATGTCCCAAAGCCAAGTCAGTACCTGTGTGCTCACTGCTGAGATGTTGGGACAGTGTGAGCATGGCTCTCCGAGTAAGGGGCAGGCCCTTTCGGGTTGAGGTGAGGAGGAACTTCCCCACTCGGAGGGTGGTGAATCTTGGAAACACTCTGCCTTGGAGTTGCCTTGGAAGCTCAATCACGCACAGTGGTTAGTGCTGCTGCCTCACAGCGCCAGGGACCCGGGTTCAATTCCCAGCTTGGGTCACTGTCTGTGCGGAGTTTGCACTTTCTCCCCGTGTCTGCGTGGGTTTCCTCCGGGTGCTCCGGTTTCCAAATTCTGAAAGAGGTGCTGGTTAGGGTGCATTGACCCGAACAGGTGCCGGAGTGTGGCGACTAGGGAAACTTCACAGTAACTTCATTGCAGTGTTAATGTAAGCCTTACTTGTGACACTAATAAATAAACTTTACTTTTACATTCGGGATGGATTTCTGGACAGGAACGACATCTAGGGATGCGGGGATAATGGGGAATGGGGAAATGACACAAGAGGGAGATGATCAGCTGCCATCTGTTTGAATGGCGAAGCAGGTTCAATGGGCTGAATGGCCTCCTGCTCGTACGGCCCACGTCCCAATCCACAGCCAAGCTTCCCCCAAACAACAACGTGCTAGTGAACCAGATCATCTGTTTATGAAGCAGGTGACTGAGGGATATTGGTGTCAGATACCTGAGAGAACCTCGCCGTTCATGTTGATAAAATACTGCCTCTCTTGTGGACATCGGGGAGGAGCTCAGTTCAATGGCGTGATGTTTGAGCAGGCAAAAGAGGGAGACCTGCTTTCTGAAAGGGGCGGGTCAGTCAGCAGAGCATGTGTGTTTAATCTGCCTGGCCAAAGATTCAACAAGGGGGGGGGATGAGGAGAATCTTTTATTTTCCCAAGTAGTGAGCTGTGTTCTGGAGTTCACTGACCAGTAGGGTGGGAGAGGCAAGTTGAGCAGTACTGTTCGAAGGTGCACAGTGGCTGCCACTGCTGCCTCACAGCGCCAGGGACCTGGGTTCGATTCCTGGCTTGGGTCACCGTCTGTGTGGAGTCTGCACATTCTCTCCGTGGGTTTCCTCCGGGTGCTCCATCGCATCCAGCCTGCGTATCCTCTGGTTTCCTCCCACAGCCCGGAAGACATGCTGGTTGGGTGCATTGGCCGTGCTAAATTCTCCCTCAGTTTACCCGAACAGGCGCCAGAGTGTGGCGACTGGGGGATTTTCACAGTAACTTCATTGCAGTGTTAATGTAAGTCTACTTGTGACACTAATAAATAAACTTTAAAAAACAACTTTAAAAAAGTTTAATGGGGGGGGGAATAATTGGAGGGAAGGAGCATGTTGAATAAAGTTTATTTATTAGTCACATGTAAGGCTTACATTAACACTGCAATGAAGTTACTGTGAAAATCCCCTAGTCGCCACAGTCTGGCGCCTGTTCGGGTCAATGTACCCTAACCAGCACCTCTTTCGGACTGTGGGAGGAAACCGGAGCACCCGGCGGAAACCCACGCAGACGCGGGGAGAAAGTGCCGACTCCGCACAGACAGTGACCCCAAGCCGGGAATCGAACCCGGGTCCCTGGCGCTGTGAGGCAGCAGTGCTAACCACTGTGCCACCCATGGGGATGAATCGGATAGCACTTGGAAAGAGGTGGCACAGGCAATACCAGGAGATTCTATGTTCTCGCTATAAAGGGCGGCACGGTGGCACAGTGGGTTAGCACTGCTGCTTCACAGCTCCAGGGATCTGGGTTCGATTCCCGGCTTGGGTCACTGTCTGCGCGGAGTTTGCACATTCTCCCCATGTCTGCGTGGGTTTCCTCCGGGTGCTCCGGTTTCCTCCCACAGTCCAAAGATGTGCGGGTTCGGTTGATTGGCCATGCTAAAAAATGCCCCTTAGTGTCCTGAGATGCGTAGGTTAGAGGGATTAACAGGGAAATATGTCGGGATATAGGGGTACGGCCTGGGTGGGATTGTGATCGGTGCAGACTCGATGGGCCAAATGGCCTCTTTCTGCACTGTAGGGTTTCTATGTTTTCTATAATCCTGCACTTGGCTCCCCTGCTGCTGGCTCCCCTTGTCCCGCCCCCCCCCCCCCCCCCCCCACCCCAAAACCAAACAGAGAGGGTTGCGTGCCCTCGGCCCAGTCTGGAATCTGAGCACCCACCGCAGACTGCCACAAGAGGGCAGGAGAGAGCAGCGGTGCGGCCTCGTGTGTGTGTGTGTGTGTGCATGACCACAGTAAGTAGGAGCCGGGGCGGGAGATGCTTAAAACCCCTAATTGGGGAGATTGACAACAGCTGCAATTGAAACATCGACGGGTTCGAGTTATCGACAAAGTCCCCCTCAGCCGATATTCAATAAAACCCCACAAATTGGGGCAGAGTTTGCCTTTTCGGTGATGACGAAGGCTCTGGTTTGCTTATATGACTGTACTTGACAGTAATGTGTTGCACTGAAGCACGCTGAAACTTCAGAGAGTCCAGATAAGGTGCTATATTAAGAGAAGTAGTTATTTATGTTCGGGAGATACTGGACAGAATGAGCACGCCTGCCCTAACTCTTGGCAGCTCTTTAGGTTCTTGGCTGGTACAGGGCTGCCCTCTGGTGGCTATCGGCAGATGAAGCAAGCAGCTTCGGAGAATGAATTTTTAAACTACAGCAGTGGGTGGTGATAAAGAGTTCCTCGGCTTCAAAAGCAGAAGGAAAGGCTGGGAAAGGGAAATGATTCGTGGTACAAAATTTCTCCCCGCTATTGATCGCTGTCCAGGAAGGTGCACGGTTACTGAGGCAATCTGTGTCTGAGTAATCTAATGTTCTGATCAGTGCCAGCCATTCTTGTGGTCCTCTCTCTGGACAGTCTCGAGTTCACTCCTGCCTTGCCTCTTCGGTGGTTTGAGAGGACCATTCTCCTCCTGGCACAGTGGTTGGCACACTGCTCCTTCACAGCGCCAGGGAGCCCCGGGTTCGATTCCGGCCTTGGGTGACTCTGTCTGTCTGTGTGGAGTTTGCATGTTCTCCGTGTCTGCGTGGGTTTCCTCCCACACTCCAAAGATAGAGTCATCGAGGTTTACAGCATGGAGACAGGCCCTTCGGCCCAACTTGTCCATGCAACCCTCTTTTTTTGTTTTAAATCCCTAAGCTAGTTCCAGTTGCCCGCATTTGGCCCATATCCCTCTATATCCATCGTACCCATGTAACTGTATAAACGCTTTTTAAAAGACAAAATTGTACCCACCTCTACTACTACCTCTGGCAGCTTGTTCCAGACACTCCCCACCCTCTGTGTGAAACTAAATTGCCCCTCTGGACACTTTTATTTATCTCTCCCCCTTGTGAGTTGGGTTGATTGGCCATGCTAAATTAACCCTCAGTATCAGCGGGACTGTGCAGGGTAAATGTGTGGGGGAACATAGAATCCCTACAGCGCAGGAGGAGGCCATTCGGCCCATCGAGTCTGCACCGACCACAATCCCGCCCAGGCCCTATTCCTGTAACCCCACATATTTACCCCACTCATCCCCCTGACACTAGGGGCAATTTAGCACGGCCAATCCACCTAACCCCGCACATCTTTGGTTGTGGGGATGTAGCCTGGGTGGGATTGTTGTCGGTGCAGGCCCGATGGGGCCAATGCACTGTAGGAATTCAATGATCACCGCACTCCAATGAGATAGAAAAAAGAAATCTGCCAAGTGGTAATGTCTTGGGGCAAAGGGTTGGTGAGGGTTTGGGGAGGGTGAGGGAGGGAGGAGGAGCAAAGGTCTGACTGAGTTTTTTTTTTTCTTTTGCCTTCTCTCTCTGGCCAGGTGGAGGTGAAGCCCTACGTCTTGGTGGACCAGCTGTGTGACGAGTGCCAGGGCGCCCACTGCAACGGCAAGTTCGCCCCCTTCTTCTGCGCCAACATCACGTGCCTGCAGTACTACTGCGACTACTGCTGGAGCAGCATCCACTCCCAGGCCGGCCGCGAGTACCACAAACCACTGGTGAAGGAGGGCGGGGAGAGGCTGCGACAGCTCCCGTTCCGCTGGAGCTGAGCATCACCCCTGTCCCTCCTTTGTCGCCTTTTCCTTTTGGGAGGGGGGAAGGTGACGCCAAGCTGTGGAACCCACGAATCAATATTTAGTGGCTATTTGTTAACCTGCCGTTCCTTTATCTAAAAGTGTTTGTGCACAGAATTTCAGACCCAATATATCTTTGTTTAAAAAAAAAATCTGGCTTTGCCTGTTCACCCATCTTGTTAGCGCAGATGTATAAATGAAGGTGTAATAAGTGTTCTATTTTTTTTTTTGCGGTTCTCCACCTATGAAATTATTTTCTTTTTGTTTCTTTCTGGTCAGGGGTGAGCAACGTAATTGTTAAATGCACAGAGCAGGGTGAGTCTGGGTACGGGGAGGGGGATTGATGGCGTGGCCAGTGGCGTGTGGTACCGAGCAGTGGCTGGGTGAGGTTTCGGGGTCTTGGCGGTGTGCAGGTGTTACGTGTTGAGTGGTGCGGAGATATGTTAGCAGAGTGTGCTGGGAAGTTGCAGTGCTCAGGGGACGGGTGGACGAGAAGGGCAAGCGTTTCGGCCTTTCCCTCCAGTGTTGGGAGGGGGGCAGATAGGGAGGGGTTGCTATTATTTTCTTTTAATTATTATTGTCGGGTTTCTGTAGAGTGGTACGGTTCCTTCAGTGGGAATCCAAGCCAGCCTTGTGCTCACTTCACATAACCTCCCCCTTCCCGCCGCCTAAACGTCACTCGGTGAAGGGCGGTTTTCACCTGCACGCGGAAGACTCGATAGTCGCTGAGCGTAGCCAGAGGGCCCTCAGGCGGAAAGAATGGGTGGGGTTCGTCAGCGCAGCACCTGACAACCAAAGGGGGTGGGTCAGCGATTTCCCCCTCCAACGCACGCATGTGCAACACCCCTGGGCTGTCGCTCACTGGGACCACTCCAGTCCAAGGATTTGGACTGAGTTTAACTCCCCCCAAGATTCCGGTGACCGCAAGGGGCCGTGCTCAGGTGAGCACCGGATGGTCAGCGGTATTTCCCACGGCTGAGCTGTGTCTGTTTTGGTGGGACATCCTGGGATGAGGCGGGAGGAGCACGAGTGGGTGGAGAGGGTACTGAAAGTTGGAATAAACGCATGCAAAAACCCGAGGAGAGGATGGATAAGCTATGATGGGGAGAGATTAACCAGTCTCAATGGCTGATCTGATCTGTGTGCATCTGAAATATTTTGTTTGTGTGTTTAGTTGTGTCGCACAGGGTTTTAGTTTAATGATTGGGATCTCTGCTTGTGAGGACCCATCTTTTGGAATGTATTCAGCAGTGACAAAGTTAATGACGTTACTCCAACAGTGTGTCCTCTGAGTATGTGTTTGATGTTGGTTGTCTTTTTGGGTAGTCTTCCCAAAGACACTGGCGACCAGAGCAGGACAGTAGGATTGGCAGGTGAGGTCCAGTGTGACCTGGGATGGAACGGGATGCTGTAGTGCATGATTCACTGGGCTTTTGATCGCACCCCCACCCGTGTAGAATAGTCTCAGTTCATTCCCCCGGTCCGAATCACAGACTGTAATTTTGGTGCCGCGTGGTGTTGGCGTGGATGATTGCGGAGGACAAGAATTCTGGCGACATGGGAATCGTTTTGGGGAGGAAGAGAGTGCGCTTTACTCTGCAGCTTTACTGCCTCGGAGGGGTCGCTGTATTCTTGGATGGCCAACGGCGAGGCAAACAGGACATCTTCAGGGTGCACAGAAAGGACAAGATCCTGTGTTGAACAGAGCAGTGCCCTCCTTTGTCCATCTCCCTGACACACTGCCCCACAATGCTGGAAGAGTTGAGGTTACTATGTATGTTCCAGAGTAGGCAGAGGTTTTAGTTATTTTGGGACCAGCAGCATGCTGCCATTTTACCGCTCGATAATTTCCTTTCTCTCGTTATTAATTTAACGCTGTAAGGATGACGGTTGTGGAGCACTGTTGCTGTTCAGGAACAGTGGCCCCGTAGTTCCACCAGAACCCTCTTCACATGTTGGGTTTGCAAGCAGTATCTCTTCACACTTTGCCACTGCCTCCTCATTTCCAGCTCAGTGAATGCCACAAGGTGACAGACCCAAGGGATAAAGGAGCGCCAGGGAGAGGCACTGGAAATCCAGTGACTTCCTTCTGTGTTGTGTGGTTCTGCGATGGGACTGGGGTGAAGTTGGGGGAGTTGCTGTCTCTCTGAGGAGCAGAGGCCTTCTCTTGCCCTGGTGATTGAGAATGGGATGCCTCGAGGACGAGTTTTTTGGGTGATGATGTTCCACCCGCAACGTGCCTAATCTGGGCGCCCTCCTGCCTACCCTTCACCAGGCCCCACTCAGTTCACGTTTTGGAAAGCTCGCTCGGTGAGTTGAGTGCAGTGCAGGGTAATGTTGTGTTACATGTGTTGAGAGTGTGTCAAGCGCACGGCCTGTGACTGTTGCAGAATGGGAGGGGGATGCGGGGGTTTGCCATGGAAACTGGTGGAGTCCACATGGACATGTTCTGCAGATGCCCTGTTTTGAGTTCTGTTGGGGGGAAAAATGTTTTTTTCCAATCTTGCTGCTGGGTCTGTCAGCTTGAACAGTTATCCTCTCTCCAGTATATCACCTATCATACTGTGCACAATTTGAGTTTGGTAGCTGGATTTTTAATATCAAGTCATCGAGCTAGAGTGTGGAGCCTGTTTCTTGTTCACTCCCACCACCATGTTGACACATTGCCTGCCACAGTATTGAAGGACAGTTAAAGAAGCCACGTCTCCATGCCTTTGCTGGTCTTCAGAAGCCCTCTTGATGCTTCCTCACATCTCTCTCACCACCAGTTGAGTTTTTTTTTATTGCCCTTCATGGCTACCCCAGCGTGACAGACATTGTACCTTGCCTTCAGATCATCAGTCGCCTATCCTGGCGCTTGTGGGTGACTCCCTCCTGTATGTGGAATGGGGTCGGGGTGAGAGATTCATCTCCTTCATCAGATCCTTCCATCCAACGTACAGTGTTCCTGTCGCGAGGTTGTGACGGCACCATTTGGACCCCAGCTCCCGCTCCCCCCACCCTCTGCAAAATACCCGCTCTCCCAACTCTCTTGTTTTGCCCCACCCACTGACACCCTCAGCGTTGTAGAGGTGACACACCACCCTTTTGGCTTGCGCCACAGAAGCACTTAAAATAGTTGGGTGTCCCCACACCTTTAGCTCAGTCCCAGCATCAGGCCTGAATCCTGCAGCCGAAGGAGTTGACCATTCCCAGGTTGCGTTTATATGTGTCACCTTCACAGTTGTCTCCCCCCGGTGTGTTATCGTTGTTGAGGTAAATTATGGAAAGACCTGGCTGTCGCGTTAGCTGACCTGAGATTGTATCCAAAACGTCATTGGTACATCAGGAGAACAAAAGACGGGAGTCCCTGCTTCTGCTCACGGCTCCTTTGCGTAAGGCTTGGAGGAGGAATGGACGCAGTATCACCGTGTAGCATGTCGTGGGCCGTTATTTCAGATCACTAGGAGATCAGTCCCTTGGATCAAACTGTCCCAGGAACTGACTGCAGGTGGTAGATCAGGAAACTAGTTTAAAGTTGGGTTTAGTCTGCTCTGCTGTATCTCACCTTGTCCTCACCCCATCACAGTTAGTGTCCTAATGAGAACCACCCTGTCCTTACTGTCTGAGTGACGTGACTTGTATGCACTTTTTAACTTTGTCTTTTGTTCGCTCGGTCTTTGTTCCTGACTTGCTCACAATTGTCCCATGTTACGTCCCCAGCACTGCCGAGAGAAGCAGCAGAGGCGGGCCACAAATGGCCCCCTCATTTCACCCCCCACCCAGCTCCATCCCATCCCCAACTTTTGAAAAAATGCCCCCCCCCACTGCCTCCCTTGAAAAGACCTCCTCACCGTTCTCCTTGTTATCTGGCACTGTGGTGGTTCTTTCGTGTTTGACACCCAGTCTTGTCCCTTGGAAGTCAGCAGCCGCCACCAAACTTTTTTGTTCTTATGTTGCTGATCAGATATCCTGATGGAAAGAGCAAGAGGCACAGAAAATTACGTTTGCTCAGGTCAGGAGTTCATTTTGCAGAAGGATTTCCTTCCATCTCAGCTGGGCAGGAAAGATGTCTTCTCGTGGCAGGGGAGGTGAGGAAAGAAGTAAGATTTCTGAAGCACCTTTAGGTCAAGCGGTTCCCAGGATTTGCCCACTGGGATGACCAGGACAAGTGGTGGCCCAGAGGAGATTCTAAGTCGAGGGATTCCCAACCTCAATTTGATCACCTTTGTCATTCCTGCAGCGAGATTTGATCCTCTACCAAGGTGGAGGAGCTTGGTCACTAACAAGCAGTACAAAGAGGGGGGGGGGTTGGGTGGGGGGGGGGAGGTGGAGAGGCGACGTCCCCACGATGTGTTGAGTTTTCCCATCTCGACCGGGGCAACTGGAGAAGTGCAGATGGAGGATGAGGAGTTATTCACGGTTTTCCCCCGTTCTGAATACCACTGAGCGACTTTCGGTGGAGAGGGGGAGGCAAGCGGATCATGAGGTTGAACTGGAGTGCCGTCCACTCATTGCACAGAAGTGGGCGGAGTGGGGGGGGCGGGGCGGGGCTGAGAAAATGGGTTGACGAAGAGAATAGCGTGGGTGGGCTTACGGGCATGGCCTGGCCACCCGACAGAGTGTCTGCAGACGTGATGCGGTAGAGAAAACAGCCGCGTGGAGGTGCGCGCGAGTGCTCTGCGCTGACCCCCTCAATCCCGTGATTGTTGTGGGGGTCGGGGGTGGGAGATAAGATTTGTAGGAGGGTGGGGGGAGGGAGGGGTTGGGGCAAGTGTTTGGGGGTGGGGTCTGACGTGGAGGGGCAGAAGTATCGAAACTGCGGGGGGCTGGGGGAGAAGGGAGGGATTGGAAAGGGGGGGAGGGATTGGAAAGGGGGGGGGGAGGGTGGTGGAGGAGGGAACAGGGAAGGTGTAATATTTCTCAGAGACAAGCAGCTATTACATCTGCTCTCGCATTAACCTGACTAATAATTCAGCCCCCCCCACCCCTTCCCCACACCCTCCCCCCACTTAACTGAACTACCAGTGTTTGGTACAATTGACACTTGAACTAGATTTTAGCAGTTTTGTAAAGAAAGTTATATAAATCAAAAAAATGAGATGCTGCTTTTTCTACTGAAGAGTCACATGATTTTTGTATTTTTGTATCGCAACTTTATTGTCCAGTGATGTTTTCTATTACTAATGCTTGTATGTAATGTTAAACATGGACATGTGACTCTGTAGATATCTAGTAGATACCTCAGTTTTTTTTCAATTTTAAAATCTTATTTTTTTTCTCTAAAATAAGTATATTTCGGTTCTGCAAAGACTGACAGATAATTTATCTTTTAGTTTAGTTGGGAGATAACATATGATGATATATAAATATATATAAATATATATATAAAACAGTATGCACACTGTAAAATTAAAAAAAAAATGTGTGAGGTCCTGAGGTATAATGTTTGACAATGAGAATTTGCCAAATAAACGCTTGATTTCTGTGAGAAACCTCCTTCCGCCTGCTTTGTCTGGGGCGTCTGTGTCATTGGCACATTGGGACTAGTCCGAGCCAAGGCTGGGCAAGTTGTGGACGTTACACGCCTTGATGTCACCCGAGTTATGTGTGTTTTCAGTTCTGCTGGTCTCAGTGGAGTATGGAGGTTTCGGAAGTGGCTGTGCTACCCGCGTTGTGGGGGGATGGATAAGACCACCAGATTTAGGAGCAGGATTAAACCATTCGGTCCATCAAGTCTGCTCTGCCATTCAATCATGGCTGATATGTTTCTCATCCCCATTCTCCTGCCTTTTTCCCATAACTTTTGATCCCCTTACCAGTCAAGAATCTATCAATCTCTCTCTCTCTCTCGCATACAGCAAAGTTTATGTATTAGTCACAAGTAGGCTTATGTTGACACTGCAATTAAGTTATTGTGAAAATTCCCTCACTCAACGATCTGGCCTCCACAGCCTACTGTGGAATAAATTCCACATTGTCACCATCCTCTGGCTGAAGAAATTCTTCCTCATCTCGGTTCTGAAGGGATCTCTGATCCTAGTCTCCCCTAGTATTAGAGTGGACATGGGGAAGATGTTTCCATCAGGTAGGAGGTGTTATAGACCATTTAGTTGGGAGGGGGAAGAAGAAATAGAGGTAAAAAGTGTCTTTGTTCCATCTCGACTCAATTATTCTAATTCATCGCTGACCGGCCTCATCAAAACTAAGAGCAGAACAATGTCAGGGGCCCGATTCGAAATAAAATACATCTAGTTTACTCTGCTGATCTTTGATGAATGAGAAACGTTCAGGAGAACTTGCAATACCCACGGAAAGCATTGAATTAATGCAATAAACCTCAGCTCATCCAGAACTCTGCTGCCTGTGTTTCAACCCCAGCAATTCATTCGCCTTCACCCATCTGCTTGCTTGGCTCCCAGCCCCGCACAGCCTCAGTTCCTCATTGTGGTTTTCGAATCCACTCCTGTTCCTCCTCCCAGTCTCTCACCTCCTCACAAATCAGCCCAGATCTCTGCATTCCTCCCACTTCCGGCCCCTCGTGCGTCTCTTGGGTTTTATCACCAAGCACTGGTTGATTGTGCCTTTGGTTGTCTCAACCTTCAGCTCTGTATTGGAAGGGTTTACAGGCTGATAATCAACCTGTTTGGCCACATTGTACACGCTCGCGCGCACCCACCTTCCATGGCCATCAAGTCCGACAACGACATTTGAACCCAAACCTTTGGCCTTGCAAACGAGCTGCTGTCCCGTCGCCCCAAGACTCTCCAGCTCGGCAGCACAGTGGTTAGCACTGCTGCCTCACAGCGCCAGGGACCCGGCTTCAATTCCTAGCCTTGGGTCACTGTGTGGAGTTTGCACGTTCTCCCCGTGTCTGCGTGGGTTTCCTCCGGGTGCTCCGGTTCCCTTCCAGTCTGAAAGACGTACTGGTTGGGTGCATTGGCCGTGCTAAATTCTCCCTCAGTGGCCCCGAACAGGTGCCGGAGTGTGGCGACTAGGGGATTTTCACAGTAACTTCATTGCACTGTTAATGTCAGCCTACTTGTGACAATAATAAATAAACTTCAGCTTAAAACCTCTTGCTGCCAATGCAAGCCAATAATCTACTCTTACTCGAGCAATGCGGCGTTGCGAGATGTTTCTTTGTAAAAGGCGCCAGCCCAGAAATCTACCCAGACGGTCACAGATTAACACAAATCACTCTTTGTGGTGTGGTCACCATTTCTGTCATGCCTCTCAAAAGAGTGAACTCATTCCTATCTGGAGAACTGGCGACCATGAATTATCTGCCACACCGCTCACACCTCACTTACAGCAATTTGTTCATGACGACTCGCATGGAGGCATCTCGGATGGGAGAAGGCAGTGAGCTGAAAGACCTTTATTACCGGGTCACAAAGCTCTTCCCCGAAGGCGACAGCAGGTGGCTCGATGAAGCAAGTGATCGGTTTATTTTGTGTCTGAGGGGAAATGAAGGCCCGGATGTTGGCCATGTGCCTCAGCTCCTTCAGCAGTGCTGTGGGATTGGGTCCAGTCAGTCCAGGGAGAGAGAGCTGCGCACCGTAACATCTCACTCCAAGCAGCACTCCTCCAAAACGGAGGCATCGGTTCCTCCGCCCCACCCTTCAGCTCCAAGTCCTGGAGTGGTGCTCGAGCCCACAATTTCCCCGATAGTTCGCAGGCAGTAACAGCTGAGCTGAGCCGAGCTGCTGTGAATCCCCACTTGCTCAGAAGTCCAGTTTCACTGTACAATGGCAATTTTGAGCGAGCGAGCGAGCAAAACAGCTCGAATGCCACACTGCACTGGAGCGTTCATCCCAATGATATTGTAAAACAGATGCAGGCCAATGTGAGGACGGTGCTTGCTCTGGCCCCAGACTGTGTGAACTTGGCTCCCACCCTATTCACCTGGAAGAAGGTGATGAATTGGAAGGGTAACAACAGCAATTGCCTCGGAAGGTGAGCAGCATTATAAAGGGAATAAAAAAAACTCCAAATGCTCTGCGCACTTCTTTAAAAATTGTCGCAAGAAGTTGACACACTATGCTTAAAATGTCAGGAAGAGACCAGAGGGAATCTCCGGCTCCTCGGATTCCCAAGGCCGCGAGTTCACAATCTGAGTACCTGCAGCGTATGCCACTTATAGCAACCCTATGGTGCAGAAGGAGGCCCATCGAGTCTGCCCCGACAACAATCCCACCCAGGCCCTATCCTCAAAACCCCACATATTTACCCCACTAATCCCTTTAACATACACGTCCCAGGACACTGAGGGGAAATTTAGCATGGCCAATCAACCTTTGGACTGTGGGAGGAAACCGGAGCACCCCAAGGAAACCCACACAGACACAGGGAGAATGTGCAAACTCTGCACAGACAGTGACCCAAGCCGGGAATCGAACCCAGGTCCCTGGAGCTCTGATGCAGCAGTGCTAACCACTGTGCCACAAGGCTCTTGTACTCGCCAGCTTTAAGTTCGACCAATTGCGGTCACTGAAACTGGAAATGGGCTGTAAGAGGTCAACTTTCAGGGTGACGGCAGAAAATGTTACGTTACAGGGACCAAATTGGGTGCTTCTATCAAAGGACTGGCACAAGCCCGATGGGCAGGATGGCCACCGTTTTGATTTTCACGGTTAACAGCTCACTCATCGGAAAGAAATCTGTGCTTCTGTCTGCTTGCTGTTAATTATCAGCGGCAGCTGGATGTGAAAGTAGGGGAAATCCAGAACTAGGGTTCATAGTTTGAGGATAAGGGGTAAACCTTTTAGAACTGAGGTGAGGAGAAATTTCTTCACCCAGAGGTTGGTGAATGTGTGGAACTCACTCCCACAGAATGTAGTTGAGGCCAAAATGTTGTCTGATTTCAAGAAGAAATTAGATGTAGCTCTTGGGGCTAAAGGGATTAAGGGATGTGGGGGGAAGTGGGGGTGGGATCAGGATATTGAATTCGATGATCAGCCGTGATCAAGATGAATGGCGGAGCAGGCTTGAAGGGCCGAATGGTCTACTCCTGCTTCTAGTTTCTACGTTTCTATGCGTGCCCAACAAGAATTCATCCTTTATTGGCACATCCCACCAGGACGGAACATGCTCTGTGCAATGATCCACGCTCACAGAATTCGTCAGTAACACAAAAGGTATTTATTGATAAGGAAAAGCTGTAGACAAGGTAGCAGTGCATCCCATCTCCTCCCCAAGGCTCTGCTAGAGCAGCTCAGTTGCCCCATTCCCTACGTCTTCAAGGTGCCTTCTGCCTAAGAGAGGATTCCACACCCCCGCCCCAGGGTGATTACCTCACATTGCTCCCTCAAGCCAGGTCACCCTCTTCTGCTGTGTTGCCTTTGAAGGGACAATCACCACACTCCATCAACCAGCTTGCCACTGCCCAGAACCCACACCCCAATGTTGCAGCCACACGCTCTGTATTCGGTTCTACGAACATGCTATCGGTCACTCGTTCTTCACTCCGGACAGGGTAAGGTAAGGCACTCCTTCTGTTGGGAAACATGCTCAATGAGGCCCCTCCTACCACAATCAGACAAGATTAAAACTCAAAAAACACCATGGGGGTGGGATTTTACGGCCTGGCTGGTCCCGAAACCACCACCCGAGGTCAACGGACCTTAACGTCCCTCGCCCGCTCCAATTCCCGTGGCAGGCGGGAAGGTAGAATTCCGGCCCATAAGATGTGTAAAATTGAGCACACATTTGGAGACAGTTCAATCGATGCATTGCGGCTTTGGGAAAACCCATCGTCAGAGATCACGGTTCGGGGAACTTGCATGTCCTTGCCCCCATTGGAAGGACAGAGGCTGCAAGTCATGCTTCCTCTGCAGAGGTTTTCTGCTGGGTCATTGGAACAGGGATTAATTATCATTTATATTTTTGCAGGCACATCTTGACGTCGAATGCACCGCAGGGTCAACACTCTGGTTGGATTTGTTGGTTCTCACAGCACTCGATCATTGGTGATTTCATCACCTCAGATCTGGTTCTGCGTCAGGCCAACTGATAGAGATTAATTGCTCTGACGAGGTAACAACTTCATTCTCACGGTATCATGCACTTTGCATGATGATAGAAGGTGGGCTGGGTGGACCTTGCTTTTTTTCCCCCAAATTTAGCAATTTCAAATAGAAAACAAGGGGTTCCATCATCATTTCCCCAGGAACAGGGGGAGGGACAATTCTGTGGTTGCTTGTCAGAATCATAGAATCCCGACAGTGCAGAAGAGTCATAGAGTCATAGAGGTTTACAGCATGGAAACAGGCCCTTCGGCCCAACTTGTCCATGCCGCCCTTTTTTTTAAAAACCCCTAAGCTAGTCCCAATTGCCCGCATTTGGCCCATATCCCTCTATACCCATCATACCCGTGTAACTATCTAAATGCTTTTTAAAAGATTAAATTGTACCCGTCTCTACTACTACCTCTGGCAGCTTGTTCCAGACACTCACCATCCTCTGTGTGAAAAAATTGCCCCTCTGGACACTTTTGTATCTCTCCCCTCTCACCTTAAACCTATGCCCTCTAGTTTTAGACTCCCCTACCTTTGGGAAAAGATATTGACTATCTACCTGGTCTATGCCCCTCATTATTTTACAGACCTCTATAAGGTCACCCCTCAGCCTCCTACGCTCCAGAGAAAAAAGTCCCAGTCTATTCAGCCTCTCCTTAATCCATCAAGTCCCGGTAGCATCCTAGTAAATCTTTTCTGCGCTCTTTCTAGTTTAATAATATCCTTTCTATAATAGGGTGACCAGAATTGCACACAGTATTCCACGTGTGGCCTTACCAATGTCTTGTACAACTTTAACAAGACGTCCCATTCGGCCCATCAAGTCTGCGCCGACCACAATCCCACCCAGGCCCTATTTCCATAACCCACATATTTACTCTGCTAATCCCCTAACACTAGGGGCAATTTAGCATAGCCAGTCAACCTAACCCGCACATCTATGGACTGTGGGAGAAAATTGGAGCAGCCAGAGGAAACCCACGCAGACATGGGGAGAACATGCAAACCGTGGTCAGGAAGAGGTAAATATGGTCATTGAGATTTCTGCCGGATAGTATGTTTCCGCAGAATGGAAGTCTTGGTGGTGTTTCGATGGCCAATTCTTAACCAATGTCTTAGCACCTCACTGTGTACAATTCTGGCTGCCTTCCAACCACTTAGACACAGGAGACCACATGCAAGGTGCTCAGTTTCTGTTCAAGCACCCCAAGGAACTCCCACGCAAGTTGCGTCTTGGTACACCTGCTCCTGTAACCTCCGTTGCAGTCAAAAAATATTATAGAATGGAAGGATTCATTGGCACTTTGAGAGATCTATTTAATTCATCCCACTCCCCTGCTCTTTTCCCATAACCTTTCAAATGTTTTCTTTCGAAAGCAGCCCCCACCATTAAAAGTAGGCCTGATTCAGGGGACTCAGAAAAATGAACTGTATGTTTGCACATCCTTCTCCGAAAGTTATTTCGAGAGATAGCTCTATTGTTGACAGACTATAGGGCAGCACAGTGGCACCGTGGTTAGCGCTGCTACTTCTCGCAGTGCCAGGGACCCGGGTTCAATTCCCTGCTTGGGTGGCTGTTTGTGTGGAGTCTGTACGTTCTCCCTGTGTCTGAGTGGGTTTCCTCTGGGTGCTCCGGTTTCCTCCCACAATCCCACGGTGTGCAGATTAGATGGATTGGCCATGCTAAGCTGCCCCATAGTGTCCAAAGATCTGTAGGTTAGGTGGATTAGCCATGGTAAATTCACAGGGTTACAAGGATAGAGCGGGGGAGAGTGGGGGCCAAGTAAGGTGATCTGTCAGAAAGTCAGTGCAGACTCAATGGGCCGAGTGGCCTTCTTCTCAATTGTAGGGATCCTAAAGCCATAGAGGACCACACGATTTTGTTATCGAAACTGGGATAAAGAGGGTCTTAACCTTTGAAGAAAGAATGTATTGGCTGCCTCAGAATATCAAACGGCAATCGAGAGAAAAGATTCAATCTAGACTCTGAAGAAGGGGAGGAATTGAGGAAAATGTTTCCCAGTCTTGGTTGCTCGATTAGCAAGTTTTGTGATGAGTTGGCAGCATTCTGCGCTTGGTCTCCAGCCCTGGAGAGACGCATACACAGCTTCGGAGAAATGAGCCTCTTTCAGCCGCTTGTTATACTTGGCCAGGTAAAGGGCTGGTTCCCACTGGCCCATTTGGAAGGACTGTGACTTGTCTCCTTGCATTCATAAATAGCACCAGTTCAAAGCTGGGTGTTCGCCAGAGCGAGAAAGAGGCGCGCAGCCAGATAATCATGACTTGCTCGAGAGGGAGGGTGATTACTCCTTCAGCCTGGCCAGGAACCAAACCCCAGACCCACGGGAGATCCGGGCAGCATTTCAGCCTGCTCTTCGCCGCATGAGCGCATGGCCGAACGTGGTTGACTGGCACATTAAAGTCAGACATTTGGCAGAAGCAGGGCCTCATGCGGACAGCCAAAGTGTAGCCGCGGATGGCTTGGGTTTCGGATCCAGCTTTCCTCACACCTGGGACAATTTATGAAACAGCAGCTGGTGCGCTCACCAAATTA
Organism: Mustelus asterias; assembly: GCF_964213995.1. Taxonomy (NCBI): domain Eukaryota; kingdom Metazoa; phylum Chordata; class Chondrichthyes; order Carcharhiniformes; family Triakidae; genus Mustelus; species Mustelus asterias. The sequence goes on from NC_135822.1 coordinate 67,589,863, forward strand.
AAGGGATGAATTAGAATATATTGTTATATCAGAGATCTCTCACAGCACAGTGGAACTGCAGTGGGGAACTTATCATTTCAATGGCATTTCCCTCACCAGATCTTTTTTAAAATTCATTCGTGGGACATGGGCATCGCTGGCTGGGCCAGCATTTATTGCCCATCCCTAGTTGCCCCTTGAGAAGGTGATGGTGATGAGCTGCCTTCTTGAATCGCTGCAGTCCATGTTCTGTGGGTTGCCGTTAGGGAGGGAATTCCAGGATTTTGACCCAGCGACTGCGATATATTTCCGAGTCAGGATGGTGAGTGGCTTGGAGGGGAACTTGCAGAACCCCTTATCCCTCTGCTGACGTGCCATCTCTCCATCACCCTCACTCAACTCTCATGAGTGGCAACCATCCATCTCAGCGCAAGGTGGGGCAAACATTGGCTTTGTATGGCTCTGACACATCCCCATACTGCAGCTTGGTGGTGTCACATTATGAGGGCAGGTTGCATTATCCTGGGTTGTACTTTGTTGAGTTTAGGAGCTTGTGGAGTGATCTAACCAAGGCCGCTGAAGTGACCAATTCAATTGGATAGATACAGAGAGAAACCATTCCCTCTAATGACAGAATCCGGAGCAGGGAGTGGGGGCATAATCTTAAGATTTAGAAGTCGTGAAGCATTCTTTCACGCAAACTAGGATCGTTGTCCCCAAAATGGTGTAGGTGCTAGGAGGCAATTGGACCTTCAAATCTGAGGCAGGTAGATTTTAATTGGGTCAGAGTGTCAAGGGATACGGGCCGGCATGGTGGCACAGTGGTTAGCACTGCTGCCTCACAGCGCCAGGGACCCGGGTTCGATTCCAGTCTTGGGCCAGTCTGTGTGGAGTTTGCACGTTCTCCCCGTGTCTGCGTGGGTTTCCTCCGGGTGCTCCGGTTTCCTCCCACACTCCAAACATGTGCAGATAATGTGGACTGGCCATGCTAAATTGCCCCTTAGTGTGCCAAGATGTATAGGTTTAGGAGATTAGCAGGGTAACTCATAGAATCATAGAATCCCTACAGTGCAAAAGAGGCCATTTGGCCCATCGAGTCTGCACCGACTCTCTGACAGAGTATCTTATCCAAACCCCCTCTCTCCCCCCCCCCCCCCATCCCTGTAACCCCACACATGGCTAATCCATCTAACCTACACATTCTACAATACGTGCGATTACAGGGATAGGATGGGGATGCTCTTGCAGACTCGATGTGCTGAATGGCCTCCATCTGCACTGTAGAGATTCCAATCTCGGGTCGAGTGAGGCCTTAAAATCCTGCCCGAGGTCAACAGACCTTCCCATTGTCCGCCTCTAACCCGCTCCGATTCCCGTGGCTGGCAGGGCGCTAGAATTCCGGCACATGATTCTAAATCGAGTCGAGATACCGATCAGCCAAGATCAAATTGTATGATGCAGCAGGCCATAGTCTGAGGATTCGGGGTAGACCGTTTAGGATGGAGGTGAGGAGACATTTCTTCACCCAAAGAGTGGTGAGCCTGTGGAATTCATTACCACAGGAAGTAGTTGATGCCAAAACATTGAATGTATTCAAGAGGCGGCTGGATAGAGCACTTGGGGCGAATGAGATCAAAGGTTATGGGGAGAAAGCAGGATTGAGTTGGATGATCAGCCATGATCGTAATGAATGGCGGAGCAGGCTCGAAGGGCCGAATGGCCTCCTCCTGCTCCTATCTTCTATGTTTCTATAAGGTTGAATGACCGACTGCTTTTTGTAATGTTTCTGCATTCCTATGGGTTATCAAGGATGTTCTCTCCCCCGCCTACTCCAAAACACTCTTTGTGTGCAGACACAGATAGGCCTTTTATCAAACATTTCGGGATGCACTTCACAATACAGAGGCCCATTATATCCAATAAGAGGTTTTACATTCATTGAGATCCAATATCCCCAGAGTATACAGCTTGACATGACCCAGCCCAAGGTTTTTTGGATTGTGTTCCCATGATCGGAGCCCTTGCAAAAACAGTTCTGCTCTTTGCAGCCAGACTGTTGGCAAAATCACGAGTCAAGCTTTGCTTGTGTGTTACCCTGACTGGCCTTGCCAAAATAGAAAAATAATCCACTAATCATGAGAACATAATTGCCACCTGCGACGGGGATACGTGCCCAGATGCAGAGCTACAGTATCCTGCACGCTTCATTATTTCAATTCCCGCATTCGAAGCACAGTGGGCCCAGCGCAGATCCAACAAGTTGGTCGTGGGAGAAAAGATGCGTCCCCAGATGAAGTGAACAAGAAGCCTCCTCGTGTATATTTCACAGTGGTTTGGTTTGCATGTGTTAAAGAGAGAACTTGCCTGTGAAAAGACACATGGACTGCAGCGATTCAAGAAGGCAGCTCACCACCACCTTCTCAAGGGCAGTTAGGGATGGGCAATAAATGCTGGCCAGCCAGTGACACCCACATCTCCTGAAGGAATAGGGCGGCACGGTGGCACAGTGGTTAACACTGCTGCCTCACAGTACCAGGGACCCGGGCTCAATTCCTGCCTCGGGTGACTGTCTATGTGGAGTTTGCACATTCTCCCCGTGTCTGCATGGGTTTCCTCCGGGTGCTCCGGTTTCCTCCCACAGTCCAAAGATGTGTGGGTTAGGTAGATTGGCCACGTTAAATTGACCCTAGTGTCAGGGAGATTAGCAGGGAAAATATGTGGGGTTATGGGAATGGGGCCTGGGTGGGATTGTGGCTGGTGCAGACTCGATGGGCCAAATGGCCTTCTTCTGCACTGTAGGGTTTCTATGATTCTATGATGAATAGGAAAAGACTTGCATTTCTATATCGACTTTCACAACATCAAAACGCCCCACAGCTCGTCAATGAAAGCTACCTTGCACAAAGTAACGACAAGATAATCTTTTCTCCATGATGTTGGTTGAAGGATAAATATTGGCCTGGACACCGGGGAGAATTCCCATGGAAATTGTGTCGCAGGATCTTTTCACTGGAGAGAGCTGGTAGGTCCTCAATTAAAACGTTTCACCCGAAAGGCAGCATCTCTGACAGTCCAGCATTCCCTCAGTCCTGCAACTGAACGTAATGGAAAAACTTGCACTGACACTAAAGTGGATCTTGCGCTTAGAGGTTTCTGGAAAGGGACTTGATCACAAAACCTCCGACTCAGAATGAGCGTTTTTTTTTTAGGGAGGAAAATTCAAGGTGGTGAATTTAGGAACATTGGAAATAGCAGCATGAGTCGGTCGTTCTACGGGCGGCACAGTGTTTAACACTGCTGCCTCACAGCACCAGGGGCCTGGGTCTAATTCCAGCCACGGGTCACTGTCTGCATGGAGTTTGTATGTTCTCCCCATGTCTGCATGGGTTTCCTCCGGTTGCCCCCCCCCCCCCCCCCCCACCCCCCCACACAGTCCGAAGATGCACGGGTTAGGTAGATTGGCCATGCTAAATGTGTGGGGTTGCAGGGCAGAGGGCACGGGTAAGGAACTCTCTCACAGAGTCAGCACAGGCACGATGGGCCGAATGGCTTCTTCTGCACTGCCGGGATTCTATGAAAAGTCCAAAATCAAATATTAGGCTTTCCAAGCCGGCTCTGCCATTCAACATGATCGTGGCTGACCATCTGTCTCAATGCGATACTCACACACTTCCAACACGCATGACACCTTTCGTGTCTGCAAATCTATTTCCTCCTTAATTATATTCAGTGACTTGGCCTCCACAGCCTTCTGTGGCAGAGAATTACACAGGTTCACCACCCTCGGAGTGAAAAATATTCTTCTCATGCCAGTCCTAAGTGGCCTCCCCCTTACCCTGAGACTGTGACCCCTATGACACCTCCAGCCAGAGGAACAATCATCCCTTCATCCAGTTTTCCAACCGTATCAAAATTTTAAGCATTTCAATGAGGTCCCCTCACAATCTTCTGAACTCCAGTGAATACAGATCTAGTCGACCCCAATTTCTCCTCAGATGACAACCCGCCACCTTAGGGGTCAACCTGGTGCACTTTGACTGCACTCCTGCTATGGCAAGTATATCCTTTCTTAGCTAATGGGGACCAAATGGGGACCACACAATGCTCCAGGGCGGCACGGGGGCACAATGGTTAGCACTGCTGCCTCACAGCGCCAGGGACCCGGGTTGGATTCCCAGCTTGGGTCACTGTCTGTGTGGAGTTTGCACGTTCTCCCCGTGTCTGCGTGTGTTCCCTCCGAGTGCTCCGGTTTCCTCCCACAGTCCAAAGACGTGCTGCTTAAGTGAATTGGCCATGCTAAATTCTCCCTCAGTGTACCCGAATAGGTGCCGAATGTGGCGACAAGGGGATTTTCACTGTAACTTAATTGCAGTGTTAATGTAAGCCTACTTGTGACTAATAAATAAACTTTACACTTTAAAACTTTTAAGGTGTGGCCTCACCAAGCCTCAGAAAAGCTGCAGCAAGACATCTTTACTCCTGCACTCAAATCCTATTGCAATGAGGACCTTCCTAACTGCTCGCCGCACCTGCCTGCTTGCTTTCGATGAGTGGTATACAAGGAGACCCAGGTCCCTTTTACGTCAACCTTTCCCAATCTATCACTATTTAAATAAAAACTCTACCATTCTGTTTTTCTCCCCAGAGTGGATAATTTCACACTGATACACATTACACTGTATCTGCCAGATATTTGCCCACTCACCCAATTTATTGAAATCTCCTTAAATCCTCTCACAATCCTCCTGACCACTCACATTTCTGCCTAGTTTTGTGCAGTGTCGGATTTAGACTTGGTGAGGCCCTAAGCTATATAAAGCCTGGAGGCCCCTTGTTAAAAAGTTACACCAAAAGGTCTCAAAGAACAAAGAACAGTACAGCACAGGAAACAGGCCCTTTGGCCCTCCAAGCCTGTGCCGCTCCTTGGTCCAACTAGACCAATCGTTTGTATCCCTCCATTCCCAGGCTGCTCATGTGACTATCCAGGTAAGTCTTAAACAATGTCAGCGTGCCTGCCTCCACCACCCTACTTGGCAGCGCATTCCAGGCCCCCACTACCCTCTGTGTAAAAAACATCCCTTTAATATCTGAGTTATACTTCGCCCCTCTCACCTTGAGCCCGTGATCCCTCGTGAACGTCACTTCTGATCTGGGAAAAAGCTTCCCACCGTTCACCCTATCCATCCCCTTCATAATCTTGTTCACCTCTATTAGATCTCCCCTCATTCTCCGTCTTTCCAGGAAGAACCACCCCAGTTTACCCAATCTCTCCTCATAGCTAAGACCCTCCATACCAGGCAACATCCTGGTAAGCCTTCTCTGCACTCTCTCTAATGCCTCCACGTCCTTCTGGTAGTGCGGCGACCAGAACTGGACGCAGTACTCCAAATGTGGCCTAACCAGCGTTCTATACAGCTGCATCATCAGACTCCAGCTTTTATACTCTATACCCCGTCCTATAAAGGCAAGCATACCATATGCCTTCTTCACCACCTTCTCCACCTGTGTTGCCACCTTCAACGATTTGTGGACTTGCACACCTAGGTCCCTCTGTGTTTCTATACTCCTGATGACTCTGCCATTTATTGTATAACTCCTCCTTACATTATTTCTTCCAAAATGCATCACTTTGCATTTATCCGGATTAAACTTCATCTGCCACCTCTCCGCCCAATTTTCCAGCCTATCTATATCCTGCTGTATTGCCCGACAATGCTCTTCGCTATCCGCAAGTCCAGCCATCTTCGTGTCATCCGCAAACTTGCTGATTACACCAGTTACACCTTCTTCCAAATCATTTATATATATCACAAATAGCAGAGGTCCCAGTACAGAGCCCTGCGGAACACCACTGGTCACAGACCTCCAGCCGGAAAAAGACCCTTCGACCACTACCCTCTGTCTCCTATGGCCAAGCCAGTTCTCCACCCATCTAGCCACTTCTCCTTGTATCCCATGAGCCTTAACCTTCTTAACCAACCTGCCATGTGGGACTTTGTCAAATGCCTTACTGAAATCCATATAGATGACATCCACGGCCCTTCCTTCATCAACCGATTTTGTCACTTCCTCAAAAAACTCACCAAATTTGTAAGGCACGACCTCCCTCTTACAAAACCATGCTGTCTGTCACTAATGAGATTGTTCCGTTCTAAATGCACATACATCCTGTCTCTAAGAATCCTCTCCAACAACTTCCCTACCACGGATGTCAAGCTCACCGGCCTATAATTTCCTGGGTTATCCCTGCTAACCTTCTTAAACAACGGGACCACACTCGCTATCCTCCAATCCTCAGGGACCTCACCCGTGTCCAAAGAAGCGACACCTCTGTGGTCTCACGAAGGTGCGTACCAAAACAGGACCTTGGGTCGCCACAAAAAAATTGAAAACATAATTATGCCTTTTAATTATTTAGTGGCAAGGTATTGAAAGTGAAAAATACAAATTATTTTCAAATGAATGCATTTACTGATTACAGATTTATCATTTGGCTGGCTTGATCGCTCATAGATTTTGGTAATTTTGGTAATTTTTTGAGTTGCTCTTCAAGCTGGTGCTTTCTTTTTCTTTTCTGGTGTCCGCTCTTAAATGTTCTCTTCATTGTAAACCTTCTGAAATTTTGTGAGGCCCCTGCGGATTTTGTGAGGCCCTAAGCTGTAGCTTGTTTAGCTTATGCCTAAATCCGGCACTGGTTTTGTGTCATCAACTAATTACATTAGGTTCCCTCATCCAAATCATCAATATATTTTTGCGACAGCTGGAGACCAATACTGGTCCCGATAGTTCCCCCAAGTCACTGCCTGCCACTTCGAGAAAGACCCATTATTTCTCCCTGTTTCCTGTCTGTTGACCGACTCTCAATCATATCACCCCAATCCCACGTGCTTTAACTTTGCACATTCACCACGAATGTGGGACTTTTGTCAAAAACCTTCTGCAAATTCAAATGCGTCACATCCACTGATCCACCCTGATCTATTCCTGCTTGTTACGTCCTCACAAATCTTCAGTAGGTTTGTCAAACAGGATTTCCCTTTCATCAGTCCATGCTCACTTTGTCTAATCTTGTTGATGTTTTTTAAGTATCCTGTTATTATAATATTCTTTATAATAGACTTTATATTCTTTATAATTCTTAATATTTTTCCCTACTTGTGATGTGAGGCTAGCCGATCTGTAATTCCCCGTTTTTTCCCTCCCTTCTTTTTTAAATAGCGGGGTTACATTTGCTGCCCTCCAGTCTGTTGGGACTGTTCCAGCATCAATAGAATTTTGGAAAATGCGTCCACTTTTTCCGTGGCCATCTCCTTTAGTGCCCTGGTATGTAGATTCTCAGCCCCTGGGGATTTGTCAACTTCCATCGAACGCCTGCAGTGCAGAATCAGACCATTGAGTCTGCACCGACCACAATTCCACCCAGGGCCTATCCGCATAACCCCATGCATTTACCCTAGCTAGTCCCCCCTGACACTAAGGGGCAATTTAGAATGACCAATCCACCGAACCCACACATCTTAGGACTGTGGGAGGAAACCGGAGCACCCGGAGGAAACCTACAGACAATGACCCAAGCCGGGAATCGAACCCAGGTCCCTGGCGCTGTGAGGCAGCAGTCCTAACCGCTGTGCCACCGTGCCGCCCATTTCAGTCCCATTAATTTCTCCAGCACTATTTTTTTTAAATAATACTAATTTTCTTCAATTCCTCCTTCTTACTACACCCTTGGTTACCTTGCATTTCTGGGAATTTATTTCTGTCTTCCTCTGTGAGGGCAGAATTAAAGTTGTTTTATTGCTCTGACAGTTCCTTGTTCTCTGTTATAAATTCTCCTCTCTCATGCTGTAAGGGACTGTTCATGTGTCTTCACTCATCTTTTTCTTCTTATCTACTGACAGAATCTTCTTCTCTTGAAATACTGACAGAAGCTTTTACAAATCACTTCTATATTCCTTGCAAGTTTACTCTTGTACTCTATTTTTCCCTCTTGGTCCTCCTTTTCTGAATTTGGAACTGCTTCCAATCTTCAGGCTTCCAATCTTCCAATTTTCCTGGACAACTTTGGGATGACGCCTGTTTGGATCTAACACTTACTTTAATTTCTTTCGTTAACCACGGTTAGGCCACTTTTCCTGTTGTGTTTTTGTGCCAGCAAGTCATGCAAGACATGCACTCATGCCTTAATTATTAGCCATTGCCTATCCACTGCCCCAATTTACCTCAGCCAACTCATCCCTCATACCTTTGTAGTTTCCTTTGTTCAGATTTAGGACCCAAGTTTCAGAATTGGGCTACTTCACTTCCCATTGTAATGAATAATTCTATCATGTTATGGTCACTCTTTCCTAAAGCATCCCTCACAACAAAATTATTACTTCACCCTTTCTCATTGCACTATACCAAAGATGTGCGGGTTAGGTGGATTGGCCATGCTCAATTGTCCCTTAGTGTCGGGGGGGAGGGGGGGGGGCAAGCTAGGGTAAATGCATGGGGTTGTGGGGATAGGGCCTGGGTGGGATTGTGGTTGGTGTGGACTCAATGGGAAGAATGGCCTCCTTCTGCACTGTAGGATTCTATGGTATCTAGGATAGTCTGTTCCTTAGTTAGTTCCTCAACAAACCGGTCTATCGAAAAACATCTTTTATACACTCCAGGAATTCACCTGCCATAGTAAGATTGTTAATTTGGCTTGCTCAGTTTAGATGTAGATTCAAGTTTCCTGTTTAATACAACCCACTACCTCACTGTTACTACTTGGAGGCCTATAGATAATTAATTTCTTCCCATCTGACCAGATGCAGAATCTGTCTGGTTTTTCACTCTGCCCAGACAGATTCGACATCGAGATTTTCTGAGCCAATATCCTTTCTCACTATTGCACTGATTTTTATCCTTAAATAACAATGCCACTCCACTTCCTTTTCATCGTTCCGTGTCCTCCCTAGATATCGAGTATCCTTGGATATTTAGTTCCCAGTCTTGGTCACCTTGCAGCCATGTCTCCCTAATCGCAATCATACAATTCACATCTATTTACGCTGTTAGTTTGCCCACCTTATTCCGAATGCTCCATGCATTCAGATACAGTGCCTTCAGAGTTTTTAAAAAACATTTTTTTGTACTATGGCCCTCTTTGCTGTTTGCTCTTGATTCCTCTGCCTTCCACTTTTGCCTTCTACTTTTCTGGCTTTCATTTCTACGTGTGGGTTCCCTCTTTGTGTCGCCCTTGCCACTTTAGCATTAACCCTCTCCCACAGTACTCATGAGTTCCCCCATGAGGGTATTTATCCCATGTACTGTTGGGGTACAACCCGTCCTATTTGTACAAGCTTCACCTTCCCAGAATCGTTCTCAGTTCCTCAGGAATCAAAATCCTTTCCTCCTTCACCATCTCTTTAGCCACGCATTCATCTGGTCTCAAAGAATAAAGAACAGTACAGTACCGGAACAGACCCTTCAGTCCACAAAGCCTGTGCTGACACATGGTGCCTTTCTAAACTAAGTCATTTTGGTTCTACGTGGTCTGGATCCTTCTATTCCCTGTCTATTCATGTACCTGTCAAGATGCTTCTTAAATGTTTCTATAGTATCTGCTTCTAGGAACATAGGAATTAGGAGCAGAAGTCGACAAATTCAGCCCTTCAAGTCTGCTCCGCCATTCAATAAGATCATGGCTGATCTCTCCCTGGTCTCAAATCCACCTCCTCATATCCCTCTTTCCCTTTCTTTATGACAAATACATCTGTCTCCCTCTTGAAACCATTCAATGATTCAGACTCCACCGTGCTATGGGGCAGCGAGTTCCACAAATTCACCACCCTCTGTGAGAAGTAGTTCCGCCTCATCTCAGTGTTAAATCTACCGCCTCTCAACCTGTACCTGTGACCCCTTGTTCGAGATTGCCCCACAAGGGGAAACATTTGGTCTACATTTACTTTATCAAACCCTTTTAAAATTTTATATACCTCGATCAGATCTCCTCTCATCTTCTAAACTCCAGCAAGTACAAACCCAAACTGTTTAATCTCTCCTCATACATCAACCCCTTCATCCCCGGAATCAATCTGGCGAATCTCCTCTGAACTACCTCCAATGTCACCCACATCCTTCCTCAAATAAGGAGACCAAAACTGGACACAATACTCCAGATGTGGTCTCACCAACACCCTATACAATTACAACAACACTTCTCTACTTTTATACTCCAGCCCTTTTGCGATAAATGTCAACATCCCATTTTTCTTTCTTATGACAGGCTGCACCTGCATACCCACTTTCTGTGATTCATGAACACAGACACCCAGATCCCTCTACCCGGATGCATTTTGAATCTGCTTTCCATTTAGGTAATAATTTGCCTTTCTATTTTTTCTGCCAAAATGGATAACCTCACACTTATCCACATTAAACTCCATCTGCCAATTTTGGCCCCATTCTCCTAGCCAATCTATACCCATCTGTAGAATCTTTATATTGCCTGCTTTACCACCTATTTTGGTGTCTATTTTAGTACCACCTCCTCTGGCAGCACATTCTAGGCACTTAACACCCTCCGTGAAGAAAACTTGCCTCTCCATTCCTGATTTCACTAGCATGTAGCACAGGGAATAACCCTGAGATGACTACCTTTGAGGTCCTGCTTTTTAATACATTTCCTCGCTTGCTGTATTCTGCTTTCAGGACCTCGTTCCTCTTTTTACCTATGTTGTTAATATTCATATGGAACTCCAGCTGTTTACACTTCCCACTCAGATTGTCTTGCATTCACTCAATGACAACCTTGACCCTGGCACCAGAGAGTTAACATACCGTTCTGGTGTCAGGTCTGCAGCCACAGAGATGTCTATCTGTTCCCTTCCGATGAAATCCCGTATTACTGCTCTCCCATTCTTTTTTCTCCCCCGCCCCCTCCTTGTGCAGCTGACTTGGCTCTTGCTGCATTCTTCCTGAGGAACCACCTCCCCGTAACAGTATCCAAAATGGAAAATCTGTTAGATAGGGAGATGGATCAAGGAGATTCCTGCACTACCTGTCTAGTGCTTTTGCCCTGTCAGGCGGTCACTCATTCCATAAGACCAGAAGATATAGGAGCTGAATTAGACCATTCGGCCCATCGAGACTACACCACTATTTGATCAAGGCTGACATGTTTCTTTCTATCCCTTTCTATTCACTTTCAGTGTGACCATCTCACTGTATATGCTATCAGCGAAGATCTCACCTTGCAGATGCCTCACAGTGACTCCAGCACAGCTCCGGCTCCATAAAATGGATTTTGAGTAGCTGTATCCAGCGTCACTTCCTGCACAGGAAGTCGCCCTGTATGGTGTCCCTGACTTCCCACATCTAACAGGCGGAGCATTCCACATGGCCGAGCTGCCCTGCTATGACCCATTCCCTTTACTTTTCCTTCTTCTAGTTTAGAGAATATTAAGCTTAGCAGTGCTGCCGCTCCTCTCATCCCGTCTCAGGCCTGCTTCCCCTCACTCTTTAAGGCTCCACCAGCATCCAGTCCTATACATACCAACCAATCCATTTATGAGTGATTACTTTGAGATTATATCTGCAAACCCCTGGCTCCTTCTCTCACTCAGAACGCCCGCTGCTTTATGGGCTTAAGAGCATAAGAACATAAGAACTAGGAGCAGGAGTAGGCCATCTGGCTCCTCGAGCCTGCTCTGCCATTCAATAAGATCATGGCTGATCTTTTTGTGGACTCAGCTCCACTTACCCGCCCGCTCACCATAACCCTTAATTCCTTTACTGTTCAAAAATTTATCTATCCTTGCCTTAAAAACATTCAATGAGGTAGCCTCAACTGCTTCACTGGGCAGGGAATTCCACAGATTCACAACCCTTTGTGTGAAGAAGTTCCCCCTCAACTCAGTCCTAAATCTGCTTCCCTTTATTTGAGGCTGTGCCCCCCAGTTCTGGTTTCACCCGCCAGTGGAAACAACTTCCCTGCTTCTATCTTATCTATTCCCTTGATAATCTTGTATGTTTCTTTAAGATTCCCCCCTCATTCTTTGGAATTCCAATGAGTATAGCCCCAGTCTATTCAGTCTCTCCTCATAAGCCAACCCTCTCAACTCCGGGCTTCCCCTGTTGCAAAGTTTGAGCCAGCTGCTAGAGGCTGAAGAAGGGAGAAACTCTTCACCGAGCTCCCTCACTCACCAAACTCCAACTTAAGCACCTTAATGCAGCCCAAAGCAGGACAAAAACCATGGCAGATTGCTCCGGTTTTCCCACCATTGTGACACTTTAAACGGGATTTTTCCGACCTTGCTCGCCCCAAGGCCTTAAAATCTTGCCTGAGCTCAATAGAACTTTGTGTGTTCCATGCCCCGCCCGCTATGATTCCCATGGAGGGCGGTAAAGGAAAATTCTGACCTTAGTCCTTTTTTGGGAAAATCTCAGCGATTGCCACCGTCTCCCCCCCCCGCTGAAGGGGTGGCCTTGATTAAAGCGCATTTTCTCCTGCTTTGGGCAGGAGATCCAAACTCGTAAATGGCGATTGATGGCAGAAAGTGATCAACACATGGACGACAGAGGGGACAACCCATGGTAATATTAGCTTGAGTGCTGTGACAAGGGACTGCAGTCACTCTCTGAACAGATGCCCTCTGCATCTGGATCACAGCATTCTCACTTTGTAAAGCAAGTTATGCTGGTTCAATATGTTGAAGCAGGGAGGTTGTTTCCACTGGCGGGTGAAACTAGAATTCCTCAAAATAAGGGGGAGCAGATTTAGGACTGAGTTGAGGAGGAACTTCTTCACCCAAAGGGTTGTGAATCTGTGGAACTCCCTGCCCAGTGAAGCAGTTGAGGCGACCTCATTGAATGTTTTTACGATGTGGAGTTGCCGACGTTGAACTGGGTTAGGCACAGTAAGTAGTCTCACAACACCAGGTTAAAGTCCAACAAGTTTATTTGGTAGCACGAGCTTTCGGAGCACTGCCCCTTCATCAAGCAGTCACCTGATAAAGGAGCAGCGGTCCGAAAGCTTGTGCTACCAAATAAACCTGTTGGATTTTAACCTGGTGTTGTGAGACTACTTAATGTTTTTAAGGCAAGGATAGATAAATTTTTGAACAGTAAAGGAATGAGGTGAGCGGGCGGGTAAGTGGAGCTGAATCCACGAAAAGATCAGCCATGATCTTATTGAATGGCAGAGCAGGCTCGAGGGGCCAGATGGCCTACTCCTGCTCCTAGTTCTTATGTCCTTATATAATATTTTCAGAGAATGGCTTTTAAAACAGAAGGCCGACCAGATTTTTCAGCTCAAACTTGCAGACAATTGAATGGCCCAATGCTTGGAACTTGGATCTTACTTTTTAAAACAAAAGTTTGCACAGACTGATTCCTCTTTCCGGGTGATTCTATGAACTGATGGCTTCTGTGTCTGTCTCATCAATTTGTGAGACATGAGTCACACTCATCACCGGGGAAAGAAAATCAAAATCGCATTCAAATTCACCCCCCCCAACACATCGACATCTCTATCCAGGGTAAAGGTGGCAGGGTGGCACAGTGCTTAGCACTGCTGCCTCACAGCGCCAGGAACCCAGGTTCAATTCCGGCCTCGGGTCACTCACTGTCTGTGTGCAGTCTGCACGTTCTCCCCGTGTCTGCGTGGGTTTCCTCCGGTTTTTTTCCCCACAGTGCACAGATTTGCGGGTTCGGTTGATTGACCATGCTAAAGTGTCCTTTGGTGTCAGGGAGACTAGCAGGTTAAATACGTGGGGTCACGGGAATAGGGCCTGGGTGGGATTGTGATTGGTGCAGACTCAATGGGCTGAATGACCTCCTTCTGCACTGTAGGGATTCTATGGTTCTGACTATCTGTCTGAGTATGAAACCTAGAAGGGGCGCGGACAAGTCATACAAGGTGCTTGTATCACTGAAGCATTGCTGAATTCCCTGCATTACCACCAAACTTGTAACACCTCAGTCCTTTTCAGGATTTGACTGTTCTGTGTCAAATATATATTAAACCTGCACAACACACGGGTGTAATCTTGCCTCCACGTTCCTGCTGAATCAGGAAGCACGGGTGGGGGACTGCGTTTCAGTGAAGAATCTTAAATGACACCAGCACTATAGACACACGGTCTGCTAGCTGCGAATGGTCTCCCCCAGCCCCTGGTCTGCACTGCATCAGTGCATGGCTGCAGTTATCTGCTCCAACCAGAGGAGGGAGTTCGGATCCTTCGCATTGGTTTCATCCACAAGAGAGCTGCCTACCAGCCTTCCTTTGTGAAGACTGAAGCAAAGAACAAGTTTAATTCCTCAGCCATCTCTTTATTCCCCGTTATGAATTCTCCCGTTTCTGACTGGAAGGGGCCTACAATCGTATTTTGTCAATCTATTTTTCTTTACATACCTTTAGAAACTTTTACAGTCAGTTTTTTATGTTCTCTGCTAGCTTATTTTTATGCTCTATTTTTCCCTTCTTAATCAATCCCTTGGTCCTCCTTTGCTGTATTTTAAATTGCTCCCAATCCTCAGGCCTATTGCTTTTTCTTGCCAATTTGTGGGCCGCTACCTTGAATCTGATACTATCTCTAATTTTCCTTGTAAGCCATGGTTTGGCCACAAGTCCCTTACCCCACTCTTGTGCCAAACAGGAACAAGCAACTTCTGGAGTTCACCTATTCGTTTTTTAAATGTCTGCCATTGCCTGTCCACTGTCTTTCCTTTCAGCAATGTTTCCCAGTCCATCATGGCCAATTCATGCCTCATGCCATTATAGTTACCTTTATTGAGATTCAGGACCCTGGTCTCAGAATCAACTACATCACCTTGGCAAAGAATTCAACCATACTTTGATCACTCGTCCCCAAGGGGACACTAAATTGCCAGCTAATTCTTCCTCATTGCACAACACCCAGTCCAAGATGGCTGCTCCCTTGTTGGTTCCTCAATGTATTGCTCCAGAAACCCATCCCGTAAACACTCCAGAAATTCCTCCTCCATTGTACTGTGACTAATTTGACTCTCCCAATCTATATGCAGATTGAAGTCGCCCATAATTAAATGCTCCTTTAACACGTGCATCTCCGATTTCCTGTCTAATGCTTTTCGCAACATTACCTCTACAGTTTGGTGGTCTGTACACCACCCCCACCAATGTTCTTTGCCCCTTGTTGCTTCTCAACTCGACCCATACAGGTTCCACATCATCTATAAGAACATAAGAACATAAGAAATAGGAGCAGGAGTAGGCCATCTAGCCCCTCGAGCCTGCCCCGCCATTCAATAAGATCATGGCTGATCTGACGTGGATCAGTACCACTTACCCGCCTGATCCCCATAACCCTTAATTCCCTTACCGATCAGGAATCCATCCATCCGCGCTTTAAACATATTCAGCGAGGTAGCCTCCACCACCTCAGTGGGCAGAGAATTCCAGAGATTCACCACCCTCTGGGAGAAGAAGTTCCTCCTCAACTCTGTCTTAAACCGACCCCCCTTTATTTTGAGGCTGTGTCCTCTAGTTTTAACTTCCTTACTAAGTGGAAAGAATCTCTCCGCCTCCACCCTATCCAGCCCCCGCATTATCTTATAAGTCTCCATAAGATCCCCCCTCATCCTTCTAAACTCCAACGAGTACAAACCCAATCTCCTCAGCCTCTCCTCATAATCCAAACCCCTCATCTCCGGTATCAACCTGGTGAACCTTCTCTGCACTCCCTCCAATGCCAATATATCCTTCCTCATATAAGGGGACCAATACTGCACACAGTATTCCAGCTGCGGCCTCACCAATGCCCTGTACAGGTGCATCAAGACATCCCTGCTTTTATATTCTATCCCCTTCGCAATATAGGCCAACATCCCATTTGCCTTCTTGATCACCTGTTGTACCTGCAGACTGGGCTTTTGCGTCTCATGCACAAGGACCCCCAGGTCCCTTTGCACGGTAGCATGTTTTAATTTGTTTCCATTGAGATAGTAATCCCATTTGTTATTATTTCCTCCAAAGTGTATAACCTCGCATTTCTCAACGTTATACTCCATTTGCCATATCCTCGCCCACTCACTCAGCCTGTCCAAATCTCTCTGCAGATCTTCTCCGTCCTCCACACGATTCACTTTTCCACTTATCTTTGTGTCGTCTGCAAACTTCGTTACCCTACACTCCGTCCCCTCCTCCAGATCATCTATATAAATGGTAAATAGTTGCGGCCCGAGTACCGATCCCTGCGGCACGCCACTAGTTACCTTCCTCCAACCGGAAAAACACCCATTTATTCCGAATCTTTGCTTCCTGTCGGATAGCCAGTCCCCAATCCACTTTAACACACTACCCCCAACTCCGTGTGCCCTAATCTTCTTCAGTAGCCTTTTATGGGGCACCTTATCAAACGCCTTTTGGAAATCCAAAAACACCGCATCCACCGGTTCTCCTCCATCAACCGCCCTAGTCACATCTTCATAAAAATCCAACATGTTCGTCAAGCACGACTTTCCCCTCATGAATCCATGCTGCGTCTGATTGATCGAACCATTTCTATCCAGATGCCCTGCTATCTCCTCTTTAATAATGGATTCCAGCATTTTCCCTACTACAGACGTTAAGCTGACCGGCCTATAGTTACCCGCCTTTTGTCTCCTTCCTTTTTTAAACAGCGGCGTAACATTAGCCGTTTTCCAATCAACCGGCACTACCCCAGAATGCAACGAGTTTTGATAAATAATCACTAACGCATCCACTATTACCTCTGACATTTCTTTCAATACCCTGGGATGCATTCCATCCGGACCCGGGGACTTATCCACCTTCAGTCCCATTAGTCTACCCAGCACTGCCTCTCTGGTAACATTAATTGTATTAAGTATTTCTCCTGCTGCCAACCCTCTATCGTTAATATTTGGCAAACTATTTGTGTCCTCCACCGTGAAGACCGACACAAAAAACTTATTTAAAGACTCAGCCATATCCTCATTTCCCACTATTAACTCCCCCCTCTCGTCCTCCAAGGGTCCAACATTCACTCTAGCCACTCTATTCCTTTTTATATATTTATAAAAACTTTTACTATCATTTTTTATATTAATTGCTAGCCTAGCTTCATAGTCTATCCTTCCTTTCTTTATCGCTTTCTTAGTCTCTCTTTGTTGTTTCTTAAATTTTTCCCAATCACTTGTTTCTCCACTATTTTTGGCCACTCTGTACGCAGCTGTTTTTATTTTAATACTCTCCTTTATTTCCTTCGTTATCCACGGCTGGTTCTCCCTTTTCTTACAATCCTTGTTTTTTGCTGGAATATATTTTTGCTGAGAACTGAAAAGGATCTCCTTAAAAATCCTCCACTGTTCCTCAGCTATCCTACCTGCCAGCCTGCTCTCCCAGTCTACCTTAGCCAATTCATCCCTCATCCTATCATATTTCCTTCTGTTCAAACAGAGGACACTGGTTGGGGACCAAACTTTCTCCTCTTCCATCTGAATCAGAAATTCGACCATATTGTGGTCACTAGACCCAAGAGGGTCCTTCACAATAAGATCCTTAATTCTACCTACCTCGTTACACAATACCAGATCCAAAATAGCTCGTTCCCTCGTCGGTTCCGTAACATGCTGTTCAAGGAAACTATCCCGACAGCATTCTAAGAACTCTTCCTCCATTCCACCCTTACCGACTTGAGTCTGCCAGTCAATGTGCATGTTGAAGTCCCCCATGATTATTGCCGTTCCGTTTTTACACGCATCCCTAATCTGCTTGTTTATAGCCCTCCCTACCTCAACATTATTATTTGGGGGCCTATATACCACACCTACTAGTGTCTTTCTCCCTCTACTATTCCTCATCTCTACCCATAATGATTCCACGTTTTGTTCCTCAGAGCCTATGTCATCCCTCAGTACTACCCTGATATTATCTCTTATTAATAGCGCGACCCCACCACCTTTTCCTTCCTGTCTATTCTTCCTAAACGCCTGATACCCCTGGATATTCATCTCCCAGTCCTGGTCACCTTTCAGCCACGTTTCTGTAATGGCCACTAGATCGTACCCACTCGTGCTGATTTGCACCATCAACTCATTTACCTTGTTCCGAATGCTTCGTGCATTCAGGCAAAGTGTCCTTATTCCAGCTTTTATCTGGACCCGCTTTGATGAGTCGCGAACACCCTCTCCCTCTACTCCCTTATCTAAATTACCGCCTTCATTCACTTGCACCCTCTCCTCTACCATTAATTTTGTAATTCCCCTTACCCCTGCATCCTCCACCCCATCAATTAGTTCCTTGATCCTAGTCAACTCTTCTAGCTCCCCTCCCCTCCTATACTAATATCTTTCCTCATTATTGTATCAATATCATCTTTAACCAACAATGCAACATCACCTTTCCGACTGTCCTTCCTAAACACTGAATATCCCTCAATGTTTAGTTCCCATCCTTGCTCACCTTGGAGCCACGTCTCCGTAATACCAATTATATCATACCTCTTTACATCTATCTGCGCAACTAATTCATCCATTTTGTTTTGAATGCTCCAAGCAATCAGGTACAAAACCTTGAGTGGGCACTTTCAACATTTCTTTTCCCTTTCCTTCTATTTTTTATCTGACTCTGGCCCTTGATTTCTCTATCACTTTCCTTATTCTCCTTACTGTCTTTTCCTCTTGTTCTTAATTCCCCCTGCCCTGAATCCTTGCAAAGGCTCCCATCCTCCTGCCATATTAGTTGAAACCTTCCCCAAGCACTCAAGCAAGTACCCACCCCTTCAACCACCCTCACCCCCTCCCCAGGACATCAGTCCCAATCCTGCCCAGGTGTAACTGTCCAGTTTGTATAGGTCCCACCTCCCCCAGAACCGGACCCAATGCCCTAGGAATCTGAAACCCTCCCCCTCACACCATCTTTTCAGCCATGTACTCATTCTATGTATCCTGCTGTTTCTATTCCGACTCGCACTTAGCACAGGTAGTAATCCTGAGATCACTACCTTTGTGGTCCGATTTTTAAACTTTCTTCTTAGCTCCCTATATTCCGCTTTTAGGACCTCATCCCTTTTTTTAACCTATGTCGTTTGTATAAATGTGCACTATGACCACTGGCTGTTCACCCTCTCCCTTCAGAATGTCCTGCAGCTGCTCCGAGTCATCCATGACCCTTGCACCAGGGAGGCAACATACCATCCTGGAGTCTCATTTGCGGCCACCTCTCTATTCCCCTTACAATTGAATCTCCTATAACCATTGCATTCCCACACTTTTTACTCCTCTCCTCTGCAACCGTGGTGCAACGGATTTGGCTGTTGCTGTTTTCCCCTGAAAGGCCATTTCCCCTCAAGAGTATCCAAAACGGTGCATCTGTTTTGCAGGGGAACAGCCACAGGAGATTCCTGCACTGCCTGCCTAGCTTTCTTGCTCTCTCCACCAGCGCTGCCAGAACTGCTGAGCACACTCTGTTTATAGTTCTCCCCAGAGTCTGTTGCTCTACTTTGACTTGATTGGGCCTCCTCGTGGGTTCCTCATCATAACATTCAGGGCTATGGGCCAAGTGCTGGCCGATGGGATTAGATGGGAGTTCAGGGTGTTTCTAATGTGCAGGTGCAGACTCGATGGGCCAAAGGACCTCTTGTGCACTGTGTGATTCCACTGGCCTCACCAGTTGGGGCAGGGAGCAGACCATTGGAGATTATTCCTCCTTCCCGCATCAAAGTAGACCCCTCTTGCTGAGGGGTCGTGGGATCAGTTGGGAGTTGGTGAGCAGGGAGATGAGGGTGAGCCGGTTACCTTTGACCCCTGAACTGAGTAGAGTGCATGTGCAAAGGATGCTTCACTAATTTATATATTTTTCGAGGGTGATCCTGTAAAAGTAGAAAACACGGGATAGTTGAAGGTTGGTATCTTCACCTCACTGGGGAGGCAATGGCCTCGTGGTATTACCGGTAGTCCATTAATCCAGAAACTCAGCGAATGTTCTGGGGACCCGGGTTCAAATTCCGCAGATGGTGAAATTTGAATTCTATAAAAAAGTATCTGGAATTAAGAATCTACTGATGACCATGAAACCATTGTCGATTGTCGGAAAAACCCATCTGGTTCACTGATGTCCTTTAGGGAAGGAAATCTGCCGTCCTTACCTGGTCTGGCCTACATGTGACTCCAGAGCCACAGCAATGTGGTTGACTCTCAACTGCCCTCAGGCAACCAGGGATGGGCAATAAATGCTGGCCCAGCCAGCGACGCCCATGTCCCAAGAAAGACTAAAACAAAAGTTCCCTCTGGCATTGCATGCACAATTGGCCATTATGTGCATTCAAAAACCTTCTTGCAAACAACCAAGTTCCTTATGTGTCTGCACTTTAGTCAACAGCATCCATGAATTCGGTGAGCAGCGTAGTTCAGGCAATGGCGATGGAATTATCTGGTCATGACTGCGAGATTTATTGATGATAAATGAGTTCGGAGTGAGTGTCTTCCGTTACCTGAATACTTTTGGTACACACTACTGGGTGCTTTTACACTCTCAAAGGAATTAAAGCTACTGCCAGCATCCCCTCGCACTCCCGGAGGACTGACAACTTTCACTGAGAATATCCCCAAGTGTTTTGGTTAAAAATGGATAGAGAAAGTGGGGGGTGAAAAATAAACCAGGAGAACTATTCGGGGAAGGTTGGTCCAGGATGTGTGTGTGTGTGTGTTTTATTTTCTTTGAAAGGTATTGTTTTGGGGACAGGGAGAGAGGGAACCAGACAGAAAGGATTACAGCGCCAGTTTCATGGCACCCATCAGGTTACTGTGGGCGTGTGTTGGGTGAGAGGAGATGGTGGTGATGAATCATAGAATCATAGAATCCTACAGTGCAGAAAGGTTGGACAATGAGGTTGGACAATTTGAGGGAAAAAGAGGCCTTAGTTGAAGGCCATGCACTGGATTGTAGGGAAGAATGAGGTTGGTGCAGAGAGATGAAATAAGGAGCATTCAAGGGAGCATGTGAAATTCATAATTTATAAATGAGAAGGGGAAGTTTGCGATGATTACATTTGTAGGCCTCCTCCCAGCAATAAAGTTTGGAAGCTCGTAGATTGACAACAGCACTTAGAATTTGAGGCTCCTAATTCTTCTATGCCTGTGTGTACGGCCTCATAGACTATGTACAGAGTGGAGGTATTTTCAATGTGTAAGACAGTCACGCTAACCATCCTCAGTGTCAATGGTTAAAACTGCTGTGATCCGTTTTTTCAGCCGTGTGAAGGTTAAGTGTTGAGCTCTGGCACAATGAGCCACCAGGTTTACCAGGATGTTGCCTGGTACGGAGGGTATTAGCTATGAGGAGAGATTGAATAAACTGGGATTGTTCTCCCTGGAAAGACGGAGACTGAGGGGGCGACCTGATAGAAGTTTATAAAATTATGAGGGGCATAGATAAGGTGAATTGTTGGAAGCTTTTTCCCAGGGCAGAAATGACAATTACAAGGGGGCACGAGTTCAGGGTAAGGGGGGAAAGGTTCAGTAGAGATGTGCGGAGGAAGTTTTTTACACAGAGGGTGGTGGGGGCCTGGAATGCGCTGCCAAGTGAGGTGGTTGAAGCAGATACGTTAGTCACATTTAAGACTTATCTTGATAGACACATGAACAGACGGGGAATAGAGAGATACAGACGGTTGATCTAGATAGGGCAACGTGATCGCCAGACTTGGAGGGCTGAAGGGCCTGTTCCTGTGCTGTACTGCTCTTTGTTCAGATCGTGCAAACAGCTACCCCAGGATCCGTTGGATTGCAACTCAGGGAGCAGGAACCAGCGGGCCTGATTTCCTTCCAACAGCTGGCCTCACTCGCATCTTCTCGATGCAGAGTCCTGGAGATCTCTGCGAGTCAGACTTTAATTGCAAAGCCACAGAAGGGTCAATTTATTATGGTCACATTCCACTCTTCAAAATCGATTTCTATCCTGGTTCTGACCACTGCCATTTAAAAAAAATCATTTGTGGGACATGGGCGTCGCTGGCTGGGCCAGCATTTATTGCCCATCCCCAGTTGCCCCTTGAGAAGGTGGTGGTGAGCTGCCTTCTTGAATCGCTGCAGTCCACGTGCTGTGGGTTGACCCACGTGTGAGGGAGGGAATTCAATGGCGCATTTCACTTGTGGTGCCTTCAACAGGTTTGACAACACTCCCCTGCCCCCAGTGAAGACAGTGTGGTCATAAAATTAAAAAAAATATGGACAACGACATGGAATTGAGAGTACATTTTCCGCCACTTTTGCTCGCTCCCGTTCCTCGTCTCCCACCTAAGTTGTTCGTCAAAAGCCTTGACACAGCTCATTTAAATGGGGCATCTTCTTTCACCAAATATTGTCACTGAGCTGCCAAATTAACTATGGTACAGAACAAGGTTGGCAGGGCGGAGATAAGAATGGAGAGTTGTGTTTGGATGGCTGTCATTTATATGGCAACGTGCATCAGCGTAGCGGGATTCAGAGAGAGAGGGAGAGGATAACACCTGTCTTTCCAACCACCTGCTTTTTCATTTAACAACACCAAAACAGCAAGTCTGATATGGAGGGATTTTCCGATGAGGGGAGGTTGAGAAGATTGGGCCTGTACTCACTGGAGTTTAGAAGAATGAAGGGTGACCTTATTGAGACATACAGGATTTTTTTGGGGGGGGGCTTGATAGGGTAGATGCTGAGAGATTGTGTCCCCCTTGTGCGAGAGTCTGGGACCAGAGGGCATAATCTCGGAGCAAGGGGTCACCCATTTAAAACAGAGATGAGGAGGAATTTCTTTTCTATGAGGGTAGTGAATCTGTGGAATTCTTTACTACAGAAGGCTGTAGAGGCTGGGTCGGTAATTATGTTCAAGGCTGAGATAGACAAGATTTTTAATCAGTAAGGGAATTGAGGATGATGAGGATAAGACAGGAAAGTGAAGTTGAAGATTATCAAATCAGATCAGCCATGATCTCATTGAATGGCGGAGCAGACATGATGGGCCGAATGGTCTACTGCTGCCCCGACATTTTAAAGTAAAGTTTATTTATTAGTCACAAGTAAGGCTTACATTACACTGCAATGAAGTTACTGTGAAATTCCCCTTACTTCTCTTCCTACATTTTATGGTCTAATTCCAAAGTCTAGCACAAACAACTCACAAAGCAAACCTATCGGGGGTGAAAACTTGGCAAGGTGGGCGCATCCAACACTCCGTTGTCTCTCCAGGGGTTTCCATCAATTTTCAGCCAAGGATCTGGCCGTCATTTGATGGACTCACCCCTGGGAATCAATGCTCTACTATATATAAGGGCAGCACGGTGGCACAGTGGGTTAGCACTGCTGCCTCACAGCGCCAGGGACCCAGGCTTGATACCCGGCTTGGGTGACTGTCTGTGCAGAGTCTGCACGTTCTCCCCGTGTCTGCGTGGGTTTCCTCCGGGTGCTCCAGTTTCCTCCCACAGTCTGAAAGACATGCTGGTTAGGTGCATTGGCCATGCTAAATTCTCCCTCAGTGTACCCGAACAGGCGCCGGAGTGTGGCGACTAGGGGATTTTCACAGTAACTTTACTACAGTGTTAATGTAAGCTAACTTGTGACTTATAAATAAATAACTAAATAAATATGTCAGTGGGGCATGATATAAAGAATTCAGATCGAGTTAAATCGACTAACAGCAATAAGACTATGCAAAAATATTACTTATATGTCATTCAGACTTAAAGGCGGTCAGAATTTGAATAAATAAAAAATCTATCTTATAAAAAAATAAACTATCATTTGAACGACGGTAATAGTTAAAATTGGGCAGTGGCCGATTAAATCAATGTTGTCCACTTTCCACGATCAGACCTTTTCTCACAGGATGTCCTGTAAAAGGAAGTGAATGCTAACACTGAAGGCAAAATGGTCCTATGACCCTCCCTCATGCAGTAAGAGTTTTAACAACACCAGGTTAAAGTCCAACAGGTTTATTTGGTAGCAAATGCCATTAGCTTTCAGAGCGCTGCTCCTTCATGCTCCTGCTCCACGAAGGAGCAACCCTCCGAAAGCAAATGGCATTTGCTATCAAAATAAACCTGTTGGACTTGAACCTGGTGTTGTTAAAACTCTTACTGTGTTTACCCCAGTCCAACGCCGGCATCTCCACATCATGACCTCCATCATGCTACAGCTTTGCCTGGCTTCTTCTCTCCATTGTCAAACAAGCCAAGTGTCCACCCCACCGAGATCCAGGTACCAGTGCAGCAGGAGAGAAATGACAAGCCAAAAACAGGGGGCAACCAACCCTCCAGCAAGTACCAACTATCAGTGGGTGAGGGCACATACATCATGCTTATCGTTATGTATCACCATTTCTGCCACTAAAATTTATCTGCTTCTACCTCTGTGAACTCTTGCATCCTTATCTCCAATTCTTCGTCTTCCTCAGACCTACCTCTGCATTCCTATTCCTTTCATATCTCCTGCTCTCCATCTTTGCCTCACTTGCTGAGGGGGTTGCCTATGTCTTCCTCTGATTGCAACTGGGCAAGAAAGTAGCCTTTAATGAAAGAGGCAGAAAGAAACCATTTAAATTAGGATTACTGACGTCCAAAAGTTAATTTGGCTAAATTAATGCAAAGTATAAAGATTGCCTTGAGGGTCCTGGTGGATCCTTCAGAAGCCATCCAGCAATCCAATAATCTTCAATTGCTACAGTCCCCCTCACAGTGTTAAGTGCCTCAAGAGGGAAAAAAAATTTGGAATGTGGGTGACGAGGAAGGGGCGGGGGAGGTTGGGGGGGCGGGGGGACGAGGGGGGTGGGGATAGGTGCAGGAGAGAGACAGGCAGGCCAAAGCACAATTTGGGGAGAGCAGATTGGCAAAGTATTGCGAAGGAGGAGACTTTTCAAGGGGAAGGTTGAAGGAGTTGAGGAGGGAACGCTGAAGGAGGAAGAACAATCAACAAGATTGGAGTGCAAGGGAAGGCCCCCTACCCTCAGCAATGTGGTCGATACTTTGACTGACCTCTGCAACGGCCTGGCAAACCACTTGAGCAGATCAAACTGTGACAATAAAAAAATTCCTGCCTAACATTACATTCGCCGCATGGACGGCAGCGTTTGAAGACTGCTCACCCACCAATTGCCTTCTGAAGGGCAATTAGGCCCTTGTCCTGTGAGGGAGTGGAAATAAAAACAAAATCCAGGCTGGAGAAAGAGAAGGCATGTTCAGACGACCTAGAGTTGGAAGGATGGGCAAAGTTGGGATGTGGGATGTTGCCTGGTCCGGAGGGTATTAGCTACGAGGAGAGGTTGGATAAACTCGGTTTGTTGTCACTGGAACGACGGAGGTTGAGGGGTGACCTAATTGAGGTTTACAAGATTATGAGTGGCATGGACAGAGTGGATTGTCAGAAGCTTTTTCCCAGGGTAGAAAAGTCAAGGATGGCATGGTGGCACAGTGGTTAGCACTGCTGCCTCACAGCACCAGGGACCTGGGTTCGATTCCTGGCTTGGGTCACTGTCTGTGTGGAGTTTGCATGCTGTCTGCGTGGGTTTCCTTCCACAGTCTGAAAGACGTGCTGGTTAGGGTGTATTGACCTGAACAGGCACCGGACTGAGGCGAATGGGGAATTTCACAGAAACTTCATTGTAGGGTTAATGTAAGCCTTACTTGTGTCCAATAAATAAACTTTACTTTAAGTACTCGGGGACATAGGTTTAAGGTGCGTGGGGAGTAGTTTAGAGGAGATGTGCGAGGCAAGTTTTTTACACAGAGGGTGGTGAATGTCTGGGACGCGCTGCCCGGGGAGGTGATGGGAGCAGGTACAGTTTTAGTTCAGGCAAGCATCATGGTCGGCACAGGCTTGGAGGGCCGAAGGGCCTGTTCCTCTGCTGCACTGTTCTTTGTTCCTTGTTCTTTGGGAGGGGCGGTTTGCCAGCAGCACCGAGGATCATGCAGTCATTGCAGTGGGGGTGGAGTGGGAGAAGGGGGGTGGGATGGGGAACAGGGAGATTGTACAGAATTGTGTTCAAAATAGAACTGCAGCGCAGGTAAATCAACCATGTGACACAAGTACTGAATCTCAGAACTAGAAAGTTGTTTGCACATCCGGTCCTCGGCCTCTGCTGCCACAGCCCGGGCTGCCCGGAGCGCTCCGTCAAAGAAAACCAGGAGAAAAAAAATATCAAGACCCACAGAAACTTTATGATTATTTGTACACAAATAAAACCACAAGGACCCACCAATCTGTGGAGTGAACCCTTTTTTACACGTGGATTCTGATAGAAATAGGGCTTTGTTGGGATGATGAGCAGAATGGAGGCAATTAGTAAATAGCTTACAAAATCCGTCAAGAGTTCAGCTGGTACACGCACGTCAGATGCGAATGAACAAGACAATACCCACGAGAATGGAACAGTTACATCAGTGTAAGGGTGCAACAATTATTCCAGCAACCGATTTAACCAGCGCTTGATTTGGAGAGGGGTATGATGGGCGTAGCTCCCACCACCAGATCGATGGAAGCTGGTTTGCTGCCGCTTCCAGATCATTTCTGCGTCTCTCTCATGATCGTGAGCTTTCACTCAAGAACAAATACAGAACCGAGGGACTCCCAAGTACTTGCGGGGCAGAACTTCCTGCGTAACCTTGTTTCGTGGGTTAGACATCCGTCTCCAACAAAAAAAACTATTTCAACCTTTTTAAAACTTCCTTTCCTGGGAAGAAGCCGTCGCTGGATGGGTCAGTGTTTATTGCCCGTTCCTCATAGCCCTTGAGAGGGGCATTTAAGAGTCAAGAGTTTCTTGTCAGCTTGGATCTTGGATGTTTCTCTCTCTTGTGGGGACCATGGGTTTGAATTTGAATGGTTTTCGGGAGCTAGCATTAAGGGCTTCTGCGCATTGGCTTTGTAACTTTAAGAATGGAGTAATTTTTTTTAAAAATCACATTGCTTGAAAGAGGACTCTCCACATCTGGAGCACCCTGATTGGCTCTGCACAGATGTGTGCACATCTGTCTTCAGCTGATTGCTTACTATGCCATGTTTACACATCAACATGCACTGGACATTACATATGGACACAACTGATTCACATTGGGAACATGGTTATTGCAGAGACAGGGACAGGCGGGGAGGAGTTTGGAGGTTCACTTTCTCAGGTGAGGGGGCCCACCTCTCAGACCCAAGGTGCAACAACTGCGCACCCCCAATGCTGCAGGACCCCATTGAACCATAGAATCCCTGCCATGCAGGAGGCCATTCGGCCCATCGGCTCTGCACCAAGCCTCCGAACGTTCTCTCTATCTCGGCCCACTCCCCCAACCTATCCCCGTGACCTCACGCATTGATCATGGCCAATCCACCTAACCTGCACATCTTTTCATAGATAGTCACAGAATCCCTACAGTGCAGAAGGAGGCCATTCGGCCCATCGAGTCTGGACCGACAACAATCCCACCCAGGCCTTAGCCCCATAACCCCATGCATTTACCCTAGCTAGTCTCCCTGACTCTAAGGGGCAATTTAGCATGGCCAATCCATCTAACCCGCACATCTTTGGACTGTGAGAGGAAACTGGAGCACCCGGAGGAAACCCACGCAGACACGGGGAGAATGTACAAACTCCACACAGACAGTGACCCGTGGCTGGAATTGAACCCAGGTCCCTGGAGCTGTGAGGCAGCAGTGCTAACCACTGAGCCACCGTGCCGCCCTGCTCCAAATTGGAGAAGCATGAGAAGATAAATGTTTTCCGGGGGTGGGGGGGGGGGTGTGGGGGGTGCGAGTGTGGAGGGTGCAGGTGGGACTAAAAGAAAGGAGACACTGACAGGTAGAGTGTGAGGGAATAACGTTAGCAGCACTGGGTTGGACACAGTACAGGAGCAAAACCTAAATGATCAGACAAGGTGGGCTTTCGAAACCCTTGCAAAATAAACCTGGCAGGAACTAGCTGCCATGACATTCTGAGACCATCCAATGAGCCCCCATCTAACCCATTTCCTCTTCGCTTCAGAGGAGCACAGAGCTTTTAAAATGGGTGAATGACCCTGTTCAACTCATACCCGTAAGGACAAAGACCGACTTGACGGTTCAATACCGGCGCAGTCAATGGCAACCCAAGGTGCTGACCAAAGACACCAGCCCACTCTCTCCACTGCCACTGGGAGAAAAGCCGCACTGTGTAATTGTGAAAGCTGGGAACACGGTCTCTGGGGCTTCTGACGCAGCTGTATTTGGAGTAACATGGGGAGTCATAGTTCCACGACTCTCCCAGCCGAAGAGTGGACGGGACTGCTCGCATCCGCGACTGATGACCAAAACTGATGGTTAATTGGCCCGATCATTTATAATTGGTGCACCCTTGTTGTAAATATTTACAAATAAATTCTATTTACATACACATCCAAAGATCTGGACAGTAAACCATATTGCATTTCCTGAGAAATCTTTCTGATACAGTGACTGAGCCGAGCTTGCTCAGGTCGGGGGCGGGGGGAGTTGAGCTGAAGCCAGTGTTCTCCTGGGTTGGTGGCGCAGGGCTCTCTCATTCACCCGCCGTAGTTGTAGTCTGATTCATCTTCAGCCGTCACTGAGGCAGGACACTGGATCCTGCCAATCTCCTCCAGGGCACTGGCTAAGGAGTCAAGGTCTCTGTCATTTTGGTGCTGTGCCTCCCATATGTCCAAGATTGTACCAGCCGGGCTGCTCTTCACCGCAAAGTAGCTCAGGTTCCTGCCAATGCATAAGGGGGGGGGAAAACAAAATGGCAGAAAGAGCACAAGTCAGAAAGTTCCAGCTTCCTTTCAAGAGCATTGGAATCAGTCACCGACCATGTCCAAAACCCGAAAGCCAGTCCAGTCCCCCCCCCCCCCCCCCCCCCCCCCCCCACCTCCCCCCCCCCACTCCCCCCCACCGTCTTCTCAAAATTCACTGCCTGCCCCGCTTTTGGAGCCAAAATGGGCAACTGTCAAGTTGAATGCAAACTGGGAGAGATAAGTAGTGGGCGACTGCTCCAGTATCACACCATCTGCAATCCCATCCAGAATAAAAATGGTTCCCGGTCCCAACAGATCTTAGATTGGGAGTTGGGATCTCTGCTATTCTTTTCAGCACACAGAGGTGGAAAGGCAGTGCCCACTGCTCAATGACCCTACCATTCCATGGTCTCCTGCTGGGAGTATGTGGGTATGGGATACTGGCGAGCAACTATCAAGGTGGGCAGAAATGCCATCCCTTCAGTCCTCCAAGCCTGTGCCAATCATGATGCCTGTCTAAAGTAAAACCGTACGCACTTACAGAGTCCGTATCCTTCCATCCCCGTCCTATTCATGTATTCATCCAGATGCCCCTTAAATGCCATTATCGTACCTGCTCCCACCACCCCCCCAGGCAGCGCGTTCCAGACATTCACCACCCTCTGTGTAAAAAACTTGCCTTGCACATCTCCTCTAAACATTTCCCCACGCACCGTAAACCTATGTTCCCCAGTACTTGACTTTTCTATCCTAGGAAAGACTATCCACTCTGTCCATGCCACTCATAATCTTGTAAAGCTCCATCAGGGTCACCCCTCAACCTCCAGAGCTCGATGTCTTGGTTGATCAGTAGTCACTTGGGCAAAGTACTTGAGGACACGATGGTACAGTGGTTAGCACTGCTGCTTCACAGCGCCAGGGACCCAGGTTCAATTCCAGACTCTGTGTAGAGCTTGCACATTCTCCCCGTGTCTGCGTGGGTTTCCTCCGGGTGCTCCGGTTTCCTCCCACACTCCAAAGATGTGCGGGTTAGGTTGATTGGCCATGATAAATTGCCCATTAGTGTTAGGGGGATCAGCAGGGTAAATTCATGGGATAATGGGGATAGGGCCTGGGTGGGATTGTTGTTGGTGCAGGCTGATGGGCCGAATGGCCTTCTTCTGCACTGGAGGGATTCTATGATTAGCCCAAAATAAGCCTTTGTTAGTCCCTTTCCATGGAGACCCAGAAGGATAATCAGACCCGGGTATCACTGCTGCACACAGACTCCTGACTTTTTAGACACACCGTGGCAATATTGAGACAATGGAGCAAACTCAAATCCAGATTAAGACAAAAGTCGCCTTTTTATGAGGCATCAGCTCGCCCTGCTGATTTGCTTTGCTTCCACTTACCTGTCTATGTGCAGCTTCTGTGCTAACAGCCGCCAGTCTTTGCCTGAAGCACTGGGGACGTCGAAGGTGGAACAGATTTTCTGCCTGATGGAATACGGGATCTTAAATGTTTTGGGACCGGCTGAAATGGCCACGTCACTTGCAGCCTGCGCACAGAAGTGAGCGGCTTCTCTCTCAGTCTGTAAGAGTAGACAGGCGTGTTTGACAAGCGTTGACAACTGCAAATAGCCCTTGCTCAGTTGCATTAAACAATCGGTGGCAAGGGATTGGTAATAACTCTCACTAATATACCCATGCTTACTGTCGTACAACATCCCCAAGATGCTTCACAGAAGCCTTTACAAAGAAACTTTGACACTGGGCAACATAAGAAGGTATTAATCAATGTTCCAGGTTGACCACCCTTTGTTACAACGTGAGGCTTTATCAGATGGTCATGCTTTGGGACCACCTCTTTAATTTTGGGTAAAATAGAGGAATCACGTGACCTGTTCTACATTCTGCTGACAACAAGCCCCGGGAAGCTTGGTTATTAAAGATTAAACGGGGAGAGGCAGATTGCTTTACTAGGAAGAAAATGCAAAATCTCCACACTGATAAACAATGACCAAGCAGCGCAATGCTGGCACGCTGGCACAGTGGTTAGCACTGCTGCCTCACAGCGCCAGGGACCTGGGTCGGATTCCAGCCTCGGGTCACTGTCTGTGTGGAGTTTGCACGTTCTCCCCGTGTCTGCGTGGGTTTCCTCCGGGTGCTCTGGTTTCCTCCCATAGTTCAAAGATCAGCAGGTTAGGTGGGTTGGCCGTGCTAAATTGCCCCAAAGTGACAGGGGGATTGCAGGGTAAATATGTGGGGTTACAGGGATAAGGCCTGGGTGGGATTATTGTTGATGGGCTGAATGGCCTCTTTCTGCACTGTAGGGATTCTATGATGGTGCACAGACCATTAGTCTCCAGGTCACAGACATGTCAGGACTCACATTGCCATGGAAATGGGCTTTGAGAGGGCAAGAGTTGAAAGGGAGACATTCTAGGAGTGGCTTTTCCTTAATATCATTGAACCTCACAGACAGGGTCAGTCTACAAGAATCTGAAAGAGAGAGCTTGGAGAGATAGAGGCAACAAGTCCTTATTGTTCACCATGCTAAATGAGGGTGGGAGGTCATGCTTGGATTGAAGAGATACAAGTGGGGACAGGCTGGAAGATTTGTCTCGCCATGGCTGGCGGGTAGGATGTCCAGGGCAATCCACACCAGAAAGTTACACGGCAGCAAAAGAAAAAGATTAGCTAAGCATCACTTTGGACCGGATCCTGGAGTGTCTACTGAAGCACAGTGTAAGGTATAACCATAGGGAATATTTCCTTCATGTTAGTTGGGGAATCTTTTCCATCAAGAGAAGAAAGGAGAGGCAATGGTCTAATGGTATTATTGCTGGACTACTGATGCAGGATCTCAGCTAATGTTCTGGGGACCCGGGTTCGAATCCCACCACGGCAGATAGTGGAATTAGAATTCAATAAAATATATCTGGAATTAAGAATTTACTGATGACCATGAAACCATCGTTGATTGTCAGGAAAAACCCATCTGGTTCACTAATGTCCTTTAGGGAAGGAAATCTGCTGCCCTTACCCGGTCTGGCCTACATGTGACTCCAGAGCCACAGCAACGTGGTTGACTCAACTGCCCTCAGGCAACTAGGGATAGGCAATAAATGCTGGCCCAGCCAACGACGCCCATGTCCCACGAATGCCTACTGAAATAGGGTTTACTGATGTTGTTTTGAATTTGTGTCACAGTAGGAGTTTTAAAACTTGAAATCTTGTCAAGTGATCCTGTCAGCCATTTATTGGAAGTTCGAACTGCCTCCGCAGGGAGCGTAACACCTTAATCTGAACTTTTACAGCATGGAAACAGGCCCTTCGGCCCAACTTGTCCATGCCGCCCTTTTTTTTTAAACCCCTAAGCTCGTCCGATTTGCCCACATTTGGCCCATATCCCTCTATACCCATTTTACCCATGTAACTGTCTAAACGCTTTTAAAAGGCAAAATTATACCCGCTTCTCCTGCTGCCTCTGGCAGCTCGTTCCAGACACTCACCACCCTCTGTGTGAAAAAATTGCCCCTCTGGACCCTTTTGTATCTCTCCCCTCTCACCTTAAACCTGTGCCCTCTAGTTTTAGATGTAAGTCAACAATAGAATCCCGATAGCCCATCGAGCCTGCACCGACAACAATCCCACCCAGGCCCTACCCCTGTATCCCACAAATTTATCCTGCTGGCACTAAGGAGCAATTTAGCATGGCCAATCAAGCTAACCCGCACAAGTTTGGACTGTGAAATGAAACCGGAGCACTGGGAGGAAACCCACGGAGACACGGGGCGAACAAAGGACAAAGAAAATTACAGCACAGGAACAGGCCCTTCGGCCCTCCAAGCCTGCACCGACCATGCTGCCCAATTGAACTAAAACCCCCTACCCTTCCGGGGACCATATCCCTCTATTCCCATCCTATTCATGTATTTGTCAAGACGCCCCTTAAAAGTCACGACCGTATCCGCTTCCACTACCTCCCCCGGCAACGAGTTCCAGACACCCACCACCCTCTGTGTAAAACATCTGCCTCGTACATCTCCTTTAAACCTTGCCCCTCGCACCTTAAACCTGTGCCCCCTGGTAATGACTCTTCCACCCTGGGAAAAAGCTTCTGACTATCCACTCTGTCCATGCCTCTCATAATCTTGTTGACTTCTATCAGGTTGCCCCTCAACCTCCGTCGCTCCAGTGAGAACAAACCAAGTTTCTCCAACCTCTCCTCATAGCTAATGCCCTCCATACCAGGCAACATTCTGGTAAATTTTTTCTGTACCTTCTCCAAAGAGAACATGCAAACTCCGCACAGTGACCCAAGCCGAGAGTTGAACCGAGAGCCCTGGTGCTGTGAAGCAGCAGTGCTATCCACTGTGCCACCGTGCCGCTGATAAGCACAGGGGTGGTGAGTGAACGGGACTTGGTGCAAGTTAGGATATTGACTGCAGAGTTCTGGATGAGTTCAAGGTCAGGCAGGAGTTCTTTGGAATAAAAGCAAAATACTGCGGATGCTGGAATCTGAAACAAAAACAGAAAATGCTGGAAAATCTCAGCAGGTCTGACAGCATCTGCGGAGAGAGAAAAGAACCAACGTTTCGAGTCAGGATGACACTTCATCAGAGCTTTGGAATAGTTGAGTCTGGAGGTGCGAAGGTGTGGATAGGGGAGTTCCGTGACACACTGAATAGTTGAGTTTCGGGTTGGGATGTGCGACAGGAGGTGGGCAGTCTTGTTGATGGTGCAGATAGATGCCAGCAATGCCCATGCTCCACGAATTAAGTTTATGGAAGACACACCAGTCTGGAAATAGTTAATTGCGGGCTGTGTATTTTGATAAAAATGCTCATGAAGAATGACCTGAAAATGGCCTATGGTTGACTAAAGGTCATATTGTGAAGCACCAAGCTTGATTTAACCACATTATCCTCTACGAATGGAACGTTCTCACAGAGCATCCGGATCTAAGTTGGCATGACTACCTGACTCCACAGTATCTGAATTAATCCACATGCAAGCTTGATCAAATCTGCTAGGTAGCTCCTGTCAAAGCCCAAAGCAAGGGTCATGATGGTAAATCAAAGCAGCTAAAGTTAAGAAGAACGAGTCATCATGGACTTGACCTCATGCAGAATGTTGTGAAGTTGAGTTTATAAAGATGTAAAGAATCTAAAATACAACAGTGCGTGGTCCCTTTAAAATCTGGTTGTGTCAGTGCCTTCAAAATCTGGCTTTATTCAATGCTGAGATGTTTAAAATGCAGAGTACATACAGACTCTAAATTGCAACACTTGTTTTGAGCACCAAGCCTCAGGCTTGCCTTCATAGAATCCCAACAGTGCAGAAAGAGGTTATTCGGCCCATTCGGTCTGCACTGACCACAATCCCACCCAGGCCCTATCCCCACATCCCCACATATTTACCCGCTAATCCCTCTAACCTACGCATCCCGGCACTCTAAGGGGCAATTTAGCATGGCCAATGCACCTAACCTGCACATCTTTGGACTGTGGGAGGAAACCGGAGCAAAACTACGCAGACACAAGAACGTGCAAACTCCACACAGACAGTGACCCAAGCCGGGAATCGAACCCAGGTCCCTGGAGCGGTGAAGCAGCAGTGCTAACCACTGTGCTACCGTGCTGCCCTTCGTAACCAGCTCTGCAGGTTTTTGCATTTTGTTAGCCTATGAGTTTAAAGAAGACACTCAGCTAACAGCCAATGAGTTTAAAGGAAACACTCAACTAAAGGGAACCTATCAGATTTGAATTTGCCATTGCTGTTGGCATCAAACCAATAGAGGATGCATAGGTCACCAGGAATATAAAAGAGGAACTCAATTACCTTCAGTTCAGTTGCACCAAGGTTTGAGCCAGGAGTTCAACCAGAAGCAGGGCAGTTAGATCAACTGGAGCAGTTAAGGGCAGTTAGATCAACTGGAGCAGTTAGTTCTTAACTCTGCCAGCTTTAGATAGGTCTTCAGATAACTCACCCTCTAACCAGCAAAAAGTACCAAATCAGGCCGCGTTTGCAGATAGAGGACAAGTACCGAAGAACTCCAAAACTACCCAATGCTATCAGACCTGGTTTGAGAGTGCCTAAAATTCTATTATTACTATTTTGGTAATGAATGTTCCTTGTGTTTATCTGGACAGCCTTTCAGTCTAACTTTCCTTTAATTAAAATGCTACTGGTTTAATTAAAGTTCCTGTTTGGTTAAAAATAAAATAACTTGTTAATTATTCTCTTAAAGCGGAAGTCAGGTCTCTCTGTTAGTGAACCTCTTAATGTTAAAGTACAACAATGAACTCCTTCCCAAACACTTTTACCAGATTACGAAGTGCGGTAAAGGGGTTCAACCTCTGTGTCGTCACAAGAATGACAACTCAGAATATTTTCTCTTGTGGGCAAAGGATCTGAAACTGTGGAATGTTGTACAGCATGTTTCAAAAACAAAACTAAAATAAAACTTGCAAGATCTTTTAAAAAATACGTATACATGTCCGCATATCTAACCCTCAAACAAAAAACACATTTCATCGGCAGAAAAAGTGGCCATTCAGCCCATTGTGCCCATGGCAGGCTCCTTGAAAGAGTTATTCATTGAATCCCACTCCCATTATTTCCCCATAGCCCAAAAAGATTTTTCTTTTCAAGTACTAATACAAATTCCTTTTGGAAATTATTATTGACCACTGCCTTTTCAAAGCAGCACACTCCAGATAGCAACACAAAAGAATTCTTCTCCTCTTGCCGCTGGCTGTTATGTCAAGCATCTGAAATCTGTATGAACTAGTTGCTGAGCCTTCTGCAGGTGAAAATACTTTCTCATTATCTCCTCTATCTTAAACATTCACTCTCTCCACCACTGACACACAGGTTTCCTCCGGGTGCTGTGGTTTCCTCCCACAGTCCGAAAGACGTGCTGGTTAGGGTGCATTGGCCATGCTGAATTCTCCCTCAGTGTAACCGAACAGGCATCGGAGTGTGGCAACTTGGGGATTTTCACAGTAACTTCATTGCAGTGTTAATGTGAGTCTACTTGTGATACTCATGAATAAACTTTAAACACAGCAGTGGCAGTGCACACCATCTAGAAGATGCACTGCAGAAGATCAGCAAGGCTCCCTCGTCAGCACGTTACAAACCCACAATCTCTGCCACCGAGAAGGACAAGGGCAGAAGGTGCATGGGAACCACCACCTTCAAGTTCCCCTCTAAGCTACGCACCATCCTGACTTGAAACTAAATTGCCGTTCCATCACTATCACTGGGTCAAGATCCTGGATCTCCCTCCCTTCCTACACCACAGGAACTGGAGCGCTTCGAGAAGGCAGCCCACCATCACCTTCTCAAGGCCAATTAGGGATGGGCAGCAAATGCAATGGCCTTGCAAATGACATCTACATTCCACGAATGCATGAAAAAAAACTTAATTAATTTGCACACTCCTTTACCTCGTCTGCCCAAAGGAAAGCAATCTCAAATTCTCTAGTCTCTCCATGTAGCTGAAGTTCCTCATCCTTGGTACCATTGCAGTAAATCTCTGCGTCCGCTCCAAGGTTTTTAACACCCTGATGCTTAAAGATGGCGTGGCCACATGGGGTAGACCTTAACCTCACACCAGGGTGCAAACAGCCAATTCTCATTTTCACAACTGCTGTGCCAGGCACTGTTATACCTGGGCGTAACATTGATAATCTATCCCATTGCACTTTCAGGGTGCTTCATTATAAGTTCACAAGATATAGGAGCAGAATTAGGCCATTTGGTCCATCAAGTCCGCTCCACCATTCGATCATGGCTGATATGCCCTCATCCCCATTTTCCTGCCTTCTGCCCATAACCCTTCAACCCATTACCAATTAAAAATCTGTCTAACTCCTCCTTAAATTTACTCACTGTCCCAGCATCCGCCGCACTTTGGGGCAGCGAATTCCACAGATTCACAACCTTCTGGGAGAAGTAGTTTCATTTAATTCCATTGAATTTTGATGAGTTCTCCACTGAAATGGGGACATGTCCTGAGAGACATTTCCTCATTCACGGATTGAGCTGTCAATCAAGGCCATTTGAAAATGGAAGCGGGTTGGGTTTGAAATGGCCTCAAGAATTGAAGAGTCAAGGCCAACAGTTGTGTCCTGGGAAAGGCTCTTGTAGACTTCATTGCAGCACCAGAAAATGATAGATCATCAAAAGAACAAAATAAAGAAAAAATATCAACACCGAGTGGCCTGTAATCTTTCCTTTCCTACAGGTTTGTTTAAAATCAGGAAAGGTTTAGGCCCGGTAAATATGAGGAAATTGTCTCCAATGGTTGAAGGATTGACCAGCAAATGAAGCAGATTTAAGATGATTGGAGAAAGGAGCAGTGGTGACATGAGGATAAACCTTTTTATTGATTGAGCATTGAGGATTTGGATTGCGCTGTCAAATAGGGTGGTTGCCACTGATTCAATCAGAGCTCTCAACAGGGAACTGAATAAATAGTTAACACAGAACGTAGAACAGTACAGCACAGGAACAGGCTCTTCAAGCCCACGATGTGGTACCGAACATGACGCCAAATTGAACTAATCCCTTCTGCCTGCCCTTGGTCCATATCCCTCTGTTCCTTACATATTCACGTGCTACCTAAAAGACCCTTAAACACCCCTATCGTATCTGCCTGCATCACCGCCCCACGCAGCATTTGAAGGGAAAAGAAGCGCAGGAGCGACTCAATGGACCGAATAGCTTCCTTCTCTGCTATGGTGGTGGGGAGTTCACAAAGAGGGTTCGAGTTGCTGTGGCAACATGCACATTTACACATATGTTCTTGTCTGGAGCTGTGGGTAATGGTAGTGGAGGCTCAATATTTCATTCCATCACATGGCTGACCAGGAATCCCTACCATTCTTCCAGGAATCCCCATCACTCTTCCAGGAATCTCCACCTCTCTTCCAGGAATCTCTACCATTCTTCCAGGAATGTCTACCTCTCTTCCAGGAATCTCTACCACTCTTCCAGGAATCTCTACCTCTCTTCCAGGAATCTCCAACACTCTTCCAGGAATCTCTACCTTTCTTCCAGGAATTTCTACCATGCTTCCAGGAATCTCTACCACTCTTCCAGGAATCTCTACCACTCTTCCAGGAATCCCTACCACTCTTCCAGGAATCCCTACCACTCTTCCAGGAATCCCTGCCACTCTTCCAGGAATCTCCACCACTCTTCCAGGAATCTCTACCACTCTTCCAGGAATCTCCACCATTCTTCCAGGAATCTCTACCACTCTTCCAGGAATCTCCACCACTCTTCCAGGAATCCCTCCCACTCTTCCAGGAATCCCTGCCACTCTTCCAGGAATTTCTACCACTCTTCCAGGAATCTCTACCACTCTTCCAGGAATCCCTACCACTCTTACACGCCACTGGCACGTGGTGGAAGGATTTCCAGGTTGAGATCCCTCTCCATCCTGCTGCCCCTGAGATTCAACCTGTGTGGCCATGTGATGAACGCACCTTCCTTGGGCATTGGTTCCCAGAGCTTCTGGTTCAAAGGCAGGGACACTACTTCCTGTGTAGACTCTGCATCGTTGGCTGGGCCAGCATTTATTGCCCATTCTGAATTGCCCCTTGAATGGCTTGCTGGCCCTAAGGAGCTTGCTTGGCCATTTCAGAGGGCAATTAAGAGTCAATCACATTGCAGTGAAGCTGGAGTCACATGTAGGGGAGACCAGGTATGGACGGCAGATTTCCTTCCCTGAAGGGCATTGCAACAATCAATGTAGGGGAGACGATGGCCCAGTGGTATTATCGCTAGACTATTAATCCAGAAACTCAGTTAATGTTCTGGGGATCCGGGTTCGAATCCCGCCATGGCAGGGGGTGGAATTTGAATTCCATAAAAATTATTTGGAATTAAGAATCTACTGATGACCATGAAACCATTGTTGGTTGTCAGGAAAACCCATCTGGTTCACTAATGTCCTTCAGGGAAGGAAATCTGCCGTCCTTACCTGGTCTGGCCTACATGTGACTCCAGAGCCACAGCAATGTGGTTGACTCTCAACTGCCCTCGGGCAACTAGGGATGGGCAATAAATGCTGGCCCAGCCAGCGATGCCCATGTCCCATGAATGAATAAAAAAAATTCATGGTCATCCTTACACTTTTAATTGCAGATTTAAAAAGAAATTGGATTCAAATTTCACCATTTGCTATGGTGGGATTGTAACCCGGGTACCCAGAATATTACCCCTCTTCTCTGGATTACCCGTACTGAACCACTATGCCAGTCTAGAATTTGGCTTTCGCAATGGTCTCAAGTCCAACACAAAACCTAGGCTGCCCGGGAAAGTTGCTTGTGAAGTTTACCTCGAGGATGGAGGTGTTGAGATGAAAGATCTGCTCGTCTCCCTTGAGCTGCCGGATGCAGATCTTACAGGAGAGCTGTGTGGTTGCCGAGTTGAATCGCTCCACCCTGAAGGCACACGGCAGAGGCTGCTGGCTCCTGCACCAGATATGGGAAAAGGCAAATTCCTGCTGGAGAGAGAACGCAGAGTGAGGCTCTCTCTGGAAAACACCGACACATATCAAAAATTAGATCAACATCAGCAAGAGTGCTCTCCGACACTACACCATTTCTCTCCTCCAGCATTCCTGAGTCTGAAGGACAAGACAGAACTTACTTACAATGAAAAAATTTAAAGTTTATTCAGTAGTGTCACATGTAGGCTTACATTAACACTGCAATGAAGTTACTGTGAAAATCCCCCAGTCGCCACATTCCGGCACCTGTTCGGGTACACTGAGGGAGAATTTAGCACAGCCAATGCACCTCACCAACACGTCTTTCGGACTGTGGGAGGAAACCGGAACCCCCGGAGGAAACCCACACAGACACAGGGAGAACATGCAAACTCCACACAGACAGTCACCCAAGCCGGGAATCGAACCTAGATCCCTGGCACTGTGAGGCAGCAGTGCTAACCACTGCACCACCGTGCCGCCCAGAAAGGACTGAGAGGGGATGAGATGAACAGATTCTTGAAATATTCCCAAGGGTTGGAAAGTACTGTGTACTTTGTATAGCGCGCAAGAAACAATACTTTTCACTGTATACTAATAAATGTGACAATAATAAATCAAATTGAATGAAATCAAATCAATTCAAACTCTCCATTTCTTTCTTTGCTCAGGAAGCTCCTTCATACCTGTCTCTTTGGTCATGTTTTTGGCTCCTGACCCTAAATTTGCTTTATGGAGTTCGGTGTCAAACTATACTTTACATCAGCTTCCGCAGAGTGTCTTGGGATACTGTTTTTTGAAGGTCCTTTGAAGTCAGAAGATTATCCCCATAAACTCAACCAATGATATTTAACATAAATGGGATATCACTGAGACGATAGAGCTGTGGTTCGGCTGTTCATTTCCCCGAGGCTAAACCGGACTGCACACAGCCTTGGTACCCTGTTTGAACCTGGGTTGAGCTGCTGACCCCATCACCAACTCCTACGGCCAAAACCGCCTGCTCCCACCGCCTCTCTCCACCCCTGCCTCAGTTGATTAGCTGCTGAAACCTTTGACCCGCGTTACCTCTGCGCTCGCTCCAACTGTCCGGAGAGCGTCAGGGAGCTCCATATTCCCGGCGCATAAGAAATGTGGATAATTACAGAGCGCAAAAAGAAAAATTTTCTTTCGTTCA
Organism: Mustelus asterias; assembly: GCF_964213995.1. NCBI lineage: Eukaryota > Metazoa > Chordata > Chondrichthyes > Carcharhiniformes > Triakidae > Mustelus > Mustelus asterias. The sequence continues at coordinate 67,630,204 of NC_135822.1, forward strand.
TGAAACCGTTGCACCTGTTCCTACAAACAAAGCGTTCGTCAAAAGATACTGGCTGTCATCACAGTTACCGTCATGATATTAGACGAAGTTGTAGACTATCATTAGAAAGCTAACAACATAAATTAATAATTATGCCCATTGGCTGTGTTTAAATTTATGATCTGGAATATCCAAATAAAGTAATTTCTACATAATTTAGAAACAAGTACATGAGCAATTTGTATTCGCTGAAACGAATAAATTAATTTTATATTTAATTAAATTCCCCAACACTCAAACAGACATAAAAATAAATGGATTAATATGCAATATTAATATCGGCCTTGGTTCACTGGGTCACACAGCCTGGCTCTTAGTTAGAAAGGGTTCACTTCAGATGCCGAGGCTTGGCAAATCTGGACTGCATGTGTTAAGGACGTTGTGGTCACATTGGACCATGGAGCCAACATCACGCTGGGTTCCCATGGTAGATAAAACATTCCTGGGCAATTGAGCTTGTTCATAAGCCACTACACAGTCGACGCGGGCAGGCGAGTGAGGGGGGTCTGCTTTTTCACCATTGAGTTGGGAAAGCGGGAAGGAAGGGGGGTACATCCTTTTTTAACCCCCCCCCCCCCCCGCCCCACCTTTTGTTCCTCTCCACCTGGCCTCCAAAGGCCGACTCCAATTAGGGAGGGGTTCTTTTTTGCATTGGCAGCTCATATCGAGATGAACTGAAAATCAAAATCTATCTGTGCCCATCTCTCACCACCTTGGATGTGCCTTGATTATATTCTACATAACATCCACCGCCTGCTACCAAGATTGGGCAGACCAGCTATTTTTTTTACTGGCAAACATTCATCCACTTCTAAGTCTGCATGCAGCCTGTAAGTGGCACTCAAACAAGTGGAAAGTACCTGAAATACGCTCAGTGGTTTCATCCTCCACAAGAATTGGGGTACGTCAAGCAGGGAGATTTGAAGGCCGTAAGAATTTGCTTTGAAGTGTAAAGTTCTGGGTTCGTCCAACAGCTGTCCGCCTTGGCTTCTCTCCTCGCTCATCACTTCCTGGCATTGCAAGAGCACAGCAGTTAGCCAATGGAGAACACACTCCCTCTCACCCGCCAGGTATACCTACAGGTACATGCTCGCAACAACTTTCTACAATGAAAGCAAAACACTGCAGATGCCTGGAATCTGAAACACAAACCAGAAATTGCTGGAAAATCTCAGCAGCTCTGACAGCATCTGTGGAGAGAGAATAGGGTCAAATGTTTCGCGTCTGGTTGACCCTTCGTCAGAGCTAAAGACAAAGAAAGTAGGAGAAGATTTATACTGTAATGGTGAAGGGGGGGTGGGGGGGGGGGGTGTAATTGACCAAGATATCACAGAGAAAAAGACAAAGGGGATGTAAATGGTGGTGATAAAGGCTGAGAATGGTGTTAGTAGCGGCCATCAAGAGATCGGAATGTGTAAATGGCAAAATAAAGGTGCAGAGTGTTGAAGGACAACCTGAGGAATGTGACGGATGGCCCTAGTTGGGGTGAGGGGTGGGGGAGTTGGGGGGGGGGGGGGGGGCACAAGATGGAATGCGAGATTCAAAAGTGGACAATAGGAGCAATTAATATTCAAAATATATAATAAGAATGTAAAGTAATAAAAATGGACTTTCTCTTGCGCCACTGAACAGGAGGCAGAGTTTGTAAAGTGCAAACCATTCAGGACAATTAAAATAGAAAGATCGCATTTCTCTAGTGTCTGTTCAAGTGTGCCAGGAAAACCTCAAAGTACTTCTTGGCTGTAGAGTTCTTAGCGGTGCTTTGCACTGCCCTGCCCCCAAACTCCTCCCGTCATTAGTTGCCCAATATGTCCATTCTCGTATTTCCACTTCAACTGGAGAACAGACAAACTCTTCATTATCGGATTGTATGATTCTTGACCGTGATCCAAACAGTTTTTTCTTCTCCTCCAGGACTCCTGTTGTTTCAAATTTACAAATAATCAACAAAGGCATCCAAAGAAAATGGAACAAAAAAACCCAATTCCATCCTGTCCCTATGATTTATCTCCCAGGTGGCTCGCAGCAGTGTCCTGGAATATTAATCAAGAATTCCTGGGGACTCCAGGGTCAACCCCAGGAGACGGGTAAACCCTGACTTCACCGGATTTTGATGAAAGATACAATGGTGGTCAGAAATGAGCTGCAAACCAGGACCTCAAAATGACAAGGGCTGAATAAGAAATGGCAGTATTTTGCTGAAGTGATTGGCAAAAGAAACAGGGGAGATTAGCAGAATTTTGTTTGCTCATTATTATGATCTGCCATGTGAAAGGGTGATGGATTCAAGTTAAATCATAACTTTCAAAAGGGATTGGCTATGAACTTGAAGAGGGGAAAAGAACACCACAGGGCTCTGGGGAAAGAGCAGGAAGAGTGTGATTAACTGCATAGCTTTTTCAAATGACTCTTATGGTGTGCATTTCTGTAGTTCAAGGCGGCATTTCTGACAGTGCAGATCTCCCTCAGTACTGCTCTTGTCAAAGAACAAAGAATAGTACAGCACAGGAACAGGCTCTCGGGCCCACCAAGCCTGCGCCAATCACGTTGTCCTACCTAGACCAATCACCTGTATCCCTCTATTCCCCACCTGCTCATGTGTCTATCCAGATAAGTCTTAAATGTCGCTAACGTCTCTACCTCAGCCACCTCACTTGGCAGTGTATTCCAGGCCCCCACCACCTTCTGCGTAAAAAACTTCCCCGCACATCTCCACTGAATCTTTCCCCCCTTACCTTGAACTTGTGCCCCCTTGTGATTGTCATTTCTGCCCTGGGAAAAAGCTTCCAACTCTTCACCTTATCTATGCCCCTCATAGTTTTATAAACTTCTATCAGGTTGCCCCCCCCCCCTGCCCCCCCCCCCCCCCCCCCCCAGCCGCCATCTTTCCAGGGAGAACAATCCCAGTTTATTCAATCTCTCTTCATAGCTAATACCCTCCATACCAGGCAATATCCTGGTAAATCTTTTCTGTACTCCCTCAAAAGCCTCCACGTCCTTGTGGTAGGGTGGCGATCAGAATTGGACACAGAATTCCAAATGTGGCCTAACCAACGTTTCAGGCAAGATGATGTGGTTAAGGAATGGGGTTTAAACCCACAACCTTTGGACTGGCAAGGGCTGACATCCACTGGCAGCCAATTCCCCGGTCTTTGTAGCAGAAGGGAATTTTTCTTTTATTCGTTCATGGGACATGGGCATCCCTGGCTGGCCAGCATTTATTGCCCATTCCTCATTGCCTGAGGGCAGGTGAGGTCAACCACATTGCTGTGGCTCTGGAGTCACATGTAGGCCAGACCGGGTAAGGATGGCAGATTTCCTTCCCGAATGGACATTAGTGAACCAGATGAGTTTTTCAGACAATGGACAATGGTTTCACGATCATCAATAGATTCTTAATTCCAGATATTTTTCACTTAATTCAAATTCAACCATCTGTCGTGGTGAGATTCGAATCCGGGTCCCCAGAACATTAGCTGAGTTCCCCTGCTGATTAATGGTTGTTACTGGTAAATCCTGTGCTGATCAGTCAAACAGGTTGTGTCACTGCTCTAAGAATTCTTTTGTTCGGACTACTGCCATTTCTTCTTCAGCCCTTGTCATTTTGAGGTTCTGGTTTGCAGCTCATTTCCGACCACCGTTGTATCTTCATCACTAGCCGGTGAAGTCAGGGTTTGCTCATCTCCTGGGGATGCCCCAGAGTCCCCAGGAATTTGTTGATTAATCTTCAAGACACTGCCGCGAGCCACCTGGGAGATAAATCATAGGGAGAGGACAGAATTGGGTTTTTTGTTCCATTTTCTTTGGATACCTTTGTTCATTATTTGTAGATTTAAAAGAAAGAGGTGTCCTGGAGGAGAAGAAAAGGCTGTCTGAATCCCAGTCAAGAATCATACAATCCAATAATGAAATTCCAGCGCACATCAGTGTAAACAGTTTCTCCTTATTTTAGCCATTAAACCCTCCACAATTTTGAAAATTTCTGATATATTTCATTTGAACTCTCTCCACTTTAATCGAGAACCTCTCATAGGGATGGGTTATACCAAGGTCACACCTACCCTCCCATAAAACAGCCAATGGGAGGTCCTGGCCAATATTTACCCCTTGACTTAACAATACCCACACCTTGCCAGTTCAGTTTCTGAACCCTTACATAACCACTGTGACAACATTTGAAAAGCACCGTAATGGTTACAAAGTGCATAGGGGTGCCGAGCAGTTGTAAAAAGTCACCGTGTGTCTGCGTGGGTTTCCTCCGGGTGCTCCGGTTTCCTCCCACACTCCAAAGATGTGCAGGTTAGGTGGATTGGCCGTGCTAAATTATCCCTCAGTGTTAGGGGGATGAGCAAGGTAAATGCGTGGGTTTACAGGGATAGGGCCTGGGTGGGATTGCTATTGGTGCAGAGTTGATGGGCCGAGTGGCCTCCCTCTGCACTGCAGGCGACTCTATAACACTTGTATATCAATGCAAGCTCTCCATTGTACAATATGCACAGTGCAGCTCCCACAAGTGCAGAACAATTGTGGAACAGAGACACTCATCGAAGAAGACATAGCCCATCGGTGCCAATGTCCCCTTGATGAATTTCTCCAACATGAAGGAAGACGTGTTGTCCGTGGAAAAAAGGAAGGTTCGCCTCGCGAAGTGGAAGCCAATGAGAGATGTCCCCATTCTCTCTTGTTCAGCTACGATCCATGAAGTGCGTCTGAAAGAAATGCAAGGTTCTGGAACTGTGGGAAGCCAGTTCCTTCAAGGTCACACTGTTTTGGGGGGGAGTTTATGCGTGAACAGAGATGGGGAAAAGAATCGAACCAGGAGCTGGTGGTGCGCCCGAGATACAAAAATAGCAGTGGGCCTTGATAAAACTCCTAATCACAGTGTATGTTCCTCCCCGCAGCATAACCTAATCATCACTGGAGACGTTAGATTTCACATTTCCTAATATGAAGGCTCAGTTTTGTCCCTGATTTTTATTCCTTGGTTATGATTTTCCGCAGAATTTATTTCTTAAATTCTTTTCATCCGAGAATGAATTTGATCTTGACTCACATGACAGGAAGGGGCTGATTGCAAAGTGGTTTCTGATAAATTTGTCACACTTTCTGATGTGACAGGACTACTCCTTTTATTAGACTAATCTCGCGAATTCATTTTGCCGTAACTTATGTCCAATTACTGTAGCTAATGATGATTTCTTCAGCATTGACAGCGGGGAGTTGTGGAGGACGGAGAGTTCCCAGACGGTACAAAGATTCTGCTGTCTGAATTCTTACCTGCTTTTTAAACCCACCATTTTAGAAAGACCACCCCCCCGCAGAACAGCGTTATCAAGGGAAAATATGATGAGGTGCTTCGCCGGAAAGCTGCCAAACAATGTTAGATTCTGAGCCCCGTTAGTAGCTTGTAATGACAGATGGCCAAAGGTTGATTTTCAAATTTAAAAACCCACAGAAGATGCTGGAAAAACGCATCTATGGATGGGAAAAAAAAACAAACAGGTAGCGTTTTGGGTCCTTGTGACTCTTCTTCAGAGCTGAATAGAGGGAGAAACGCGATGGATTTTACATTGTTGAAGAGAGGGTGGAGTACATGGAGCAAAATAGATGGCCAGGAGTTGGTGTGAGCACAGGAGAGGTTGCACACTGATGTTCAGGGCACAAGACGGGGCGGTACAGTGGCACAGTGCTTAGCACTGCTGCCTCACAGCGCCAGAGACCTGGATTCGATTCCCAGCTTGAGTCACCGTGTGGAGTCTGCACGTTCTCCCTGTGTCTGCTTGGGTTTCCTCCGGCTGCTCCGGTTTCCTCCCACACTCCAGAGATGTGCGGGTGAGGCGGATTGGCCGTGCTAAATTGACCCTTAGTATCAGGGGGACTCGCCGGGGTGAATGCATGTGGTTGTGGCGATAGGGCCTGGGTGGGATTGTGGTCGGTGCAGACTCGATGGGCCGAATGGCCTCCTTCTGCACTGTAGGATTCTCTGATTCTATGAAGGCAAAGGAAATATTATTGGCACTGCTAAGGACTAAAGCTGGTGTTGATGGCGGCAGATAGGTAAGATAGCAGAATGTGTTGATAGCAGGTGGCGTGTAGGTTTTAAGGGAGGTCTTAAAGGAGAGAGCTGGAGGGGTTGAGGGAGGGAATTCTAGAGCTTGGGGCTTTGTACAGCTGAAGGCACGGCCATCAGAGTTGGAACGGTTGAAATTGGGAATGTTCAAGAGGCCAGGACTAGCATAGCACAGAGAACTAGTGGTGTTCTAACCAACCATCATGATGCCTGAAAGCATCATTTTTTACATGTATATTACACACTACATCGCATTGCCATTCCAAAACCAGTCCGTTCTGCCCACCTGATCCAGTGCCAGCTATGTTTGTAATTGATATGAGGAGTAATTAAAAGGTGAGAGCATTCGCGCTTGAACATGAGGATGGCGTGCTTTGCCAGCACCACGAAGATGGATTATTCATCAATGTCATCGTCACTGAAAGATGTCATTTGTGGCTTTGATTGGGGCTGCTTCAAGGGGTATGACAAAGGGCTGAAACACAGCGATCCCATCGGGAAGGCGACACTTCTCCGAAAGGGAAGGCCTTGCACTCGAAGAGGCAATTGCAGACGGGGGGTTAGTTTGCAAGCTCGGAGGGGGTAAATAGTGGGTTTTGTGAGGAGAGGGGTGAGGATGGCAGATGACATTGTCTGAAAAGGGGGGAACATCATTACATCCCTGCCTCCCTGCCCCCACCTTCATCAGAGTGCCAGCACCAGGAGACTAGGTATTTTCTGATAATCATTTAAAACTGTCCTTTACTGACCCCAGAACGATTGAGAAAAGTTGATGCAAAGGCGAGTTAAAGATTTGGTGCGGGACGGTGGCGCAGTGGTTAGCTCTGCTGCCTCACAGCGCCAGGGACCCAATTCCGGCCTCGGGTCACTGTCTGTGCGGAGTCTGCACGTTCTCCCCGTGTCTGCGTGGGTTTCCTCCGGGTGCTCCGGTTTCCTCCCACAGTCCAAAGATGTGCAGGTTAGGCTGATTGTCCATGCTAAATTGCCCCTTAGTGTCAGGAGAATTAGCAAGGTAAATGTGTGGAGTTATGGGAATAGGACCTGGGTGGGATTGTGGTCGTATAGACTCGTTGGGCCGAATGGCCTCCTTCTGTGCTGCAGAGATTCTATGATTCTATTATGGTCAGAATTTTCCAGGCCTTCCAGCCAGCAGCATCTTCCAATCACGCTGAAGGTGACCTCACTTCCCCTCCCTCCCCTACCAAAGGTGGCGCCCCCAGTGGCATGGCTGGCGAGTAACGCAAACGGCCACCGACTTCAGGACCAGAAAATCCCGCCAGTGACCAATGTTGAGCCGTCCCTGCCATGGGAAGGCCCACCACATGGGGTTGTTGGGGGAACGGGTGGGAGGGAGGGATTGGAAATTCCCAGCCTGTGTGCCTGATGAGATGTGCTCCCGAAGACATTTTACTGCTCACTGTGCGACCTATCGGTTTGGTCCGGTTCAGATTGGAGCAGTCAGTTTTGATACGCGAAGCCCAAGTACAAATCATCCCTGAATGAGGCTCTTGGTTTCAGAGCTATTGCCTTCATCCAAAACCAGGTAGGGAGAGGGATCAGTCTGTTAGGCCATGGAGTCTAACTGAAACCTGGGTAGTATAGTGAGGTCCTGGCTGTATAATAACTCACGACAGGACTCTTCCTAATTAGAGAGGCAGCGGATTAGCTCCGATGGCGAGCTAACCAGGGCAATGCCAACAGAATGGATTCAATTTCCTTCCCGGCTGAGGGATACCTTGAGACCTGTCTCCTTGCCCTGTCCCTGACAGTGTGGGAGGCAACAGTAAAAATAAATTGCCAAAAATAACTCTGGATGAACCATCGGCTGGCAACAAGACAAGGACCTGCTTTTGGAAAGAGCACACATGAATCATAGAATCCATAGAATCCTACAGTGCAGAAGGAGACCATTGGGCCCATCGAGTCTGCACTGACCACAATCCCACCCAGACCCTATCCCCATAACCCCATGCATTTACCCTAGCTAGTCTCCCTGACACTAAGGGGCAACTTAGCATGGCCAATCTATCTAACCTGCACTGCTTTGGACTGTGGGAGGAAACTGGAGCACTCGGAGGAAACCCACGTGGACACGGGGAGAACGTGCAAACTCCACACAGACAGCAACCCGAGCCGGGATTCAAACCCAGGTCCCTGGCGCAGTGAGGCAGCAGTGCTAACCACTGTGCCACCGTGAGTGAACTAGTGGGGTATCCAGCCATAAAACCTGTTACTTACAACCAGTTACACACAGAAAATCAACAAATTACTTTCCTGTTGGTTCAGAATGAAATCTGTCTGGTACCAGTTTTATTTATTTTTTGTATTCATTCCTGGGACATGGGCATCGCTGGCTGGGCCAGCATTCATTGCCCATCCCTAGTCGCCTTTGAACTGAGTGGCTTGCTGGGCCATTTCAGAGGACAGTTGAGAGTTAACCACATTGCTGTGGCTCTGGAGTTGGCCAGACCAGGGTAAGGACAGTAGATCTCCTTCCCTAAAGGATATTGGTGAATCAGATGGGCTTTTGCAGTCGTCACTAGGCTTTTAAATCCAGATTTTTAGTGAGTTCAGATTTCAGGATCTGCCGTGATGGGATTCAAACCCAGGCACCAGATCACTATCCTGGATCTCTGGATTACGAATCCGGCGACAACTCCACTGCGCCATTGCCACCCCTCATGGAACCCCTACAGTGCAGAAGGAGGCCATTCGGCCCATTGAGTCTGCACCGACCACAATCCCATCCAGGTCCTATCCCTGTAAGCCACCTATTTACCCTGCTAAGCCCCTGACACTAAGGGGCAATTTAGCATGGCCAATCAACCTAATTCGCACATCTTTGGAGTGTGGGAGGAAACTGGGGCACCCGTAGGAAACCCAGGCAGAGATGAGGAGAATGTGCAAACTCCACACAGACAGTGACCCAAGCCTGGAATCGAACCCAGGTCCCTGGCGCTGTGAGGCAGCAGTGCGAACCACCGTGCCACCCCAAATTCGCAGCTCCCCTGTATTATTATAGTTACTAATGCAATTTCAGTGAGTTACATTCAGTTACTGGTGCAACCCCATTGCCGGTTTTCATTCTGCGAATCACTTGGCTATCTTTGCCCTTGTATAATAACTCACGACAGGACTCTTCCTAGTTAGAGAGGCAGCGGATTAGCTCCGATGGCAAGCTAACCAAGGCAATGCCAACAGAATGGATTCAATTTCCTTCCCGGCTGAGGGATACCTTGAGACCTGTCTCCTCGCCCTGTCCCTGACAGTGTGGGAGGCAATAGCAAAAATAAATTGCCAAAAATAACTCTGGATGAACCATCGGCTGGCAACAAGACAAGGACCTACTTTTGGAAAGAGCACACATGAATCATAGAATCCATAGAATCCTACAGTGCAGAAGGAGGCCATTGGGCTTATGTCTCTGTCTGAAAAGACAGTGGAAGCTGATTCAGCCACAGCTTTTAATAGGGAATTGGGTACGTAGGTGAAAATGAAAAATAATGCAGGGCCATGGGGGAAAAGGAAGGGGGCAGGACGAATGAGAGCCCCTTTCAAAGACCTGGCACAGGTGCCATGAACCAAATGGTCTCCATCTGTGCTGTGGGATTCTAATTCATCACACGGTACAAATATTCAAAGCTCTCAAATAATTGTTTGTCTCAATCATTGTCACAGCGCAAGGGACCCCGGTTCGATTCCAGCCTCGGGTCACTGTCTGTGCAGGGTCTGTGCACATTCTCCCCGTGTCTGCGTGGGTTTCCTCCGGGTGCTCCGGTTTCCTCCCACAGTCCAAAGATGTGTGGGTTATGTTGATTGGCCGTGCTAATTTAACCCTTGTGTCAGGGGGATTAGCAGGGTAATAATGAGGGGTTGCGGGAATGGGGCCTGGGTGGGATAGTGGTCGGTGCAGACTCGATGGGCCGAATGGCCTCCTCCTGCACTGTAGGGATTCTATGATTCTGTGATTGTGCGAAAGAAAGTGAAAATAGCAAATTTGGAGTCAGAAGTGAACCCATTGTGTGATAAGTGAATGTTGTCATGGATAGCACGCAAAATAATACTTTTCACCGTATCTCGGTACATGTGACAATAATAAATCAAATCAAGAAGCTCTATATTTTAGCACGATACCTGTAAAGTACTTGGAATATCGTCCATACAGTATACCCTGAAGTTGTACTCAAGTGAACTGTAGGACAAGCGCCCAAAGACAGCAAGCTTCAGTCTCTTCTCTGCACACTCTGTCATTGCCTCACCCACGAGTGCATACGTGCCAAGGTGGTCCAGCAGGACGTGGCAGGAGTGAGAATCCAGCAGACAGTAGCAGGACGTGGTCTCATCTTCAAGCAACATCACTTCCTGCAGAAGATTCATTAGAAATTGGCAGTTGAGTTCCAAATTCATGCCAGCAACAATACACCTAATTACCAATAATAAAAACACAATCTACTCTGAGGTTCAGGCAGAGACAGTCAGCGTCCACCCTGGCTGCAATCTTAGCCAAACTTGCCCATTGGGAAACTGATGGAATCGGGCATTCTGCACCCGCAATCTGCGGAATTCGCTACCGCAGGAAGTAGCTGAGGCCAAAACGTTGTGTGATGTCAAGAAGAAATTAGATATAGCTCTTGGGGCTAAAGGGATCAAGGGATATTGAAACTCAGCTAATGTTCTGGGGACCCGGGTTCGAATCCCGCCGCAGCAGATGGTGGAATTAGAATTCAATTAAGTAAACAAAATATCTGGAATTAAGAATCTACTGATGACGATGAAACCATTGTCAATTGTCGGAAAAAACCCATCTGGTTCACTAATGTCCTTTAGGGAAGGAAATCAGCCGTCCTTGCCTGGTCTGGCCTGCATGTGGCTCCAGAGCCACATCAATGTGGTTGACTCTCAACTGCCCTCCAAGGGTAACTAGGGATGGGCAATAAATGCTGGCCCAGCCAGCGACGCCCATGTCCCATGCACGAATTAACAAAATATGAAAGGGGGGAAGGTGTGATCAGGATATTGAATTTGATGATCAGCCATCAATGGTGGAGCAGGCTCGAAGGGCCAAATAGTCCACTCTTGCTTCTAGTTTATATGTTTCACAATGTTATGACTCAATCGACAACCTTTCACCAGATCACCCAATATGTCTGTTTCACTCAAAATGAATAAGCATGAAGTTACAGCTGAATCCTCATCTTGCCCAGAACTGAATTCCTTCCCATTTTTAAGGTTATATGAATATTTGCGCTGACATGCTCAAGATTTTTCTCTAAGGAGAGGGGTTAGGCCCGGTATATGGGCAAGGGCTCGCTCCGACACTGTCCCTTCAATCATTCTCACCCTCTTTCTTTTGGGTCTCGCCACACCTCGAAGGAAATGCTCACAAAATGGCACAGGGAACTTTTGTGGACGAGAATCGAAAGCTACTGAAAATCTTCCCTTCTGAAGGACGTGGAGGCTTTGGAGAGAGCGCAGAAAAGGTTTACCAGGATGTTGCCTGGTACGGAGGGTATTGGCTATGAGGAGAGATTGGATAAACTGGGATTGTTCTCCCTGGAAAGACAGAGGCTGAGGGGCGACCTGATAGAAGTTTATTAAATTATGAGGGGTATGGATAGGGTGAACAGTTGGAAGCTTTTTCCCAGGGCAGAAATGACAATTACAAGGGGGACACAAGTTCAAAGTAAGGGGGGGAAAGGTTCAGTGGAGATGTGCGGGGGGGAAGTTTTTTACACAGAGGGTGGTGGGGGCCTGGAATGCACTGCCAAGTGAGGTGGTTGAGGCAGATACGCTAGCCATATTTAAGACTTATCTTGATAGGCATATGAACAAATGGGGAATGGAGGGATATAAGCAATTGGTTTAGATAGGCAAACGTGATTGGTGCGGGCTTGGAGGTCCGAAGGGGCCTGCTCCTGTGCTGTACTGTTCTTTGTTCTTTGATTCCCAACCAGTGCTGATCCACCCAAACGCTTTTGTAAACACTGAGGTAACAGAGGAAGGCCTGTCGCAGGGGTAGAGGTGCAGTGTTGCGACAGAGCTGGAGTGAAGCTGACATGTGTAGTGACTGCCACTGGAAGATTGTTAGCAGCGAACAGTAATCGAGAGTGGAAATGGTGGTAACTTGTGTGGAAAAAGACTGGAGAAAATTTGTAAGGGATGGCAATTAAATTTAATTTGAATATTAAATATGGAGTCTGATTCAATTCACATGAATGTTGTCTTAATTAACTAAAACCCATTCTTCAGTGAGTCCTCATTTACACAGTACCAGGCGATTGTTTACATGAGGGCATAATGAATCTACTTAATCACTGACGCATGTGAAGTGCCTTATCCACTTCTAACAGATGAGGCTGTACACACGCAGATGCACAGCGGGTAACCGGAATCTTATTAAAAGTAAAAGATAATATTTCTCCATTTCTCCCTGTTTGGATGCTGTGCTTGTGACCCATGTGAATTACCCGAACCACTGTCGAGTGAAACGCAGTGCCTCTGCGGAAGTGTGCGCCGTGCTAAACCCACTCTTTGTTTCTCTTCTCTTGCGTCGATATCACGGACAGGAAATCTGAGTGCACCCAAAAGCAGCAGGAAGCACAAGGGCCACAGAAACCAACCCCTACACCTGAATGGACAGGCCCCGGGGACAATTTGGGTGGAGGGGGGTGGAGGCGGGGGCCGGGGGGGGGGGGGGGGGGGAGAGGAGGGGGGCGGGGGGGGGGGTAATTTATTGGATTTTTGACTCATTACTATCAATGTCTTATCAATTGTATTGTTACGGTTAAGAGGAACAGGTGGTGAGTATTAATTGTCATTGGGCTTGTATTAATAGGGATTCCCACCCCAACTCCCCCCAGCCACAAAGGAATTATGTTTTCATACAATCCCTACAGTGCAGAAGGATGCCATTCAGCCCATCGAGAGTGCACCAACTCTCTGATAGAGTTTCTTTCCAGGCCCTCTCCCCTGCCCAATCCCTCTAACACATTTGCCATGGCTAATCCATCTAATCTATATATCTTGGGAACACTAAGGGACAATTTAGCACGGCCAATCCACCTAACCAGTGCATCTTGTGACACTAAGGGACAATTTTGGCACGGCCAATCCAACTAAGCTGTGGATCGTGTGAGACTAAGGGGCAATTTAGCATGGGCCAATCCACCTAACCTGCACATGTTTGGAGTGTGGGAAGAAACCGGAGCACCCGGAGGAAACCCACGCAGACACGGGGAGCACTCGCAAACTCCCAACACAGACAGTGACCCAAGGCCGGAATCGAAACCGGGTCTCTAGCTATGTGAGGCAGCAGTGCTAACCACTGTGCCACCGTGCCGTGCTTTAGTTGGTTAAGTTTCCTTTGACATTTTGTTTTTGTTACAGTGCCCCATCCACCAGGGGCTATCACCCCGGTCATTTTTGTGAAATTTATTTATTATTGGTTTCATGAAAAGGGTATAAATATCTGGATTCCTGGGCCCGGCTAGATGGTCATGACCAGGTCCAGGCAGCGGGCCGTCACGGGGTTTGTCTGACCTGACTGTGTGTCCTTCTACTGTGGCTACATTTGCAGCCAGGTGGCCCTGAAGATGGAGTGTGCGGAGATGACCAGTACCCTTCAGGCCTTCCATGTCCACCGGGTTCCAGGGTGGGGGCTGGGGTGCATCATCACCCCCATGTCATGGCATTTTATTTTGATTGGCTAGGTTTCCACTGATGTTTTGTTTTGGTTAAGTGCCCCATCAGGGACTGTCACTACCCCTTTTAACTTGCTTATTTTACTGACCATTTGTTTAACTGAATAAAGTATAAATGGTGGGGGGCAGCTGGGACACTGGGCTCCGAGGGTGGAGGGGCTGTGAGACTGAACACCCTCTCAACACAGAAAAGCTCTGTGTTTTGGTTTTGGCTTCACCAGCTGGCTTGAATACTGCTAACAATGACTTGTCCATTCCTCCATCAGTGCACGGTAAAACCCCTGGAACTCCTCCCTAACACGGACACGTTCAGGCAAGCACATTTTAAACATTACCTTGTTGGCTGCAACCAGCCTTTACGGATTGCCAGTTTGGGATGTGCAGACCCCATATTGAGGAGGGGGCCTAAAACAGGCACTAGGACTCTCAGTTAAGTACACAGTAGAACTTTGGTGAGGCCACAGCTGGAGTACTGTGTGCAGTTCTGGTTGCCACATTATAGGAAGGACGTGATTGCACTGGAGGGGGTGCAGAGGAGATTCACCAGGATGCTGCCTGGGATATGAAGAGAGTTTGGGTAGGCTTGGGTTGTTTTTGTTGGAGAGAAGACTGAGGGGCGACCGGATCAAGATTATGAGAGGCATGGACAGAGTGGAGAAGGAGCAGCTGTTCCCCTTGGCTGAAGGGTCAGTCACGAGGGGATATCGGTTCAAGGTGAGGCGGAGGAGGTTCAGTGGGGATGTGAGGAAAAACCCTTTTGCTCAGAGGGTGGTGACGGTCTGGAATGCGCTGCCTGGGAGGGTGGTGGAGGCGGGATGCCTCCCATCCTTTAAAATGTACCTGGATGAGTACCTGGCATATGGTAACACTCAAAAGGCTATTGGCCAAAAGCTGGCAAGTGGGATTAGGTGGGAGTTCAGGTGTTTCCTGCGTGTCGTTGCAGACTCAATGGGCCGATAGGCCTCCTCTGCACTGTGTGATTCTCTGAATCAGAGTCACGGTGTTAAATGTGTTAACATTTTCTATTTGCTTACTCTGTCTGGAGGCACAGGAAAGGGTGCAGAGGAGATTTACAAGGATGTTGCCTGGATTGGGGGGCATGCCTTATGAGGATAGGTTGAGGGAGCTTGGTCTCTTCTCCCTGGAGAGACGAAGGATGAGAGGTGACCTGATAGAGGTTTACAAGATGTTGAGGGGTCTGGATAGGGTGGACTCTCAGAGGCTATTTCCAAGAGCTGAAATGGTTGCTACGAGAGGACACAGGTTTAAGGTGCTGGGGGGTAGGTACAGGGGGGATGTCAGGGGTAAGTTTTTCACTCAGAGGGTGGTGGGTGAGTGGAATCGGCTGACGTCGGTGGTGGTGGAGGCAAACTCGTTGGGGTCTTTTAAGAGACTTCTGGATGAGTACATGGGATTTAATGGGATTGAGGGCTATAGATAGGCCTAGAGGTGGGGATGTGATCGGCGCAACTTGTGGGCCGAAGGGCCTGTTTGTGCTGTGGCTTTCTATGTTCTATGTTCTAAAATATGAAATAAGGCTATTTGACCCATCAAACGCCACTGTTCACCCTTAATTCCCAACAGACAAATTCTGCCCAAATTCTTCCACTTCCTGATGGAGAATTAAAATATTTAAAGTTTTAAAATTTATTTATTAGTGTCACAAGTAGGCTTACATTAACACTGCAATGAAGTTACTGTGAAAATCCTTTAGTTGCCACACTCCAGCGCCTGTTCGGGTACACTGAGGGAGAATTTAGCATGGCCAATGCACCGAACCAGCATACCTTTCGGACTTGTGGGAGGAAACCGGAGCATCCGGGGGAAACCCACACAGACACAGGGAGAATGTGCAAACTCCACACAGACAGTGATCCAAGCCGGGAATCGAACTCGGATCCCTGGCACTGTAAGGCAGCAGTGCTAACCATTGTGCTACCGTGCAATATTTGTCCATCCCCACAGGTAAACTATTGAATGTCTAGACAGGTAACATCCTCTCACCACCGCACAGTGATTCATATTCTGGGAGTGTGTGTTAATCTCAGGCCGCCCGCGTTCTTGTAATCCTCTCCAATGTAATAATTTAGCTCCTCTTTTGAGGAGTTAAGCAGGGTGGCACAGTCGGAGACTTACTCATTTAAAACCTGTGTCTTTCAGTTCTCCACCCATGGACTAAATCAAAGACAGACTGCTTAAGTCACCATCATTTCGTTAGCTCTCATGGAGGCCACGTCGAGTCATTAATCTCCTTTAGACCAGAGAAAACAAGTTAGCCGTGCTTCAGTGTGACGCTGCCTCAATGCAACACCATCTGTGCAGTTGGAAGGGTACGAAGATACACAACATAATTTCATTCACTCCTCCCCTGTTGGCCAGTTTAATGGATGTTAGCGGGCTCTCCCTCTGTCAGCTCCGGAAGGAGAGTTTCTCCGAGCCCCAGTCAGGAGGAGATTTGCCAACTGTCCCGTTTTAGACAAGAAAGCCAGAGATTGATGACAACAATTTGAGGGCTAGAATTTTTCCCACCCCAAATAAGCTCTTTGACCTCCTGCAATAACCCTCTCAGTACAGCATTGATTGGTCATTCTTGACAAAGCAAAAGAATTAGCACAAGGATTTCTCAAACCACATTGCACACCTTTCACACCTCCCAAGGTGCTTCAGAGAAGTGCTGGAAAACAAATTTTGACGTCAACCTACATACGGTTGGCTGAACAGAACGGTGGACAAAGTGGTAGGTTCCAAGGAGTGTCTAAGAGGAGGAGATGTTCAGGGAGGGAACTCATGAGCGACAAGGCCCAGGCACGTAAGGGCATGGATGGCACTAGCGGAGTGTTAAAAACTGGGCATTCGCTCTGAGAAGGAATGAGAGAAGTGCAGTTATCCTGGGGGAAATATAGGGCTGTTACAAAAGGTGGGGAAGAAACGATGGTGGGATTTGAAAATCAGGATGAAATTGTAAAAATCAAGGCATTGCATCTTCAGGAGCCAATGAAGGCCAGTGAACAGGAAGGTGATGGGCGAATGGGACCGGGAAGAGTGAGGATGCAGCCAGCAAAGCTCTGGATGAACAGGCACTGTCCAGAAATAGCACAACTGAACACTAGAATTTGTCAGACTACATGGTAACATCAGGAGATGGGACTTTTTTTTATTCATTCATGGGACAATCTGTGTTGCCATCTGAAACCCATCACTTCTTCCGCAGTCATTAATTTCTGGTGTCTTAGGTGTCTTGCGTATCCTCAATATTCTTTGCTCCACCATTGGTGGCCAAGCCTTCAGCTGCTGGGTTCCCAGCCAAAATTATTATGTTGCGGCTGTATAAGGTGCTGGTGAGGCCACACCTGGAATACTGTGTACAGTTTTGGTCTCCTTACTTGAGAAAGGATATACTGGCACTGGAGCGGGTGCAGAGGAGATTCACGAGGTTGATTCCGGAGTTGGGAAGATTGGCTTATGAGGAGAGACTGAGTAGACTGGGACTATACTCATTGGAATTCAGAAGATTGAAGGGGGAATCTTATAGAAATATATAAAATTATGAAGGGAATAGATAAGATAGAAGCAGGGAGGGTTGTTTCCACTGGCAAGTGAAACTAGAACTAGGGGGCATGGCCTCAAAATAAGGGGGAGCAGATTTAGGACTGAGTTGAGGAGGAATTCCTTCACCCAAAGGGTTGCGAATCTGTGGAATTCCCTGCCCAGTGAAGCAGTTGAGGCTACCTCATTGAATGTTTTTAAGGCAAGGAAAAGATAGATTTTTGAACAGTAAAGGAATTAAGGGTTATGGTGAGCGGGCGGGTAAGTGGAGCTGAGTCCACAAAAAGATCGGCCATGATCTTATTGAATAGCGGAGCAGGCTCGAGGAGCCAGATGGTCTACTCCGGCTCCTAGTTCTTATGTTCTTAAAACCTCTCTACCTCACTCCTCAGCATTTTTAACGAACCTTTGGTTGCAGGTCATGGCACCATCTTATGGTGTCAAACTTTGTTCGATAACCCCTTGGTGGTGTGGTGGCCTTGGGATATTTTGCCACGGTAAAGGCTCCGCGTAAATGCTGGTTGCCGTTACAGCATTTTTGGACGCAACAAAACGCGACGACCAAGTGAACCCTTCACCATCTGATCCAGTAAAATTATTTTTAAATAAAGCAGTAAGCAGGGAAAGGGGGAGACTTTGACAAATTGTTGAGTAGTGATTTGACTGCACGCACTACACCTCGCATTCCAGGTGTTAAAAAGCTGTCTGCACTGCTATTAATGAGGCTTTGATGATTGCTATTTTCTCACACAGAACAGCCGAACACGATCACGACAAAATTGGAAAGCCAATTAATGCAGATTGGGGAAAAAAAACGCAGTAATAAGAGGCATTTGTACGTTAATTGGTTGAAGAAATTATCCACGCTGAATATAGTTCTGTGTTTCGTGGGCAAAATACTTCAGCAGAGAATACACAGCACTGTGAGAGAAACTAATTCTGCAATCTATGCATTAAAACATGGAACCTGAACATCACAGCTAGCTTGGGATTCTCATTTTAATAAGTTTCGGCAGCAAATACATGACCTGGGGCCTTAAGAATGGGGAGAGCGAAGGTTGAGAAAGGTCTATTCGGGAGATTTGCCCTGGCTTTGTGCCTCATTAGTTGACAAAGTAGGCCGTGTAAGAGGGAATTTTTTAACATCATGTTAGGTTCAGATGGACCGAGGTTTCATTGCATTTGTCACCATGCAGCACACGTACCCAGTTCAGTCCCGCATGGCCGTGCAGCGGCCAACCTGAAATCCAGGTGGGACATCAGCTTGACATCTCACCCAGAGGACAGTGCAATCTTCTCCGAATATTACAATAAGTTTTTTTCTACACTGCACCTTGAATAAGACAAGACTGAAGGAGGCCATTTGGCCAATCATGCCTGTGACAGCTCTTTGAAAGAGCAGTCCAATTAGTCCTGCTTCCCCGCTCTTTTCCTGTAGCCAAGAAAACTCCTCACTTTGAAGTATACTCATTTCTCAATTGCAAGTAACTATTTAATCTGTTTCGTCACCCATTCAGGCAGCACATTCAAGATCATAACAACTCTCTACATAAAGTAATTTCCCTTCATTTCCTCAAAAGCTGTTCCCAATTATCTTAAATCCGTGTATTTTGGTTCCCAATCTTCCTATCAATACACTGGACTGAACTGAGTGGGCATTCTACATGGAAATAAATGCAAAGAAACATTACTCCATCTGAACTGGTGTAATATAACATTAAAATATTCATGGCCTGCATTATGAAGCAAAAAGCCAGTGATTAGACCTTTCTCAAACTGCACTTTCTACATCCTGAAGGCCTCCTTACTTCCGCTGTCAAAACCCCTCACAATTTTAAATACCTCCATTGAATTTCCTCTTCCCCCGGCTTCTCTCCCACTCTCCACCAGAACACCGCTGCTTCCAATCCAATAAATCTCCTCTGTGCCCTCTCCAAAGCTTTGACACCCTTCCGAAAGTGTGGTTCCCAAAACTGGCCACAACAGTGAGGCCCAACCAGCCATTTTCTTTTGAAAAGATTCTTCCTTTGGCTTTATAAGTAGAGGAAACAAACACTGTATTTTCATACAGTATTTGATTCCTCTACTTCCAAAGCCCAAGGCGGCATGGTGGCACAATGGTTAGCACTGCTGCCTCATAGCACCAGGGACCCAGGTTCGATTCCAGCCTTGGATGACTGTCTGTATGGAGGTGTCTGCGTTGGTTTCCTCCAGGTGTTCCGGTTTCCTCCCACAGTCCAAAGATAGTCATAGAGGTTTACAGCATGGAAACAGGCCCTTCAGCCCAACTTGTCCATGCTGCCCAGTTTTTAACCACTAAGCTAGTCCCAATTGCCTGCATTTCATCCACACCCCTCGAGGCTCATCTTACCTGCGTAACTGTCTAAATGCTTTTTAAAAGACAAAATTGTACCTGCCTTTACTACTGCCTCTGGCAGTTTGTTCCAGACACTCACCACCCCTTGAGTGAACAAATTGCCCCTCAAGACTCTTTTGTATCTCTCCCCTATGGTCTCTCGTTTTAGACTCCCGCTTTGGGAAAAGATAGAAACATAGGAGATAGGAGCAGGAGGAGGCCATTTGGCCCTTCGAGCCTGCTCCGCCATTCATTATGATCATGGCTGATCGTCCAACTCAATAGCCTCATCCTGCTTTCTCCCCATAACCTTTGATCCCATTCACCCCAAGTGCTGTATCCAGCCACCTCTTGAATACATTCAATGTTTTGGCATCAACTACTTCCTGTGGTAATGAATTCCACAGGCTCATCACTCTTTGGGTGAAAAAATGTCTCCTCACCTCCGTCCTAAATGGTCTACCCTGTACCCTCGGACTGTGCCCCTGGTTCTGGACTCTCCCCACCATCGGGAAAATCCTCTCTGCATCTACTCTGTCTCGTCCTGTTAGAATTTTATAAGTCTCTACGAGATTACCCCCTCTTTTGTCTGAACTCCAGTGAAAACAATCCTAACCTAGTCAATCTCTCCTCATACATCAATCCCGCCATCCCCGGAATCAGCCTGGTGAAATGAAGAAGCCTGGCAAAAATGTTGACTTATCTATGCCCCTCATTATTTTACAGACCTCTATAAGATCACCCCTAAGCCGCCTACGCTCCAGGGAAAAAAGTCCCAGTCTATCCAGCCTCTCCTGATAACTCAAACCATCAAATCCCGATAACATCCGAGTAAATAGTGATAGTGGAGTCAGACGCTTTAGGAGCATTTAAGCGGTTATTGGATAGGCACATAGAGCACACCAGGATGATAGGGAGTGGGATAGCTTGATCTTGGTTTCAGATAAAGCTCGGCACAACATCGTGGGCCGAAGGGCCTGTTCTGTGCTGTACTGTTCTATGTTCTATCTATGTTCTAAATCTTTTCTGCACTCTTTTTAATAATATCCTTTCTATAATAGGGTGACCAGTCTTGTACACAGTGTGGTTAAGTGGATTGGTCATGCTAAATTGCCCCTTAGCGTCCCCAGATTTGATGGAGTGGCCATGGTAAGTGTGTGGGGTTATGGGGAAAGGGCAGGGGGGAGGGCCTGGGTAAGATATTCTGTCAGAGAGTCGGTGCAGACCCGATGGGCCAAATGGCCTCTTCTGCACTGTAGGGATTTTATGATTCTATGAGTGTTCATGTGCAGCTCCATGTCGCTTGGGGAAACTTTAATCTGGGGGCGATGTGGAAGGAAGGATCACAGAACCTTTCCGGTGCAGAAGGCAGCCATTTAGCCGATCGAATCTCTGAAAGATCGTTCTACCTCATCCCAGTCCCCTGCCTTATATCCGCAACCTTGCACATTCTTTCCTTTCAGAGAACAATCCAATTCCCTTTTGAACACCTCCACTGAAACTGCCTCCACTAGAGTCCAACCACCCTCTGGAATGGGTGAAAGTATTTTTTTTTGCCGAGCGGAGGGTTAAGGAGGCACGGCGGCACAGTGGGTTAGCACTGCTGTCTCACAGCGCCAGGGACCCGGGTTCGATTCCTGGCTTGGGTCACTGTCTGTGTGGAGTTTGCACATTCTGCCCGTGTGTGTGTGGGTTTCCTCCGGGTGATCCGGTTTCCTCCCACAGTCCAAAGATGTGCGGGTTAGGTGGATTGGCCATGCTAAATTGACCCTTGGGGCCTGATTCTACCATTTTCATTCTAAGTGCTGATTCTGGGCGCAATTCAGATTTGGAAACCCTGTTCCCAGGCGCCCCCACACGCACTCAGCGTGAAAAAACATCATGAGTCTGAATCGTGCTGTGGGCGGGGCTTATTGCGCCCGGAACGATTGGAGCTTTGAACTGCGCTCCCGGGCCGCAAAAAGCGGAGAAAGCAGCACCGATGGCTCCCACAGGCATCACTGTCCCCTTTATCCACCCGCTCCCCTCCCCCACTACCCAGACCGATCGCGAACCCCTGCCCCCTTCCCCCCCACGGATTGCCCGCAGAGTGGCAGCGGACCCCCCCCACCAGAGATACATCTGGCTTCCCTCCCTCCCAACCAGAGAGCGATCTGGCCTCATTCCACCTCCCCCCACCCAAGAGAATGATCTGG
Source organism: Mustelus asterias (assembly GCF_964213995.1). Classification (NCBI taxonomy): domain Eukaryota; kingdom Metazoa; phylum Chordata; class Chondrichthyes; order Carcharhiniformes; family Triakidae; genus Mustelus; species Mustelus asterias. The sequence goes on from NC_135822.1 coordinate 67,652,110, forward strand.
ACTCACTGCCCTCCCCCGCCCCCAGAGAACGATCTGGCCTTCCCCCCCATCCCCCCCCAGAGAACAATCTGGCCTCACTCCCCCCACCCCCCTCCCTCCACCCTAGAGAATGGTCTGGCCATAATCTCCCCACCCCAGCCCCAAGAGAATGATCTGGCCTCACTCCCCCCCCTCCCCTCAGAGAATGATCTGGCCTCACACCCACCCCCTCCACCCTCCCCCCTCCCCCCCCCCACCCCCCAAGACAATGATCTGGCCTCACTCCCCCCTGCAAGAGAATGGTCTGGCCTCACTCCCCCCCCCACAAGAGAATGGTCTGGCCTCACTCCCCCCCACAAGAGAATGATCTGGCCTCACTCCCCCAAACCCCCCCACCCCCCCGAAGAGAATGATCTGGCCTCACTCCCCCAAACCCCCCCCCCCCCCCCCGAAGAGAATGATCTGGCCTCACTCACCCCCACAAGAGAATGGTCTGGCCTCACTCCCCCCCACAAGAGAATGATCTGGCCTCACTCCCCCAAACTCCCCCCCGAAGAGAATGATCTGGCCTCACTCCCCCCCACAAGAGAATGGTCTGGCCTCACTCCCCCCCACAAGAGAATGATCTGGCCTCACTGCCCCCCCGCCCCGAGAGAATGATCTGACCCACCTCCCTCCTCCCCCCCATCACCAATCTGAGTCAGTGAGCTGTTGGAAGCGCTGAACTCGCCTCTTCAGCAGCTGGAGCCCCCGATTCAGACTTTTATTCAGCAGGTCTATTTCGGCGCAATTCCGGATCGGCGAACGCGGCGGTAAAGGGGGAAATGCTGATAAAGTTGGGCGGGCAGCTCATTAGTTCAATTTAAATGCATGCAAATGCATTTAAATCGCCGTTGCGCCCGTTTTGGGTGCGAATCGGATCGCCACCATTCCCGGGTCTCAGTAAAGTGGCCATCTGCGCGGACGCGGGCACAGATCGCGTTAATGGCCTCACACCTGACTTTACCACATTCTTGCCCCCGAAAATGGGCGTGACGCAATGGTAAAATAGGACCCTTAGTGTCAGGGACTCACTCGGGTAAATAGGTGGAGCTATGGGGGTTGGGCTTGGGTGGGATAGCGGTCGGTGCAGACTCGATGGGCTGAGCGACCTCCTCCTGCCTTGCAGGGATTCTCTGAAGGAGGATAGTGGGCGTTGCCGGAATAAGGTGTCATTTAATTCCTGGATTGCGAGCTTGAATTCCCTCACATTCCTATTCAGGTTGCTCTGGCTTGTGTTTCTCAGCTGCTCATTATCCAGCACCTACGTAATCCACTGTAAGGAAAGAACATCAAAGAGGTGACTTTCTGAAATTCTTTCTATATTTGCACTGATGCAAAAGCACCAATCCACAAGGCTGCGGGTTCCAGTTTGTGGCTGATGAGGCGATGGGTGTTATCATTATATAAACCTACTAATTACTTTATGTTTCTAAATCTGAACTCCTAACACTGCACCATGGTAAACTGGGGCTGTGCTGCTTCTGCGTTTGCACTCGCTGCACTGAAACCAAGGAGGTCGATTTTGTATCTCTGGAGAGATCGCGTTTCCTGAGTTTCCGAGCCCTCACCATGAGGTTCACACCCACAAAGGGCGAGGACCTAATTTTAATGAATTTGAACACATTTACATATAATTACCCACCCCGGCCACATGATTCACCACATGATTCAAGTAGAAATGGTTGAGAGCTTCACGTTTTTAGGTGTCCAGATCACCAACAACCTGTCCTGGTCCCTCCATGTCAGTGCCATAGTTAAGATGTGGAGATGCTGGCGTTGGACTGGGGTAGGCACAGTAAGTAGTCTCACAACACCAGGTTAAAGTCCAGCAGGTTTATTTGGTATCACGAGCTTTCACTGCTCCAAACTCACCTGATGAAGGAGCAGCGCTCTGAAAGCTTGTGTTACCAAATAAACCTGTTGGACTTTAACCTGGTGTTGTGAGACTTCTTACAATGCTATAGTTAAGAGATGATGTGGAGATGCCGGCGTTGGACTGGGGTAAACACAGTAAGGAGTCTAACAAATAAACCTGTTGGACTTTAACCTGGTGTTGTGAGACTTCTTACAATGCTATAGTTAAGAGATGATGTGGAGATGCCGGCGTTGGACTGGGGTAAACACAGTAAGGAGTCTAACAAATAAACCTGTTGGACTTTAACCTGGTGTTAGACTCCTTACATAGTTAAGAAAGCCCACCAATTTGATAGACGAGATTTGATAGAGGTGTATAAAATTATGATGGGTATGGATAGAGTGAATGCAAGCAGGCTTTTTCCACTGAGGCTAGGGGAGAAAATAACTGGAGGGCATGGGTTAAGGGTGAGGGGGGAAAAGTTTAAAGGGAATATTAGGGGGGGCTTCTTCACACAGAGAGTGGTGAGAGTTTGGAATGAGCTGCCAGATGAGGTGGTGAATGCGGGCTCACTTTTAACATTTAAGAAAAACTTGGACAGATACATGAATGAGAGGGGTGTGGAGGGATATGGTCCAGGTGCAGGTCAGTGGGAGAGGCACAAAAATGGTTCGGCACAGGCAAGAAGGGCCAAAAAGCCTGTTTCTGTGCTGTAATGTTCTATGGTTGTATGGTTCAATGCCTCTACTTTCTCAGAAGGCTAAGAAAATTTGGCATGTCCGCTACGACTCTCACCAACTTTTACAGATGCATCATAGGAAGCATTCTTTCTGGTTATATCACAGCTTGGTATGGCTTCTGCTCTGACCAAGACCGCAAGAAACTACGAAACATCGTGAATGAAGCCCAGTCCATCACACAAACCAGCCTCCCATCCATTGACTCTGTCTACACTTCCTGCTGCCTCAGCAAAGCAGCCAGCATAATGAAGGATCCCACGCACCCCAGACATTCTCTCTTCCACCTTCTTCTGTCGGGAAAAAGATCCAAAAGTCTGAGGTCACGTACCAACCTCGCAAGAAAAGCTCCTTCCCTGCTGCCATCAGCCTTTTGAATGGACTTACCTTGCACGAAGTTGATCTTTCTCTACACCTTAGCTATGACTGTAACACTACTTTTTTTTTTATTGATTCATGGGACATGGGCATGGCTGGATGGCCAGCATTTATTGCCCATCCCTAGTTGCCCGAAGGCAGTTGAGAGTCAACCACATTGCTATGGCTCTGGAGTCACATGTAGGCCAGACCAGGTAAGGACGGCAGATTTCCTTCCCTAAAGGACATTAGTGAACCAGATGGGTTTTTCTGACAATCGACAATGGTTTCATGGTCATCAGTAGATTCTTCATTCCAGATATTTTTTATTGAATACAAATTCCACCATCTGCCGTGGCGGGATTCGAACCCAGGTCCCCAGAACATTAGCTGAGTTTCTGGATTAATAGTCTAGTGATAATACCACTAGGCTATCACCTCCCCCATTCTGCACACTCTCCTTTCCTTCTCTATGAACGGTGTGCTTTGTCCATATAGCGCGCAAGAAACAATACTTTTCACTGTATACCAATACATGTGACAATAATAAATCAAATTAAAATCAAAATAACCCCCCACTCCACTGAAGCTGATGTGACGTCATGTCGGCAAAGTTCATAATAGGTTTTGAAAGATATTTTTGAAAGACTCGAAACGTTGGCTCCATTCTCTCTCCACAACTGCTGTCAGGCCTAGTGAGATTTTCCAGCGTTTTCTGTTTTCGATTTTTGAAAGAAAGATTTGGTGTCAGTAACTGCAGGAGCAGGGCTGGAGGGATCCAGAAAGAATGTAAATGTGTAGTGTGGCACTCCAGACCTACCTCCCACTTTCCCGTCAGCGTCTGCCTCTTCAGCTTTATGCTCCAGTGCTCTGAACACATCATTGCACAGTGAGGGACAGTCAGAGCAATGGGGTTGGACAAGGTCAGACCTGGCGGCCCACAGGTGACCTCAGGACTCAAGATTATCTCAGCTCCTTCGGGCTGCAGGCTTGAAAGAGGAAAGAGACAAAATAAGAAGTGATTAACACGCTGATTCATGAGAGCCTGGCTAAAAGTCGACCAGTCCACACAGGCTGGAGAACAATCATACTATTAATATTGGTTCACGATAACAATGTGCCAACAGCTAAGAAGCCTGCACAATAACCTCTCACTGCTGTTTTAGCTGAGGCACTTACTGATTTGGCGCAGATGCCTTATCGTAGACAAAAGAAGGTTTAATGAACATGTTAAATATTTGGACTTGGTAAATAGACAATTGTCGTTTTTGGCTTTTGGCTACCAGCCTGGGACAACACGATTACTGTTTGCAGCTGGCAACAGGTCACTGAGTAAAAGCTTCCAGTCGCAGTCAATCTGGTGACAACAGGAGGCCCCCGGAGGAGGCTGAAAAGTTCACTCCGTTATATAGAAGTCGAAGAGGTTTAAGAAAAAAGAGAGCTGTGACTTATAAATTAGGTTGGGCAGTCCCTTGAAGGTTGATGGAGGCCCCTGCAAAGTCTCTGACTGACTCCCGGTGCTGTGTGCTACTGACCTCAACTCGTAAACACTTTGGATATATCTCCTCCGCAACTGAAATCATAGAATCAGCAAATCCCTGCAGTGCAGAAGGAGACCATTCAGCCCATCGAGTCTGCACCAACAACAACAATCCCACCCAGGCCCTATTCCCGTATCCCCACGTATTTACCCTGCTAATTTCCCTGGAGACTAATGGGCGATTTAGCACGGCCAATCAACCTAACCCGCACATCCTTGGACTGTGGGAGAAAACCGGAGCACCCGGAGGAAACCCACGCAGACACGGAGAGAAGGTGCAAACCCCACGCACACAGTGACCCGAGCCGGGAATCGAACCCGGGTCCCTGGCATTGTGAGGCAGCAGTGCTAACCCACTGTGCCACCGTGAAGCTAATGAACGACCAGCGATCTGATTTTAATAAATGCTATTCTCGCCGTTGCTCAAGTTGGAGAAAACTATATTATGACGGAAACATTATACAACATCATGCGTAAGGTCGGATTGCGACTCAGGGTGAAGCATGTGTCCGCGTGACTTGTGTCTCTCATGCTGTAAATAGCTACACCAGAGGTCAGAATCGATCGGGGTTTTTTTAACCTTCTTTGAAGAAACTTCTTGATCAATGGTTTTTGATGTGGTGTTGTCCTGTGATGTTTGAGCCAATCAGAGGGGCTAGTGCGATACAAACTTTATAAATAATTGTCAACTTTTCCAAGTGTGACTTACAGATGCTTCAGATAGGTGACCTTCAGAAAGATACACAGGTCATAATAAGCACCGCTCCCTTCCTTTCCAATCACAGAATGGAATAAACCAAACACTGTATTGCTTGCAACAATGAAAGCCATTGATTTCCAGATGTAATCTGATACGTGGAGATGTTTCAATGGTGTGATAAATCCTAACGTTTATTTCCTCCTTTTTTAATTGAGAATTGAAAAAAAAACAATCAGCCTTGCTGATTGTAATATTTAAATCCCATATTGCCTCTTTGGCCTCGCCAGTGAAGGTTCTCTCTGACCAGGATCACGTGTGGTCCACATCAACGGGGACCAGACTTGATGGCCTCGCTGGAGGCCACTGAGGCCCCCGCAGGAGGTCGGGGGCAGAGGGGTTGCCCCTTGGGCAGTGCAAGCCTGGCACTGCCAGCCTGGCACCCTGGCAGTGCCAAGGGGATGGGGCCTGGTTGTGTGGAGCCAACTGATGGGGGTGGGGTGGGGTGCAGGGTCAGACGGGGAGGGAGGGCGGACCAATTGGGGGTGGGTGGGGGGGAATCGCTGCTGCTGCTGCTCTGCAACATCGATCGGGGGTTGGAGGGGAACTGCTGACTCTGTGCAACCGGCGATCGGCTGGTCCATGCACGGGGGCGGGGGAAGGGGGTTTCATCTGTAGAGCCCCATGGTAGCTCTGGGGGGTTGGATTTGGCCATAAAGGCTAGCAGCAGCTGGGGGAGGCAGTCATTCTCAGATCTCTGTGTTCTGCCTGTGTGCAATGGTGCCCTTTGCTGCAATCTGCCGGTTTTCCGGCGAGGCAGGCCCCACCCCCTCCCCCTGCTGGCGAGAAACAGGTTTGGCCTAATTTTTTTGACAGAGTCAGGTAAGATTCGATGTTTATCTCGTCCAAAATGACAGCGCAATTCTCTCCCATTTTCACCCTCGTTTGGCATTTAGAATTTTTTTCACAAGGTCACCCCTCCAGTCTAGACATACCCACTGGTTCCACCTGTGCTGAGGAGAGAGCATGAAGATTTATTTCTTGATTCGATTTTTTCTGTGATGTGAGCACTGTACTGTCGTGACACTGAGTGCTGATGTAATTCTATCTGTGACTTTTGGATATGCAGAAGCAATTGTACCCACAGGAAAATTCAAAAGGGCCGTACAAATGGGTTGAGTTAGTGAGTGTTGATATTTTGACACAAGATCATTTGAAAGTTAGAAACAAATGCCACCCCCTGTTGAACCCATTAATTGCAGTCTCTGCCAAATATCTACCCCACTCTTGGGGCGGGATTTTACACTTGCTCCCTCCCTCTGACTCCATTCCCCCCTCCCCCCAGCCTCTTGAAATGGGCTGCCAAATTTTCTGTCTCATTCGTGACGATTCCTATGGAGGGCGGCAGCAGAAAACGTACGCCTTGAGCTTTTCTTGGAATAAATATTAAATTTAAAAACAGGATGGTACCAAAGTATTCAGGAATGATCGCTGGTCTTTATGCGGCACTTCAGTCATCAATTATTCCAGAGTCCAGTTCCTGTTATGCAACAAGGTAAACAATTGCCCAGTCCAAGGTTCCGCAAACAACAATTAGATAGACAACTGATTGATTTTTCTCTATCTGGAGGAATGTTGAACATTGAATACAGGAGTTGGGACGTCTTATTGAGGCCACATTGGTAAGGCCACATTTGGAATACTGTGTACAGTTCTGGTCACCCTATTATAGAAAGGATATTATTAAACTAGAAGGAGTGTAAAAAAGATTTATCAGCATGCTACTGGGACTTGATGGATTGAGTTGTAAAGAGAGACTGGATAGACTGGCACTTTTTTCTTTGGAGCGTAGGAAGGCTAATGGGTGATTTTATAGAGGTCTATAAAATAATGAGGGGCACAGATCAGCTAGATAGTCAATATCTTTTCCCAAAGGTAGGGGAATCTAAAACAAAAGGGCATAGGTTTAAGGTGAGAGGGGAGAGATACAAAAGGGTACAGAGGGGCAATTTTTTCACACAGAGGGTGGTGAGTGTCTGGAACAAGCTGCCAGAGGTAGTAGTAGAGACGGGTACAATTTTGTCTTTTAAAAAGCATTTAGTCAATTACATGGGTAAGATGGATATAGAGGGATATGGGCCAAATGTGGACAATTGGGGCTAGCTTAGGAGTTTTTTAAAAAAGGGCAGCATGGACAAGTTGGGCCGAAGGACCTGTTTCCATGCTGACTCTATGAATGTTGGCCGGGACTCTAGCTCTCTATCCTTCTTTCATTGTTGATTCATCTGAACTGGATATTTGGTTTAACGTCTCAGCTGAAGAGTGCCACCTCCAGCAATGTAGCACATCCTTGGTACGATGCTGAACGCCAATCTAGGGTAAGTGCTTTTTGTTCTTGAATGGAGTGGGGCTTGAAGCAACAAGCTTCTGATTCAGAAAGGAAAGAGATATCCATTGAGCAAAGCTGAACCAGGGTGTCCAAAATGATGTAACTGTGAGTTCCTGCCATCAATCTGGCTCACAATGCTTGAGGTGAGGCAATGGCCTAGTGGTATTCTCTCTGGACTAGAAACTCAGCTAATGTTCTGGGGACACGGGTTCGAATCCTGCCACGGCAGATGGTGAATTTGAATTCAATAAAAATAATATCTGGAATTAAGAATTTACTGATGACCATGAAACCATTGTCCATTCTTGGGAAAAACCCATCTGGTTCACTAATATCCTTTAGGGAAGGAAGTCTGCCGTCCTTACCTGGTCTGGCCTACACGTGACTCCAGAGCCACATCAATGTGGCTGTCTCTCAACTGCCCTCCAAGGGCAACTAGAGATGGGCAATAAATGCTGGCCCAGCCAGCGACACCCATGTCCCACGAATGAATAAAAGAAAATTTGCCTTTCGTCACCAGCTGATCCTGTTTGAATTTCACAAACCTCGCGAGTTAACCTGCTGTTATCACTGTTATCGTATCGGTAATACCTGAATCTGAACACCATGCGTAGTTTAGGATCCTAGAATCCCTACAGTACAGAAGGAGGCCATTAGACCCATCGAGTCTGCACCAACCACAATCCCACCCAGGTCTTTTTTCCGTAACCCCACATATTCACCCTGCTAATCTCCCTGACACTAGGGTCAATTTAGCACAGCCAACCAACCTTACTCGCACATCTTTGGAGTGTGGGAGGAAACCGGAGCATCCGGGGGAAACCCACGCAGACACGGGGAGAATGTGCAAACTCCACACAGACAGTGACCCAAGGCCCGCAATCAAACCCGGGTCCCTGGCGCTGTGAGGCAGCAGTGCCAACCACTGCGCCACCCCTGATGAGCACAGTAAGAAGTCTCACAACACCAGGTTAAAGTCCAACAGATTTATTTGATATCACAAGCTCTCGGAGCGCCGCTCCTTCATCAGGTGAGTGACAAGTTGACTCACCTGATGAAGGGGCAAGTGCTCCGAAAGCTCATGCTACCAAATAAACCTGTTGGACTTTAACCTGGTGTTGTGAGACTTCTTACTGTGCCTACCCCAGTCCAATGCCGGCAACTCCACATTACTCCTGATGATTTAACTGTTATACGTGGCTTTTAAGGCCTCAAAACGGTCACTTGTGATTAGAACGAAAACACAAAGTTAAGATTAAAGGATAATCCGCAGCAAAGATCGCATTGTATGTCCCACATTTTCTTCCAGTTGAGCTAGATTGGAATGTGCATACCACACAATGAGGGAAAGTGTGTTGATTTTTTTTTTTAACTTTAGAAAACGCATTGATCAAATTCTCCTGTGAGAATTTATGTAATGAAGAGTTTATTTCTGATTATGTCTCAAATCCAAGGATATGGCCTGGAGCAGGACCATCTGTCCACAAAGCGGAACACATCACACCATGGTCAAAACCCAGGAGAGGTTGTTATTTAGAACAAGGCAGAGAGATGTTCTTGCGATGCAAAGTGCATGAAATTTCCCTCTGTTTGCGGAGGGGGAAAATAATAGCAAATCTGTACCCCTGTGGCAGCTCTGACTAATTTCCCACGAACAGGAATACAAATTAGCACAGCCAGAAGGACCATCTATCTCTAGGTACTGGTGTTGAGTTGGAGCACAGAAATATTTGATGGTGCTATAAAACTACCACCATGCCCTCAAGCTGTCAAGCCCAGTTTTGAACCTTTGTTTTTTACTCGTGTTTAATCTCCCAAACAATTGTTTTTGGAAAGAAAACATTCAGACTAATCTGACCGAAAGGGGTTTTTTGTTATTCCTCCAACAGCCAGAAACTGAAATCTCCCAGTGAGTCCATGCACGCAGAATGGGTTTTGTACACTTTGCTCAGTCTCAGGAGTACACAGGGCCAAACTGAATAAGAGTGGGTGTCCCCTTAGTTTTGATTTGATTTATTATTGTCACAAGTATAATGATACAGTGAAAAGTATTGTTTCTTGCGTGCTATACAAAGCATACCCTTTGTAGAGTACATAGGGGAGAAGGAAAGGGGAGGGTGCAGGATATAATATATAATAGATCCATTCAAAAGGCTGATGGCATCTGTTCATGTAGATTTTAGTTCTTTTAAAACACAATAGATGCCCAGTGAGTTTCTTTTGATTTGATTTGATTTATGATTGTCACACGTATTAGTCTACAGGGAAAAGTATTGTTTCTTGCGCGCTATGCAGACAAAGTATACCCTTCGCAGCATTGAAAAAGAGTAAAAAATTAGAGTTACAGGGTATGCTGAGGACAGCGCGCAAGAAGCCACATTCCAGCACCATCTTGGCGGCACGGTGGTTAGCACTGCTGCCTCACAGTGCCAGGGACCCGGGTTCAATTCCGGCCTCAGGTCACTGTCTGTGTGGAGTTTGCACGTTCTCCCCGTGTCTGCATGTGTTTCCTCCGGGTGCTCCGGTTTCCTCCCACAGTCCAAAGGATGTGCAGGTTAGGTGGATTAGCCACGTTAAGTTGCCCCTCGGTGTCAGGGGGATTAGCAAGGGTAAATAGGTGGGCTTACGAGGATAGGGCCCGGGTGGGATTGTGGTTGATGCAGACTTGATGGGCCAAATGGCCTCCTTCTGCCCTGTAGAGATTCTATGGCCCCGGTTTTCCCATCGTGACCCGCAACCTTTCTGGCGGGTCTGGTCGGGAGAATCGCGTGTTGGCCATTTTCCGGGATTTGGGCATGCGCCGGGAACACATGGGCGTCTCCCAGAGCCGGAGAGCAGTCGCAGGCGAGACCGCGCTGGAAACCGGTGGGAAGAGAGGTAAGTGGTTTGAATCTTTTTAAAATGTATTTTAAATATATTTTGCATGTGATTATCGGGCTTGGCTCAGAACTTGCCGGTCCCGCTTGAATCTCCTGCCCCACCAGGAGTACCTCATTCTGGCGGGGTTGAGATTAGCTCCACACGTCCGGGGAACTAGTGGGAGACCCCGCCGGAATGAAGGGGGGGCAATCGGGGCCCACCAGGGGGTCGGGGGGCGATGGAGTGGTGCCCCCTGGGCATGGGCATCATGGCAGTGCCAGCCTGTGCCCCCTGGCACTGCCCAGGGGGCAAAGTGCCCCCAAGGGGCCTATTGTGGGTGGGGCCTATGGGGCAATCGGTGGGGGCGAGGGGTCCCGCTGCCACTCTGCAGACAGGATCTGTCTGGGATGGAGGGCAGTGATTGGGGCAGGCTGGGGGGGGAGGGGGGGGAGGCTGCCTTCCGGGGAGGGGGGGGGGGATCTGACCTGGGGGGGTGGGGGGGGGGGTGGCGGGAGGGGTCAGCGGAGGGGGGGGTGGTCTGCGGGGGTGAGGGAGTGAGGGGATCGCCAATGCTTGGGAGGGGTGAGCTGGATATCGGGGTGTTCCAGGGCGAGGGGGGGGGGGTGCCGGGGGGGGGTCAGGGCTGGCCCGGGAATTGTTGTGGGGGCCGCGATCGGGCCGTGGGGGGATCTGGAGGGGCAGCACTGCGGGGGTCCTGAGCTGGCCAGCGATCGAGCTGGCCTGCAAACAGGGAGGCTGACAGATCAGAACCACTGCGCATGCTCAGAGTTCCAGAACTGGCGTGAATAGGCCCCCGTCCCCCCTGGGTTTTTAATGAGATTCATGACTGGGACCTCTGCAGCGCCCAGCGTGCGGAGATTCAGGTGAGAAGCTGAACTGATGAAACAGTTGGGATCTCGAACAATTTTCCCACCAATTCAGCACTTTTGGGAGAATCGCCACCTCTGATTCTATGATTTTGGATCCAAAAACTTCTCGAGGTATAAACTGATGGCCGTACATTGAGGGCAATGGGGCACAGAAATCAAAGAATCACTGAAATTTGCAGAGTAAAATGAGATCATTCAGCCCTTCATGTGCCTGCACTGGCCAAGTGCCAGCCTCATCCCACCCTCGGCCCCTTGCTCCACAGCCTTAAAGGTTAAGGCACTTCAGGGGCAAATCCAAGTACTTTTTAAAGGTTATGAGTGTTTCTGCCTCCACCGCCCTTAGTTCCAGATCCCCACCACCCTCCAGATGAACCAATCCCCCTCTAAAACCTCAGACCTCTTATGCCCCCTGATTATGGACCTCTCACACAAATCGAAATCGGGGCTTTTGATCCACTACCCTTTGGGTGACCAATAGGGGAAACAGTCTTCTTAACGAGGCTCAAAGATTGAGAACTCAACGTGGCACGGACTGAGAATGGGTGAATTAGATGTCAATTCAAGGAGAGAAAGAGAAATAAAGCACGGGAGAGAAAGACTGGTTGGAAAAAAAAGACACAAGTTTAAAAAAAAAAGAAAAAGAAATAAAAATGTAAAATTTGACATTGTTTATGTTATTTCACAAGCTAAAGGAATGAAGCTGAAACTCCATGCATCTTTCCCTTCTGGGACAACTTCCTGCGGGTCACCAAAACCACAACGAGAATGTCGGGGTACATGGACCTCAACAGAATAGCTGTGCCTTCCAACCCCATTTAAATACAACCACTCTGCAGTGGAGTGACCACTGTGCCTCCTTCAGCTTTCAACATACACAGAACACTGTATGGAAGGAGGCAGCGTGGAACTGTCCTTCGGCACGGAGGGCAACCTCTGCAACTCAAGATGCCTGTCAGAGCCTTCTCCTCGCATGTGGATAGGCTCAGGAGGGAACTGGCCCACAACTCTGCTGGACAACCATGTTCTGCCGCACCTCAGTGGGCTGTCTTGTGAGTGAAGTGTGAGAGAACTGAACCAAATTGACATGTTCACATGGATGCACCTTTTGGTTGTCTTTGAGCAGGAAAAGATGAGGCACGTCTGTCGAGAACGGGGGAAGATGGGAGGCGCGGGGGGGGGGGGGGGGGGGGGGGCAGGGGTTGCCGGGAGGGTGGGGGATGGGAGGAGGCGCTGCCCATCTTTGAGACATCTGACAGAGTTGGAAGAGGGGGTCAGCTAGGCTTGCAGGTGAGATTGGGAGATGTTGACGGATGGAGGGATCTGAGTGTCCTCGTACACTAGTCACTGAAAGCAAACATGCAGGTGCAGCAAGCAGTTAGGATGGTAAATGGGACATTGGCCTTCACTGCGAGATGGCTTGACTACAAGAACAAGGATATCTCACAGCAGCTTGTGCAGGCCCTTGGTCAAATCACACATGGGAGTATTGTGCGCAGTTTTGGTCTCCTTATCTGAGAAAGGACATATTTGCCATTGAGGGAACACAATGGAGGTTCACCAGACTGATTCCTGGGGATGGCAGGATTGTTGTATGGGGAGAGATTTGGTTGACTGGGCCTGTATCTCTTGGAATTTAGAAGAATGAGAGGGAATTAATTGAAAAGTCTCAAATTCTGACAGGGCTGGACAGACTGGATGCAGGGACTAAAAGGGAAAATGCTGGAAAATCTCAGCAGGTCTGGCAACATCTGTAAGGAGAGAAAAGAGCTGATGTTTCGAGTCCAGATGGCCCTTTGTCAAAGCTCTGCGCTTTGACAAAGGGTCATCTGGACTCGAAACATCAGCTCTTCTCTCTCCTTACAGATGCTGCCAGACCTGCTGAGATTTTCCAGCGTTTTCTCTTTTGGTTTCAGATTCCACCATCCGCAGTAATTTGCTTTTATCCAGTGGATGCAGTTTTCCGTGGCTGGAGGGGTTTAAAACAAGGGGGTCACAGTCTCAGGATATGGGGTAGGACTGAGATGAGGAGAAACATCTTCACTCAGAGGGTGATGAACCTGTGGAATTCTGTGCCACAGAGGACTGTGGAGGCCAAGTCACTCGGTATATTTGAGAAGGAAATAGTTAGAGTTCTGCTCTCTAAATGCATCAAAGGGTATGGGGGAGCATGGGAGTATGGTGTTTCGATACAGCAACAGCCATGATCTTATTGAATGGCCGGGCAGGCTTGACGGGCCAAATGGCCTGCCTCCTTATGAACCTTGAGACAAATGAATGCGTTGTTCAGGGACTGTTTGGGTTGTCAGTAAAATCTGGCCCTTCTTGCTGGGGAACAGGTCAGTGCAGAACGCAGAGCAGATGGCATGAAACAACTATTAATGCATTGGTTAAAAAAAAACTGCATCCAAGTGATTGATCACGATTGGGCCTCAGGGGAAATACAGCAAACATATGCTCACTGGTTTATGTTCTTCAACTCTTCCCAGATAAGTTGAGGTCACTATATAAATGCAAGTGCTTCTTCTTTCATGAATGACAATGCCATAACTATTATTCTAAATGCTTGTAGGTGTGTGTGCACAATGAAGGAATTTGTGCAAGGAAGAGCTTGCGTTGTGTCTTACATGATCGTCACTCCAGGGATTGGAATACATTCCCAATTTCAGTGCCCAGTGAAGCAGGTTCTCTGGTGGCGGGATGAGTGAGCCACACAAGACACCATTGACACCGGAAGGACTGGAAGATCCCTCCGGCCAATGGCGAGCTGCCTCTGCCGCCCGAAAGCATGCCGGAAAATCCTGGCCGCCATTTTTACCTTGGCCAGCCTATACGTCACCGCATGACCCATGGCAATGTGGTTGACTCTTAGATGCCCTCTGAAATGGTCGAGTAAGTCACTCAGTTGTATCCAAAGTGGTGGTTTCTGCACCAACCTCTTGCAGGGAATCTGGGTTGGGCAATAATTACTGGCCTCCTCACATTCCGTGAAGGAATAAAGAATATTTATCGCTGGGAAAGGGAATTTTCCATTCATTAAACAGGGAGTTTGCAATGGTCATTCAGCATTAGGTATGTGACTGCGAGGCGGACCGAGGAGCAAGGGTGGGCCATTTGGCCCTTTGAGTCTGCCTCTGCTTATCACCAAGATCATAGTTAATCTGATTGTGGCCTCAGTTCTACTTTCCACTCTGCTCCCCTATCCTACAACAAATGGTGGTTTCACCAATATCTCCAGGAATGTACCTGCATGAAGTGTATGTTAATTTCTCAAGCACAGGCTGGTTGGGAGTGGTCTGTAACTTGTCCATTGTGAACAGCAGAAAGGGGGTGATGTTTGAGACAATCCCCCAGTTTTTGGAGTATATACAGCCTGCAGACCTAGCATCAAACCAGCACTAGTTTCAGTGACAGCCATTTGCTGCCTCATTCCGTGTCCACTTGCCAACCAATTGGCATTCTCTTCTCTTACAGCATACAGTGGTGTTTTCCCCTTATTCTGGCATTCTTTTGAAGTGTCCACTCTGATGAGTGAGTGGCACGGTGGCATAGTGGTTGGCGCTGCTGCCTCACAGCGCCAGGGACCCAGGTTCGATTCCTGGCTTGGGTCACTGTCTGTGTGGAGTTTGCACATTCTCCCCTGTGTCTGCGTGGGTTTCCTCCGGGTGCTCCGATTTCCTCCCACACTCCAAAGATGTGTAGGTTAGGTGGATTGGCCATGCCCCTTAGTATCCCAAGACGTATAGGTTGGGAGGGATTAGACACAGTAAATGTGCGGGGTTATGGGGATAGGGAGGGCAGGGGGGTGCGGTGGGCCTGGGTAAGATGTTCTTTCAGAGAATGGGGGCAGATTCAATGGGCTGAATAGCCTCCTTCTGCACTGTAGGGATTCTATGAGGGCAAGACAAAAACGTTTGAGATAGCTGCTTTTTCATCAATGATACAGCAGCATGCTCAGTTGGGTAGGATATTTTTACGGTGGCACGGGGTTAGCACTGCTGCCTCACAGCGCCAGGGATCTGGGTTCAATTGCCAGCTTGGGTCACTGTCTGTGTGGAGTTTGCACGTTCTCCCCGTGTCTGCGTGGGTTTCCTCCGGGTGCTCCGGTTTCCTCCCACAGTCCGAAAGACGTGCTGGTTAGGTGCATTGGCCGTGCTGAATTCTCCCTCAGTGTTACCCGAACAGGTGCTGGGGCGTGGCGACTAAAGTAAAGTTTAAAGTTTATTTATTAGTCACAAGTAAGGCTTACATTAACACTGCAATGGAGTTACTGTGAAATTCCCCGAGTAGCCACACTCCGGCGCCTGTTCAGGTGAATGCACCCTAACCAGCACGTCTTTCGGACTGTGGGAGGAAACCGGAGCACCCGGAGGAAACCCACGCAGACATGGGGAGAACGTGCAGACTCCACACAGTGACCCGAGCCGGGAATCGAACCCGGGTCCCTGGCGCTGTGAAGCGGCAGTGCTAACCACCGTGTCGCCTAGGAGATTTTCACAGTCACTTCATTGCAGTGTTAAGTGTAAGCCTACTTGTGACGATAATAAATAAATTTAAAACTATTTCCATGTCTCAAGTCACTTTTCTTCAGACTTGGGTGAAGTTTGGCATTGGCAGCACTCAACGGGGATAGGCTTTCTTTTAAGTCCATCAGACAAGCACAATCTACGTTGATCAAGGAAGCTCGGACTTAAGAAAGCTTAATTAATTTCCTTCATCCTGTGAGAAGATCACTCGCAGAGTTCTGAAGCATGCAAGAATATTGAAGTGACAGTGGCATTGACTGCAGGACTTCTACTCTTTCTCATTCTCTTTTTTCTCATCTGTCTGCTTGGTATTATCTCTCCGGATTATTTCACTGACAAGTCTGCAGGCTTTTGATTACTGTCATGCTGTGACTGTCACTGCAGCACTGTCAGAATAGTCTGATATTTTGTGAATTTGCTTTGAAAAATAATAATTCAGCCAAGGTTTTGTCGCATAGTCATTCTCTTCCCGTTTGAGTGTTGCTCTACTCTGGTGGCAGGCTGGAAGAACAAGAGCCCTGGGCACCATCAGCAGTGTTCAACGGCCTTTCGAGGCTGAGCCTCTCCTCGACGAACTGCCCTATTATTCTGGGAGCACTGTCAGCAAGTTAAATGAGGGGAGTCACTTAAGCTCGTCTGCGTAACATCAAATGCAGCGAGACCTGGACAATATCCAGGCTTGGGTTGATATAAAGTTGGGTGGGGAGGATGCAGAGATACTTCAGCGTGATTTGGACAGGCTGAGTGTGTGGGCGTATGCATGGTAGATACAGGATAATGTGGATAAATGTGAGGTTATCCACTTTGGTAGCAATAATAGGAAGACATTATTATTTGAATGGGTGTAAATTGGGAGAGGTGGTTACTCAGCGAGACCTTAGTGCCCTCGTGCATCAGTCGCTGAAAGTAAGTGAGCCAGTACAGCAGGCAGTAAAGAAGGCAAATGGTATGTTGGCTTTCACAGTGAGAGGACTTGAGTATAGGGATAGGGATGTTTTACTGCAAATGTGCAGGACATGAGTAAGGCCACACCTGGAGTATTGTGGGCAGTTTTGGTGTCCTAATCTGAGGAAGGATGTCCTTGCTATAGAGGGAGTACAGCGAAGGTTCACCAGGCTGCTTCCTGGGATGGTACATGTGTCATATAAGGAGAGACTAAGTCAGTTAGGATTGTATTAATTTGAGTGAGAGTGAGAGGGGATCTTATAGAAACTAATAAAATTCTAACACGATTAAACAGGGTAGATTAGAAAGAATGTTGCCAATGGTGGGGGAGTCCAGAACTAGGAGTCATAGTTTGAGGATAAGGGGTAAACCTGTCAGGACTGAGATGAGGAGAAATTTCTTTACTCAGAAAGTGGTAAATCTGAGGAATTCAATACCACAGAAAGTAATTGAGGCCAAAACGTTGCGCGATTTCAAGAAGAAATTAGATATAGCTCTTGGAATCAAGGGATATGGGGGGAAGGGAGGGGGATCAGGATATTGAATTTGATGATCAGTCCATGATCAAATTGAATGGTGAAGCAGGCTTGAAGGGCCGAATGGCCTACTCCTGCTTCTATTTTCTATGTTTCTATGATAAGTGGCAAGTAACATCCGTGCCACACAAGTACCAGGTAATGATCATCACCAACAAGAGAGGATCTAACCATCGCCCCTTGACATTCAATGGAATTACCATCGCTGAATCCTCCACCATCAACACTCTGGGGGTTACCATTGACTGGAAACGAAACTGGAACAGCCAGAAGGGCCTGTTTCCATGCTGTAAACCTCTATGACTATATAAAGCTGTGACTACCAGCAGGTCAAAAGGCTAGGAATCCTGTGGTGAGTAACTCACCTCCTGACTCCCCAAAGCCTGTCCACCATCTATAAGGCACAAGTCAGGAGTGTGATGGAAGATTCCCAACTTGCCTAGATGAATGCAGCTCCAACAACACTCAAGAAGCTCAACACCATCCAGGGATAAGTAGCCCACTTCATTGCTACCCCTTCCACAAACATTCAATCCCTCCACCACCGATGAACTGTGGCAGCCGTGTGTGTCACCTACAAGACGCACTGCACAAACTCACCAAGATTCATGCCTTCTAAATCCATCTAGAAGGACAAGGGCAGCAGATACCTGGGAGCACCGCCACCTGGGGGTTCTCCTCCAAGTCAGTCACATTTCTGACTTGGAATTATATCGCTGTTCCTTCGCTGTCGCTGGGTCAAAATCCTGGAACTCCCTCCTTAAAATATCTACACCTCAGGGACTGCAAAGGTGCAAGAAGGTGGCTCACCACCACCTTCCCAAGGGCAACTAGGGATCAGCAATAAATGCTGGTCTGGCCAGCAATGTCCGCAAGTCATAAATTAATTTTTTAAAAGGCCAACGCTGGGGCTCAACCTCAACAATTTTTGCTTGGGGCACTCAAATGCCCAACTGATTGTGACTCCGGTATAGTTAACTGAATTTATCTGTCATGTGTATACATATGATCTGCATTCAGACTAATCCTGCTCCCTCATGCACGTATTTCTGTCCCCTTGTTTATCAGATTTCTGTATCATAAGTCCAATTTTGTATTAGTCACACTTGTCTTTGTTAAAATTCGCTGCCAAGGCGAGGACATGGGAAATGTCGCCGTGATTAGAGTGGATTTTACTCCTGTCCCCATGCCAAGACAAGATGAATGGTAGCTTGAGCGCTTGTCATGATGCAGGCGCACAGGGTGGGAAGCAAGATTGCACATTTGTCATGTTGGTTTCATGATGCTCTGCGTCTGTGAGGTAAAGTGAGGAACATTGTCAGAGGCTACAGATGGATATAGATAGGCTGGAAATTTGGGCAAAGAAATGGCAGATGGAGTTCAATCGAGATGAATGCGAAGTGATGCATTTTGGCAGAGCTAATGTAGGGGGGGAGCTATACGATAAATGGCAGAACCATAAAGGGTGTAGATACGCAGAGGGACCTGGGTGTGCAAATCCACAGATCCTTGAAGGTGACGTCACAGGTGGAGAAGGTGGTAAAGAAGGCATATGGCATGCTTGCCTTTATAGGACGGGGCATAGAGTATAAAAGTTGGGGTCTGATGTTGCAGATGTATAGAACGTTGGTTCGGCCGCATTTGGAATACTGCGTACAGTTCTGGTCGCCACACTACCAGAAGGACGTGGAGGCTTTAGAGAGAGTGCAGAGGAAGTTTACCAGGATGTTGCCTGGTATGGAGGGGCTTAGTTATGAGGAGAGATTGGGTAAACTGGGGTTGTTCTCACTGGAAAGACGGAGGATGAGGGGAGACCTAATAGAGGTGTATAAAATTATGAAAGGCATAGATAGGGTGAACGGTGGAAAGCTTTTTCCCAGGTCGGTGGTGACGTTCACGAGGGGTCATAGGTTCAAGGTGAGGGGGGGGGGGGGGGGGGAGGTTTAACACGGATATCAGAAGGACATATTTTACACAGAGGGTGGTGGGGGCCTGGAATGCGCTGCCAGGCAAGGTGGTTGAGGCGGGCACACTGGGAACGTTTAAGACTTATCTAGATAGCCACATGAACGGAGTGGGAATGGAGGGATACAAAAGAATGGTCTAATTTGGACCAGGGAGCGGCGCGGGCTTGGAGGGCCGAAGGGCCTGTTCCTGTGCTGTATTGTTCTTTGTTCTTTAAACTATCATCCTTTTTTTCAGGTTGTGAAGAGGTTTCATGGATGGGAAAATTTTGGAAAATGATGGTGAGATTTTTGGCTTATCCAGAAAACTGCACATTTTATTCTTTATTCTTTTGTGGGTTATGGGCATCTCTGCCTGGGCCAGCATTTATTGCCCATCTCCAGTTGCCCTTGAGAAGGTGGTGGTGAGCTGTCTTCTTGAATCGCTGATACAACTGAGTGTCTCACTTGGAAACTTCAGAGGGCAATTGAGAGTCAACCACATTGCTAAGTTTAAGTTTAAATATTCAGGTCACAAGCAAGTTTACATTAACACTGCAATGAAGTTCCTGTGAAAATCCACTAGATCTGGAGTCACATGTCGGCCAGACCAGGTAAGGACGGCAGTTTCCTTCCCTAAAGGACACCAGTGAACCAGATGGGTTTTTCCGACAATTGACAATGGTTTCACGGTCATCAGTAGATTCTTAATTCCAAATTTTTTTTTATTGAATTCAAATTCCACCACTTGCCATGGCGGGATTCGAACCCGGGTCCCCAGAACATTAACTGAGTTTCTGCATTAATAGTCTAGCAATGATACCACTAGGCCATGTGTCAGTTATCACACCCTGCTCGCATTCACCTCTATGTTGAGACTTCAAACTAAGACCACCGCTGCCCTCTCAGGTGTACATAAAAGACCCCATGGCACCAAAGAAGCTCGGGGGATGGGGAGGGGGGGGTAATCCCTCGACCGACATCTCTCAAACAGATCATCCCTTTTACAGAAAATGCTGAAAATTCTTCAGAGAATTTCCCTGAGCCAGAAGGGTCCAATTCCAGGACTTGCCGGCCAAGGAAGAACCCACTGGCGCAGGCAAGCTGGCGTGTATTAGTGTCGGTCCCCAGCCTGGATAAATGGGGAGGGTTCATGGGATCTGGCTGTGAAACCGCCCGCCAAATAGAATTGATAGTTGGTCGGAAGGGTTATCAACCAGCATTGTGACAAGTCGATGGAATGTCAGAAAAACTGGAAGAGCCAGGAACGTTAGAAATCTGACAGTACGTGTGGAGAGAGAAACAGCATTTGTGTTTCTGGTCTGTGACCTTCCACCTTTCATCTGAAGAAGATGCGAAGCTCCGAAAGCTTGTGCTACCAAATAAACCTGGTATTGTGAGACTCCTTACTGTACTTTCCATCTGAACAGTTCTCATGAAATGTCACAGCCCTGAAACTCTGTTTTTCTTCCCCTGACCTAACATTTTCTGATTTTTATTTCAGGTTCCCAGAACCCTCAGTATTCTGTGTCTGCACCTGTCGTGAGACCTGCGGCACATAAATTGGTTGCTGCATCGCAGGCGGGATTCTCCGGCCTCCCAGCCCCGTGTTTCCCGCCGGCGAGAGGTGGCGCGTTGTTTGCTGGCGGAGGGATTTTCTGGTCCTGCCGCTGTCAATGTGAATTCCCACTGACGTCACCCCAGGCCGGCGGGAAACCCGTGGGCGGGGGTGCGCTGCCGGCAGGACTGGAGAAACCCGCCTACATTAATGGCCGGAGAATTCCAGCCCTCGTATGTTGCAACAGATTTTTTATTTTTTTATTTTTTTTAATACTTTTCCAATTCAATCAAATCAAACCCAATTCAGAGTCTCAACAAGTTGAGACATTTCAGATCCAGGCTGACAAGACAGGGCGAGCGACCAAACCACCCTGTCCTGGGCCTGATCTACATGAGCCAAGCTGATTGGAGAAGGGGGAGGCCCCCCCCCCCCAAGACCCGAGCCCATCCGCATCCCAGCCAAAAGGCCGAGATGCCGCCCCAAAAAATTGCTTCACATGAAACACATGAAGCCCCAGCGCAACCCAACGACCCCAACCAAGCGCGGCCGACCACGGGCCGCCGACCACACCACACCAACAGATAGTGTTGCAGTAGAGACAGACAGAATTCATGTGGGACTGAGTACAGGACCGGCCAAACAGTCAAGAAGACACATCACCCAGCGTTAAGGTCAGTCTGGAGATGGACAGAGATGGAGTAAGACCTAGGTTACATTCAGTTACCTGTACCCTCGACATATGTATGCAGTTATGACTTATAAATCAAGACTTGTGGTTCATATATTCAAGACTACTTCATGGTGTCCGAAGCAGGACTCTTGGGATATCGAAAGTACTTCATTCTCTGCGATATGCCTTAGGATATCATGAGATCCTGAAATGCGCAAGGTAAATCCAAGTCTTTCTATATGAAGCAACCGAGACTAAAGCACTTAAAGATGTAATTCCTGTCAATTAGACAGCATATGTTGGTAAAATGCAACAATCAGTAATGTTTTGTTAAGAACGAGGTAAATCACCAGGAGAGATACACCCAATCTCAACATAATTAGAAGTGCACTCATGTGTTATTATAACAATCTATAATTAGCTGATGTGAAGCTAATTATTTATAATAAATACCCTTAATAGTTCTGATATTTCAGTTCGAACTTTCAATAGCAAAGTGCTAATGAAATGAAGCATTGTGAATATATAATGACTATGTTTTACTTTTTTAAAAAACCATGCAATTAGATTCCAAAGCTTTAATTATTTACGATTAAAAATATTCTCGACAAACAACATCATTTAATGCTTTTTGAGATCTAATGCCCCGAAGCCAAATCTAAGATCGGATTGATAGCTCAGAAATGACCAAGAACCTCAGTGTATTTTTTGGATTGCTCCTTTGGCTCTGAACTATCAGACCATGAAAGGTCTCTTCGATAAATCCAATTCTCCCCTTCAGTTGACCGCTCAATTTTTCCCGCAACCTGGAGTACATGGAATCCCAAACAAGCAGATCGTAACTTTCCCCGTTCCGCTGCCCACAGAATTTAGAAGTCCCGTCCACTGGAATATTTGGTAGCTCCTACCTGTTTTCTCCTTGATTTACCGCAATATACATTTCCCACGAATTCCCCTCTGGGATGGCCCCCAGCGGAACCAACATACGGATCCCTGATATTAAAAGAAAAACAAATCGTCAGTGTCATGAGCATAAACACGTGAATTTATAAATGTAATTATCATCAATAAATGGGACAAGGGCTGAAGATCTTCGATGGAAGATCAAGGTTATTCACTCTCAACGAAGGTTATTTGAATAGGGAATGGTTGGAAAGGTAGATAGAACAATATTTATAAAGGAATTGACTGAGTATTGGAAATGATGCTCAATAATTGGCATGGGGAAAGGACAGATATATGAATGGAGAGCTCCGAACTCGAGGCAGTATAGGCATTGATGCAACCAAGCTGTTCCATTCTGTGTTGCAACTTCTCTAATATTTTTTTCATGTGAAGGTTTCAAGGCCGGCTGGCAGTCATGAGGGCCAACAGTTATTTTGCAGCCTGAAATCTGCCTGTTTCACCTCAGCCCACTGACAGAAGAATAAAACGCGTGGGGAGCTCATTCCTTCCAGTCTGATGCCCGTTCAGTGATCTAGATTTGCTTTTGCTCTTCGCCTGCTGCTTTGGTTCCGGGAGTGCCAGGACTTTGGCCCGCCACCTATCTGCTGATGATGGGCCTTGGTGGCAGGTATTGGGGGCCCGCATCAGGGCGAGGCAATGCGTTCGGCCTCGCATACACAATTGAACGAGCACATGAGGGACTCCAGAGAGCCTCAGAGTGCTTGAAGGTGGGATGAAGTTACAGGGCTTATCCAAAGGGGTCAGGTTTGTGACTCTTTGGGTTCTCAGTGTGATTCAGATTTCACAGGGCACAGCTGGAATAGTGTGTGCAGTTCTGGTCACCTCACTATAGGAAGGATGTGATTGCACTGGAGGGGGTACAGAGGAGATTCACCAGGGTGTTGCCTGGGATGGACCATTTGAGCTATAAGGAAAGACTAGATAGGTTTGTTTTCTTTAGAGTAGAGAAGGCTGAGGGGGGACATGATTGAGGTGGATAAGATTATGAAGGGTATGGACAAGGTAGGTCGGAAGTAGCTGTTCCTCTTGGTTGAGGGGTCAATCACGAGGGGGCATAGTTTTAGGGTGAGGGGCAGGAGATTCAGAGGGGACTTGAGAAAAAAGCTTTTTCACTCAGAGGGTGGTGGGAATCTGGAATGCACTGCCTGGGAAGGTAGTGGAGGTGGGAAACTTTATAACCTTTAAAAAATTTTTGGATGAGCACTTGAAATATCATAACATTCAGGAAATGGGATAAGTGCAGGAAAATGGGATCAGCATGAATTTAGTGGTAGAAGTTTACTTATTCGTCACAAGTAAGGCTTACATTAACACTGCAATGAAGTTACTATGAAATTCCCCTAGTCGTCACACTCCGGCGCCTGTTCGGGTACACTGAGGGAAATGTAGCACGGTCAATGCACCTAACCAGCACGTCTTTGGGACTGTGGGAGGAAACCGGAGCACCCGGAGGAAACCCACGCAGGCACGGGGAGAACGTGCAAACTCCGCACAGACAGTGACCCAAGCCGAGAATCGAACCCGGGTCCCCTGGTGCTGAGAGGCAGCAGTGCCGCCCCGGTGGTTATTGTCGGTGCAGGCCTGATGGGCCGAAGGGCCTTTACTACGCTGTACGACGATGGCATCTACTCAAAGAGAAGTAGAAATTGTGATAGTGGACTTCTGGTTGCCATTGGATATTCATTACAAATGCTGCACCCATGGGTTGTCAGCCCAGCAAGGTCATTTCTGCCGTGTCACAGAATAATAAATCGCTTTACAAAGTACAGTTCTGTAATCTCACTGTGCTGAGTGCACAATGGAGGTCTTTTCTTTCCCGATCTCTGGTGTATCCAGAAAAGGAAAAGCACGGTAGCACAGTGGTTAACACTGCTGCTTCACAGCTCCAGGGGCCTGGGTTCGATTCCCGGCTCGGGACACTGTCTGTGTGGAGTTTGCACATTCTCCTCGTGTTTGCGTGGGTTTCCTCCAGGTGCTCCGGTTTCCTCCCACAGTCCAAAGATGTGCGGGTTAGGTTGATTGGCCAGGTTAAAAATTGCCCCTTAGAGTCCTGAGATGCGTAGGTTAGAGGGATTAGCGGGTAAATATGTGGGGGTAGGGCCTGGGTGGGATTGTGGTCGGTGCCGACTCGATGGGCCGAATGGCCTCCTTCTGCACTGGAGGGTTTCTATGATTCTATGATTCACAGGTCAGAAACATTTTGGCCATCGGTGGTGGAAAATACCAAGACGAGGTGGAACTGAGAGATTTCTCCCCTGTTGGTGTGGGAGTAAATGCTAAAATATTGGAAATTTTCCGGACTGTAGAGTCCATACATTTTGTGAAAGGGAGAACTGTACTGACACTTTGAATCATAAAGTCAAGAATCCCTACAGTGCAGAAGGAGGCCATTTGGCCCATCCAGCCACAACAATCCCACCCAGGCAGGATTGCCCCTTCTAACTCACAGAATAAATATTTCAAGACCTCGTCACTTACCTGAATGACTGGTAAAATTGGGAGGTTGCAAATAGGGTTGGGTGGGGCATTGAGTGTCTTTGGTTCACCCAATTCTTTGCTTTTTCTTCACCCTATACAACATTAAGGTTAATTGAGTTGAATTTGTGGGCATTGGGTGTGAGTCTCGGAACATTGAGGTTCTGTGAAGGAAACTGACATGCATTTTTCTACTCCTTGATTGGAAAACTGATGCATGGGATAACTTTTCAGCGGAGACCTGCTTTCATCCAACCTGTCCCACAGATCCTGCCACAAACAAGAATGGGACTCATTCTGGCGCCTGTCTGCCTACAATAGGCATCAGGTCAGGTCCCTGAAATGGTTAACAAAGGGCACAACGCCTGCTGGAGGACCCAGCTTCTCAGTTAATCATTGATGAGCAGAGCAACTCACGGTAGATTTATTTGTGAATGAAGAAAAACCCTCTGTAGTGACAGGAGGAGAAGATGTGCTTTCCCAGGCTTATCTTTCACTGCTTTCCCCTGGTCACATTCCCCCCACACCCCTCGGTCCCTCCAGGAACGTAGAATGGAATAGAATCCCTACAGTGCAGAAGGAGGCCATTCGGCCCATCGAGTCTGCACCGACCACAATCCCATCCAGGCCCTAACCCCATACATTTCTCCTAGCTAGTCCTCCTGACACTATGGGGCAATTTACCACAGCCAATCCACCAATCCGCACATCTTTGGGCTGTGGGAGGAAACCGGAGTACCCGGTGGAAACCCATGCAGACATGGGGGGAACGTGCAGACTCCACACAGACAGTGACCCAAGCCAGGAATCGAACCTGGGTCCCTGGCGTTGTGAGGCAGCAAGTGCTAACCACTGTGCCACTATGCCGCCCTTAGCTGGAGACAACTGGCCCACAAAGTGAAGAGCAGAGCACAAGAAGGAGACGTGACAGCTGTCAGCAGCTCAACTGAGTTGTTTATGCTCTTGGGGCTACAAGACTATGTCGGAGGCTGGGAACATCTGTGCTGAGTAACTCACCTCCTGACTCCACAGAGCCTGTCCACAGTCTACAAGGCACAAGTCAGGAGTGTGATGGAACACTCTCCACTTGCTGGATGGGTGCAGCTCCAGCAAGGCTCCAGAATCGCAACACCATCCAGGAAAAAGCAACCCGCTTGATTGGCACCCCACGAACCATCTTAAACATTCATTCATCTCCTACACCGGTGCGCAAAGGCAGCAGAGCATTCCATCTACAAGTTTTTTAAAAAGTTTATTTATTAGTCACAAGTAAGGCTTACATTAACACTGCAATGAAGTTACTGTGAAATTCCCCTAGTCGCCACACTCTGGCGCCTGTTTGGGTACACTGAGGAAGAATTTAGCATGGCCAATGCACCTAACCAGCACATGGGAGGAAACCAGAGCACCCGGAGGAAACCCACGCAGACACGGGGAGAATGTGCACACTCCGCACAGACAGAGACCCAAGCCGGGAATCGAACCCGGGTTCCTGGTGCTGTGAGGCAGCAGTGCTAACCACTGTGCCACCGTGCCGCAAGATACACTGCGGGAACTCATCAAGTCTCCTGTCCTGTGACAGCAACTTCCGAACGTACGACCACCACCACCTCAGGGAACAAGGGCAGCAGAGGGATGGGGACATCACCAACTGCAAGTTCCTCTCCAAACCACACATCGTCCTGATTTGGAAACATATCGCCCGTCCCTTCACTGCGGCTGGATCAAAATCCTGGAAACTCTCACCCTAACAGCACTGTGGGTGTACCGACACCACATGGACTGCAGAGGTTCAAGAGGGTGGCTCAACAACACCCACTGAAGGGCAACGAGGATGGAGATTAAATGCTAGCCTAGCCAGCAACACCCCCATGAAGGAGGAAAAGAAAGTGAGGCTTGAGAACCAACTGCGGGCCGTCCTCAGTTTGATTTTGATTTGATTTGATTTATTATTGTCACATGTATTAGCATACAGTGAAAAGTATTGTTTCTTGTGCGCTATACAGACAAAGCATACCGTTCATAGGGAAGGAAATGAGCGAGTGCAGAATGTAGTGTTAGTGTAATGTAGTCATAGCTAGGGTGTACAGAAAGATCAACATAATGCAAGGTAAGTCCATTCAAAAGTCTGACACCAGCAGGCAAGAAGCTGTTCTTGAGTCGGTTGGTACGTGACCTCAGACTTTTGTGTCTTTTTCCTGACGGAAGAAGGTGGAAGAAAGAATGTCCGGGGTGCGTGGGATCCTTAATTATGCTGGCTGCTTTTCCCGAGGCAGCGGGAAGTGTAGACAGAGTCAATGGATGGGAGGCTGGTTTGCGTGATGGATTGGGCTACATTCACGTCCCTTTTGTAGTTCCTTGCGGTCCTGGGCAGAGCAGGAGCCATACCAAGCTGTGATACAACCAGAAAGAATGCTTTCCATGGCGCATCTGTAAAAGTTGCCCACACAGCAATCAGTTCAGGACTGGGAGCTGGCTAATCTGTACATTTCTGCACAAGAGAGAAAAAAGAGTTTTCTGCCATCATGTTCATAATATTCCTGTTTTAAACATTACCTGTGTTTTGACAGCAGCAGCACAATGGGAAAAATAGTTTGCACCTATTTCCATTATGAAAGCAATTTTGGGTTGCTTTCATTCTCAGAGGACAGGCTCATGAAATAACTACCTTTGTGCAGCAAATAGTCCCGATGGACTGCTATAAAACACTGTGATTGAAAAATGCCGCAGAGATGTGTTGCTTTTCTGTGATGTGATATTGTACAGCATAAACTGAAGCCTTTCTTACACTACATGATTGACAGGGTGGAAAAGATCAATTCATAAACCCGTGGTCCAGATTTGTGTTCCGTGTTGCCGTTTAAATAAATCTTTTCAAGCTAAAATGGAGAATCTTGGCTTCATTGTTAGAGACTCCCCGCTACTGACCGAGATGTGAATTCCAGCAACTGGAATGGCCAATATTGAGCAAAAGCCCCAAGCTAAAGTGTTTCTCGAAGGTTTGAGAAGTTTTAGCATCTTATTTATTCTAGGTTTTGGTCTTAGGTTTCGCACGTGCCTCTTTGTTGCATTGATCCTTGGGCTGGATTTATCCCCCATCTCATAACGGGACACCAGTTGTTGCAATATTCTCTTGGATGAAACTCAAACAGGATTGCGGGCTGCCTCAGGAGTCATAGAATCCCTGCAGTGCAGAAGGAGGCCATTCAGCCCATTGATCCTGCACCGACAACAATCCCACCCAGACCCTATCCCAGTAATCCCATGTATCGTCCTTGACTAAGGGGGAATTTAGCATGGCCAATCAACCTAGCCCGCACATCTTTGGGGTGTGGGAGGAAACCGGAGCATGCGGAGGAAACCCACGCAGACACGGGGAGAATGTGCAGACTCCACACAGAAAGTCACCCGAGCCGGGAATTGCACCCGGGTCCCGGGAGGCAGCAGTGTTAACCACTGTTTCAACATGCCACCATCCCCCACCTTTGGAGTCTTCAGAGTTATGCTTGACTGGCTGTACAGTGGTTAGCACTGCCATCTCACAGCGCCAGGGACCCAGATTCGATTCTGGCCTCGGGTCACTGTCTGTGTGGCGTTTGCATGTTGTCCCCATGTCTGCGTGTGTTTCCTCCGGGTGCTCCAGTCTCCTCCCACAGTCCAAAGATGTGCCGGTCAGGTGGATTGGCCATGCGAACTTGCCCCTTAGTGTCCAAAGACATGTAGATTGGGGCGATTAGTGTGTGATAAATGTGTGGGGTTACGGGTTGTTATGGTTCAGTTCAGAAACTCCAAAGTGTTTAATGGATTCCGCCAGGATCATAAGTTCCGCACCTTGAATTTGGCTAGAATAAGCATGATAGGCTTCACTTCAGGTATGATTCAAATGACCCACTAGGGAGCTTTTATTATACAAAGTTTATTTCAGAATATAGTTAGCATGTATGGAAAGAAAATTAGCAATAACTTTTATCAGTTTCAAATAAAAACAAAACAACCACGATAATGTATAACCCTCAACAAATATATCTAAAATGTTCCAAACAAAATCCTTGCCATAGATAAAACCCTTTAAACAGGTTCAACACAGCCCAGTCACATGAGACTGGAATTAGTCCTTTGGTTGGAGAATTAAACTCTCAGTCTTGTAGGTGCTAGTGGTCCTCTTGACACACCCAGAACAGTTTGAAGTCAGAACAGCTTCCCAGAACCCCAGGGTAGGGCTCTGGTCAAGCCACCAACAATAGATTCCCCCCTTCAGGAAGGCAAGAGCTTACTTTCAGATGACCCAAACCAGGGAGAGAGAGAGAGAGACTTCTTTTCAGCTTGCTGTCCCTTCTAAAACTTAACTGTAACTGCAGCCAAACAGAAATTGAAACCTTAAACGCACTGGAAATGAAAACAAAACTGTCCAAAAACAGATGACCGCCCTCCTAAGAATGCAGGGGATTGTAAAACAACCCAGAGTTAAAATAAACAGATCCCATTTAAGCTATTGAAACAGCAATAAAAGGACATCTCCAGTCAAGTTGGTAACAAATAACTTCAGCTGAGGCTTTGAGCTAAGAAAACACTGAAGCTGCGAGGGGGGGTAGGGTCGGGTGGTGATGCTGCTTACTGTAAACTGCCTCTAGTCAGATGAGAGGCAAGGCTAAGACATCCTTGTGCGTTTCTCAGCAAGAAGTTTCAAGCCTGTCTTCCCTTTCTCTCAGAGCCAGGAATTGGTGCAGGTGGAAAGGCCTAACAGGACACGGAGAAGGCACCCCCCAGCAACAAGTGTGAAAGATTCTCTGAGTAACTCGTCCACACGTGTCCAAAGATGCGCGGCTTAGGTTGGTTGGCCGTGTTAAATTGACCTAGTGTCAGGGGAGGAGCAGGGTAAATATGTAGGGTTATGGTGGTAGGGCCTGGGTGGGATTGTGGTCGGTGCAGACTCGATGGGCCGAATGGCCTCCTTCTGCACTGTAGGGATTCTGTGATTCTGTGATAAATGATCATAAAGGTAACAGAGATGAAATCAATATTAAAGTATGGGCAGAGGAATACCATCTGAATGCATCACGCATTCATTCAGAGCACCAACAGTTATTTGCTGGGTCATAATGCTGAATTATGAGATTGCCTCAAAGGGAACATAAAAACAGCGCTGGAAAAAACGCAGCCACTCTGCTCTGAGCGCTACTTCTGATAAAATTGTATTTCAGAATGCACCTCAGATTTTACAAGGAGTAGCATGGCAACAGAAACATCTCTGTGCATACACAATCTCATTGAAACACAGCAACCCAAGGATACTTTCTCGCTGACAAGAAGTTGCCATCAATGTCACAAGTAACCGAAGCCGCTGCCGGATTGGGAAAGATGCAACGATGAAGAGTTAGGAACGCAGGTAACTCATCCAAAGATGTGCAGGTTGGGTGGATTGGCCATGCTAAATTGTCCTTTAGCGTCCCAAGATGTTAGCTTAGCGGCGGGGTGGGGGCGAAATGGAGATTAACAGGGTAAATGCATGGGGTTACGGGGAATAGGGCCTGGGTAAGATGTTCTTGTTAGAGAGTCAGTGCAGACTCGATGGGCTGAATGGCCTCTTTCTGCACTGTAGAGATTCTATGATTCTCTGATTAGAACTCAACCAGACTGACTTCTCAACTGCCCTGTGCTTTGACATCAAGACCAACAATATACAAGAGAAAGCCCGCAAACAGATTGCCTCTAATTGTGGAATTTTTCTCTGTAATAGCAGTTAAGGCAATTGTTGCTTTCCAAATTCCAGGCGTTGACCGAAAATTTGCTTTCCCCATCTCACTGGAAGTGAAGTAACTACCACCTGAGGGCTTCAACAATCTCTCAATCTCAGTCAGAGTTCTGCCTTTTAAACCTCAAGAGATGATACTTCTTCCAAAGCTAAATAAATGATTAGCTTTAGTTATAAACTGGATCTTATACCTGAGGGCTCACACCACCATGGTAGAAGCTCATCAATATCCATTCTTCTAGCAGACATGTCGTGGTGAATCTCTGGGGTGAAGGTGGAATCTGTGCACGGAGACAGTGTTCAAGTTTCTTTTCTTTTGGTCTGGTTTGCTGATGTATTTACAGGGACAACAGTAACGTATATTTTCTTCAAGCGGGAAGAGAACCCATTGCCTTCCACAGAATGGGAAACAGAAAAGCTAACACAACTTTGCAGCACCTCTCCAGCACATTAAATCTCAAGAACTCCTGGAAATGGTTAAAGGGACAAAAAAAAACTGGACCTCGTATTTGATTTGATTTATTATTGTCACGTGTATTAGCATATAGTGAAAAGTATTGTTTCTTGCGCGCTATACAAAGCATACTGTTCATAAAGAAGGAAAGGAGAGAGTGCAGAGTGTAGTGTTACAGCCATAGCTAGGGTGTAGAGAAAGACCAACTTAATGCAAGTTAAGTCCATTCAAACGTCTGATGGCAGCAGGGAAGAATTGAACCATGGTTAGAGAGTTTAAAAGAGTTTGAGTGAAGTTTTAGAATGAGTAAAAGATAGGATTGGAAGGTATGCTGGGCACAGCTTGCAAGAAGTAATTTGATTTATTATTGTCACATGTATTAACATATAGTGAAAAGTATTGTTTCTTGTGCGCTATACAGACAAAGCATACCATTCATAGAGAAGGAAAGGAGAGAGTGCAGAATGTGGAGTTACGGTCATAGCCAGGGTGTAGAGAAAGATCAACTTAATGTGAGGTAGGTCCATTCAAAAGCCTAACAGCAGCAGGGAAGAAGCTGTTCTTGAGTCAGTTGGTACGTGACCTCAGACTTTTGTATCTTTTTCCCTGATGGAAGAAGGTGGAAGAGAGAATGCCCGGGGTGCATTCTTTGATTATGCTGGCTGCTTTTCTGAGGCAGCGGGAAGTGCAGACAGTGTCAATGGATGGGAGGCTGGTTTGCGTGATGGACTGGGCTACATTCACGATCCTTTTGTAGTTCCTTGTGGTTTTGGGCAGAGCAGGAGCCATACCAAGCTGTGATACAACCAGAAAGAATGCTTTCTATGGTGCATCTGTAGAAGTTGGTGAGAACTGTAGCAGACATGCCAAATTTTCTTAGCGAGAAATTAGCAGCATTGGTGGGCTTTCTTAACTATAGCGTCGGCGCGGAGGGACCAGGACACATTGTTGATGATCTGGACACCTAAAATCATTTCCTTTATTTCGAATTCAAGCTGCTTTAATTTTTTTTCATGTTCAAGCTGTTTCATTTGTAATTGAATTCTAGCCATTTCCAATGATTCCGACTGGGTTTCTGGCAATTTTAAATCCTGAACTGTCACCACAGTTATCTCCCCCTTCCTTCCTTCCTTTCTCATTTTTTGACAGAATTCCAATCAAGCGTTTCTCATCTTCCGCGACCTTTTGTTACATTTCTGCGTCTTTCCATCGCCGCAAGTGTGAGCAAAGTGCAGTATTCATGAAAAGATGTCGTGATAATGCACACAGTTAACGTTATGACTTCTCCGAGCAAGTAACCCATCCAAATTCATTGTGTATGGATGTCAGTGCAAAGGATGTCAACTGGCATCTTTTGTAACAATGTCACTGGCTGTCAAACTAGAAGAAACAGAATGTTTCGGCTCTTCACAGTTGAATTTCAAGTGGGTTATAAACTGATCTCACTGAATTGTGCAGACAGGAGCTGCAATATACTGGCAGAGGTAGGTGAGTAGAATAAGCCTTAATGATTCCAGTAATTACACTGAGAAACTCTTCCTATTAAACCACTTCAGGGAAAAGAAAACACACACTGTGAAGATTCCCTTGCCCTCTTTTTTTTAATTGATAGGATGTGCGCATCATTGGCTGGGCCAGCATGTATTGTCCATCCCTAATTGCCCTTGAAGTAACTGGCTTGCCACACCATTCCTGAGGGGCAGTTAAGCCTGTAGGTCTGCTCACCGGTAGACCAGACCTGAGGGTCATAAGAACATAAGAACATAAGAAATAGGAGCAGGAGTAGGCCATCTAGCCCCTCGAGCCTGCCCCGCCATTCAATAAGATCATGGCTGATCTGACGTGGATCAGTACCACTTACCCGCCTGATCCCCATAACCCTTAATTCCCTTACCGCTCAGGAATCCATCCATCCGCGCTTTAAACATATTCAGCGAGGTAGCCTCCACCACCTCAGTGGGCGGAGAATTCCAGAGATTCACCACCCTCTGGGAGAAGAAGTTCCTCCTCAACTCTGTCTTAAACCGACCCCCCTTTATTTTGAGGCTGTGTCCTCTAGTTTTAACTTCCTTACTAAGTGGAAAGAATCTCTCCGCCTCCACCCTATCCAGCCCCCGCATTATCTTATAAGTCTCCATAAGATCCCCCCTCATCCTTCTAAACTCCAACGAGTACAAACCCAATCTCCTCAGCCTCTCCTCATAATCCAAACCCCTCATCTCCGGTATCAACCTGGTGAACCTTCTCTGCACTCCCTCCAATGCCAATATATCCTTCCTCATATAAGGGGACCAATACTGCACACAGTATTCCAGCTGCGGCCTCACCAATGCCCTGTACAGGTGCATCAAGACATCCCTGCTTTTATATTCTATCCCCCTCGCAATATAGGCCAACATCCCATTTGCCTTCTTGATCACCTGTTGTACCTGCAGACTGGGCTTTTGCGTCTCATGCACAAGGACCCCCAGGTCCCTTTGCACGGTAGCATGTTTTAATTTGTTTCCATTGAGATAGTAATCTCAAAAGAGTCTGGCTTCACATGTAGACCAGGGCTGGGAGTTTTTCACCCATTGACGCTGGCAGGATTGTTTGGTCCCGCTGCGGTGAACGGAGATTTGGCCGAGCGTCATATTCTCCGCCCTCGCATATGCAGTGGCGGCGGGACGTGAATGCCCGGAACATTCCAACCCAGATCGGGTAAAGATGGCAGATTTCCTTCCCTAAAGGACATTGAACAAAGTCTAAAGTTTAAACTTCAGTGGACCAGATGGGTTTTCACAACAATCGACAATGGTTTCATTGTCATCATGAGACAAAGAGGACAAAGTACAGGAACACCCAA
This sequence comes from Mustelus asterias, assembly GCF_964213995.1. NCBI lineage: Eukaryota > Metazoa > Chordata > Chondrichthyes > Carcharhiniformes > Triakidae > Mustelus > Mustelus asterias. The sequence goes on from NC_135822.1 coordinate 67,686,125, forward strand.
GCCTGAGCCGATCATGATGCCTGCCTAAACTAAAACCGTATGCACTTACAGAGTCCGTATCCTTCCATTCCCATCCCATTCATATATCCGTCTAGATGCCCCTTAAATGCCGCTATCGTACCAGCTCCCACCACCTCCCCGGGCAGCGCGTCCCAGACATTCACCACCCTCTGTGTAAAAAACTTACCTCGCACATCTCCTCTAAACTTCTCCCCACGCACCTTAAACCTATGTCTCCAAGTGCTTGACTTTTCTACCCGAGGAAAGAGCATCTGACTATCCACTCTGTCCATGCCACTCATAAAACCTCTATCAGGGTCACCCCTCAACCTCCGTCATTCCAGTGAGAACAAACCGAGTTTATCCAACCTCTCCTCGTGGACCTTGTTGTTCATTCTAGATTTTTATGCAATTCAGACTTTACCATCTGCTGTGGTGGGATTCGAACCCAGGTGCAGAGAGCATCCCTGGATTACTAGCCCAGTGACAATACCACTATGCCTCCGCGTAGTAGGCTCTTTTATCCCACATCAGCACCTATCCCGACCACTGCTGTGTAAATGGGTGACAATGGACAAGGTTCAGGGTCGGCTTGATGTTAATGTTTGCTGTTATGTTCTAAAAAGAGTTAAGTTATTGAACTGGTTTTTAAACATCAATGCGGTGGACTTGTTTTTTTTAAGTTAAAGTAGATGATATTTGAAAGGTGTAAACAGGGCAAGGTTAAAAGCTGATGACAGACATTAATTCACCAACAATTTTTTTTTGCTTGGGGAGGCAATGGCCTGGTGGTATTAACACACGACTATTAATCCAGAAATTCAGCTAATATTCTGGGGACCCGGATTCGAATCCCGCCACGGCAGATGGTGGAATTTGAATTCAATAAAAGAAACTGGAATTAAGAACCAAAAGATGGCCATGAAACCATTGTTCTAAAAACCCATCTGGTTCACTAATGCCCTTTAGGGAAGGAAATCCCTTGTACAAGACATTGGTAAGGCCACACTTGGAATACAGTGTGCAATTCTGGTCACCCTATTATAGAAAGGATATTATTAAACTAGAAAGAGTGCAGAAAAGATTTACTAGGATGCTACTGGGACTTGATGGTTTGAGTTATAAGGAGAGGCTGGATAGACTGCGACGTTTTTCCTCTGGAGCGTAAGAGGCTGAGGGGTGACCTTATAGAGGTCTATAGAATAATGAGGGGCACAGGTCAGCCAGATAGTCAATATCTTTCCCTAAAGGTAGGGGAGTCTAAAACTAGAGGGCATAGGTTTAAGGTGAGAGGGGAGAGATACAAAAGTGTCCAGAGGGGCAATTTTTTCACACAGAGGGTGGTGAGTGTCTGGAACAAGCTGCCAGAGGTAGTAGTAGAGGCGGGTACAATTTTGTCTTTTAAAAAGCATTTAGATAGTTACATGGGTACGATGGGTATAGAGGGATCTGGGCCAAATGTGGGCAATTGGGATTAGCTTAGGGGTTTTAAAAGAAAAGGGCGGCATGGACAAGTTGGGCCGCAGGGTCTGTTTCCATGCTGTAAACCTCTATGATTCTATGACTCTATCTGCCATCCTTTTCCAGTCCGGCCTACCTGTGACTCCAGGGCCACAGCAATGTGGCTGACTCTCAACTGCCCTCTGAACAAGGGCAACTAGAGCTGGGCAATAAATGCTGGCCAGCCAGCGACGCCCAGGTTTCACGAATGAATTAAAACAAATGAGAACATGACATGGTCGGACACAGGACCAGATGGTCAGGAGACAGCTAATACAAAGAGGAAATGTACAGAACAGGTAAAGTGGCGAATGATGGACCAGAGGCAGAACAATGAACAACAGATAGTTAATGCTGTGGAATGGTATTGAAATGAAACATAACAAACGTTACTTTATGAGGTGCTCTCAAGAGCCAGTGTAATCAAATTGAACTAGATTTGGGTAAAACACGTAGATAGCATCACATTAGTAGGGCATATATAATCCAATATAAGATGCAACACCCTGTTGGGACATCAACATAGTCTGGCTAACGTTCACATTAAGTGAGTATAAAGTCCTAGCTTGCAACTTTGCTGATGAGTCCCTGACATGTAAGTTACTAACGGTACCAGCTTGCATGTATTGTATTATATTATGTTTTGTGAATAAAGGAGGTCCAAAGTTTCCAAGCGTATGAATTAACCTGTAAAAACCCAATCCTGAACAGTTGAGGGGTCTGTTATATGTATAGAATAGAATCCCTACAGTGCAGATGGAGGCCATTTGGCCCATCAAGTCTGCACCTACTCTCTGACAGAGCATTTAACTCACCTCGCACTATCCTCTTAACCCCACACATTTAATCCCTCTAACCTACACATCTTGGAACACTAAGGGGCAAATTTAGCATGGCCAATCCACCTAACCTGCCCATCTTTGGAGTGTGGGAGGAAACTGGAGCACCCGGAGGAAACCCAAGCAGACACGGGGAGAATGTGCACACTCCACACAGACACTCACCCAAGGCTGGAATCGAACCCAGGTCCCTGGTGCTCTGAGGCAGCAGTGCTGACCACTGTGCCACCTTTATAATTGCTACAATGCTCACATATTTATCTTTCTATTAGCTGAACTCCTGGGGATGACACGGTGGCACAGTGGTTAGCACTGCTGCCTCACAGTATCAGGGACCCAGGTTCAATTCTGGCCTCACGTCGCTTCTGTGTGGAGTTTGCACATTCTCCCCGTGTCTGCATGGGTTTCCTCCGGGTGCTACTGTTTCCTCCCACAGTCTAAAGATGTGCGGGTTGGATTAATTGGCCATGCTCAATTGACCCCAGTGTTAGGGGATTAGCAGGGTAAATACATGGGGTTGCAGGGATAGGGCCTGGGTGGGATTGTGGTTGGTGCAGACTCGATGGGCCAAATGGCCTCCTTCTCCACTGTAGGGATTCTATGATTTCCTCTGTGAACAAAACATTTTGCAGTGTATTGTGTGAACATACATCAGGGTGGGATTTAACTGCCTTGCTCGTCCCGAAACCGAGGTCCATGGACCCTCCCATTGTCTGCCCCTCGCCCTCTCCCAATCCCATGGCAGACGGGAAGGTAAAATTCCAGCAGTCACCCAAGGCTGGAATTGAACCCGGCTCCCTGGCGCTGTGTATTGTCCAGTGAAGAGTAAAGACCCAACGCAATGAAGGAAAATGGAGGGCACGTTAGATCAAACCTGGATGGAGAAGATGAAGAACCCTATGTGTGAAGAAATTGGTTATTTACTTTACCAATCAGTCAGCGAAGAGCTTCCATAAATGAACACATCTTGTGCTGAAATGAGGATTGGGAATCCATATAAAGATCATGCTGGTCTTTGAGAATTAAATATCAATAGCAGCTGCATCACTTGGATTCACAACACCGACGCAAGCTCGCGATTGAAAATACAAAATCCTCATGCTACCCTGAAAGTAACCACCAAAACAAGCATTTGTAGGTTACATGCTTTATCATCAATTGTGGATTCATGGACAAGGTACAATCAGTGTTACTGCAGAATCATCAAAAAGGCTCCAGAGTGGCAAAAGTAGATACCTCAAAAACTTTCTTTCTATACTAAGTGAGGTTCAGAAAGCCTGTTTAATATCAGGTCAACAATGTTTGATTCATGTGAAAGTGTACATGCTGCTTAAAGTAAGTGTTACACTCCCTATGTGAAAAGAGGGTGGCATTTGTTTCTGGCGGTGGCTCAGAATGGATGAAAACAAATTGGTGGCAATGGGATAGTGTTCAGGGAGCTTTACTCTACATCTAACCCATGTTGTATCCACCCTGGGAGTGTTTGATGGGGGACAGTGTAGAGGGAGCTTTACTCTACATCTAACCCATGTTCTTTCCACCCTGGGAGTGTTTGATGGGGGACAGTGTAGAGGGAGCTTTACTCTACACCTAACCCATGTTGTATCCACCCTAGGAGTGTTTGATACGGATAGTGTAGAAGGAGCTTTAATCTACATCTAACCCATGTTGTATCTACCCTGGGAGTGTTTGATGGGGAACAGTGTTGAGGGAGCTTTACTCTATATCTAACCCCGTGCTATACCTGTCCTGGGAGTGTTTGATGGCGACAGTGTAGAGGGAGCTTTACTCTGTATCTAACCCCGTGCTGTACCTGTCCTGGGAATGATTGATGGGGGACAGTGTAGTGGTAGATTTACTCTCTATCTAACATGCTGTACTTGTCCTGGGAGTGTTTGATGGGGACAGTGTAGAGGGAGATTTACTCTGTATCTAACCCCGTGCTGTACCTGTCCTGAGAGTATTTGATGAGCAGTCATGATGTGGAGATGCCGGCGTTGGACTGGGGTGAACACAGTAAGAAGTCTCACAACACCAGGTTAAAGTCCAACAGGTTTATTTGGTAGCAAATACCATAAGCTTTCAGAGCGCTGCTCCTTCGTCAGATGGAGTGGAAATGTCCACCATGGGACATTTCCTTTGACATTTCCACTCCATCTGACGAAGGAGCAGCACTCCGAAAGCTTATGGTATTTGCTACCAAATAAACCTGTTGGACTTTAACCTGGTGTTGTGAGACTTCTTACAGTATTTGATGTGGACAGTGTAGAGGGAGTTTTACTCTGTATCTAACCCCATGCTGTACCTGTTCTGGGGTGTTTGACAGTGTAGAGGGAGCTTTACTCTGTATCTAACCCCACGCTGTACCTGTCCTGGGAGTGTTTGATGGGGGACAGCATAGAGGGAGCTTTACTCTGTATCTAACCCCATGCTGTCATTGTCCTGGGAATGTTTGATGGGGACAGTGTAGCAGGAGCTTTACTCTGCATCTAAACTCGTGCTATACCTGTCCTGGGAGTGTTTGATGGGGACAGTATAGAGGGAGCTTTACTCTGTATCTAATGTGCTGTGTCTATCCGGGGGAGTGTTTGATGGGGACAATGTAGAGGGTGCTTTACTCTGCATCTAACACCATGAGGTCATTGAACTTGGAGTGTTTGATGGGGGCACTGTAGAGGGAGCTTTACTCTGTATCTAACCCCGTGCTATACCTGTCGTGGGAGTGTTCGATGGGGACAGTGTAAAGGGAGCTTTGCTCTGTATCTCACCCCGTACTGTACTTGTCCTGGGAGTGTTCGATGGGGACAGTGTAAAGGGAGCTTTACTTTGTATCTAACCCTGTGCTGTCCCTGTCCTGGGAGTGTTTGATGGGGACAGTGTAAAGGGAGCTTTACTCTGTATCTAACCCCATGCTGTACCTGTCCTGGGAGTGTTTGATTGCATACTGTGGAGGCAGCTTTTTTTGTATCTAACTCATGCTATGCCCACCTGGGAGTATTTGATAACAGAGGCAGCTTTACTCTATATCTCACCCAGGCCATACCTGCCCAGCACAAGTTTGAAGGGACAATGCAGAGGGAGCTTTACTCTATATTTAACCATCCTCTATCTGACCATTTGTACCTACAATGATGAAAGAAGGAATGGTCCCTTCATCGATGCACCAACACCCTCCATTCTCATTGGCAGAATATTTGGAAAAAATCCAGTTTCTAACCAACAGCTTATTTTGAATTCCTTGAATACAAGCAGCTTTATCTACTGTAATGTTCAGCCCTTCCTGAATACATTTCTGGCTTTTGTGTCTGCACTAGAAATTACATGCACGATTCAGACATTTGCAATAAATTATTTTTTCCCATCAGACGTGCCTGCTGACACACTATCACGCATTTAAATTACAAGACAGAGCTCCATCTTTCCGGTGATGGATTTAACCAGCGCATAATGGGACTCAAATTGTGCACAGCATTCACTGAATGAGCCTTTACAAGATGGTCTCTGAAATACTCTTTCTGAATCAAAAGGCAATGAGCTTTCCCGGCGACAAGGATCAGAGTTAAAAAGTCACAAGTAAAAATTATTGCACATCACTGTTTCACACCCAATGGCAAGGACTTGCCGTGTCTAGTTAGTTTTTGTGAATAAGACATTTACTTTCATTTGCACTTGCAGCGCAGAAAATAAGCATTTGTACTCAGGGTGCCCAAATTATTACAGAGTTATTACATTTCCCAACACAGAAAGAGGCCATTCAGCCCACTGCTGGTTCTTTGCAATGAACGCAGTCTCACCTCTTGGGATTCAGATCCCACAGGACAATTGATGACATGTAAGCTGGGCTTACTAGAAAACACGGCATTGACAGAGGCTACTGCCTCTTAGGTAAGGTAGTTAAACCATTTACTTGATGCACTGAATGCAAAAGATCCCCTGGCACCATTCAAGGGGGAAGAATTCTCCTCCGACAACCCTTCTCCTGACTCACACTGCCACCAAGCGATTGAAAGCTCCTTCATCTCAGTGCAGTTTCTGGGGATCTCTCTGCCGACCCTCTCCCTCTTCACAGCCACTGAATTTGAAAGAAACCAGCAGCTTATTGTGGACGGAGAAAGAACGGCTACAGCAATGATTTCACAACAATAATGGCAATTGTGGCTTTAAAATGGCTATTCTGGCTGAGAGCAAAGCATGCTGGGATTTTTGGCCAACTTATAGATTACAACCAGATGCAGGTTTTAAGAGGCACTGGTCTGGGAGCTATAATCTGAAGCTTCCCAGATAAGGGAGGTTGTTTGCATTAACCGATGACATTATTCTGGCTGCATTTGATTGGCCTAATCGAACGATGCAATTGGGGGTTTCTGATCAATTCATTGGCTGGATGACAGAAAATCCTCCGGAAGCGAGTGGGGAATTGTGGATAAAAAGACATGTGAGTCCTTTGTTTGGCAGCGATAACTCGAAGAGACCAACCATGGCACGAACAAGACCTGTACCCTGAAGGATGCTTCAGAGAACAAGAAGATAGATTCTGCATTGAGGATATTTCTTGACCAAAGTTTTCCTAAACTCAGTAGTATCTATTTTCAGTTAAATAGTTAAAGTTGACGTTCAGTTAAAGTTAATCTGCAGTTTAAGAGTTAAAGTTTAGCTGAAAGTTGAGGTTCCGTTAGAGTTAAAGTTCAGTAAAGAGTTAATGAGTTGCAACTTTTTATGTTCGAGTTGGTACTGGAAGTGTTTGATAAAGAAATGATTGAATTACTGTCCTTGTTTGTCTAATTAAACTGGAATGCTTGGAAGGTGTTTAAATTAAAGTTGTATAACATTATGAAATGCTGTAAGATGTTTCAGACAAGTTCTGGTTAATTTCTGCACTGTCGCAAGAACCCCTCATGACAATTTCTTCAAAAGGAAAAAAAAAATGATTTCACTTAACATTGGGGCAACTTTTAGAAAGTTAAGTTTGTGCAATGTGCTGTCACAAAGGGCCAGCACATTTGGGCCCAGGTTTCGCAGGATAATGAGAATCCATTTGCGACAGGGAAGTTGATGATGACCTCAATTTACATCTCAACTGGGAATCTTGCCTCCTGCTTGGATGTGCTGGATCTTATTGATTTGCAGTCACACGAACCTCTGCCAGACAACATCTCAGCAAAATGAACATTCCTCCTATGTCAGTCCAAAATGATGGTTGACTATTTGAGTGTCGGTAGCGTCACAGCTGAATCTGCCACCTTCCCCATACACATCACCAGATCATGATGCAGCATCCTCCCTGTGTTGGTATTGGGGGAGGACACAGTTGGACTCAAACAGCCTTAACAAGTCAAGTAGTCCTCTTGCAATGGCTATTAATGCTCACACGTGAATCTCCCACCATGAACATTCTGGGGTTTACCCATTGACCAGAAACTGAACTGGACTAGCCATATGGGCGGCATGGTGGGGCAGCACGGTGGCATAGTGGGCGTGACACAGTGGCACAGTGGTTGGCACTGCTGCCTCACAGCGCCAGTGACATGACTTCAAATCCGGCCTCGGGTCACTGTCTGTGTGGAGTCTGCACATTCTCCCCGTGTCTGCATGGGTTTCCCCTGAGTGCTCTGGTTTCCTCCCACAGTCCAAAGATGTGCGGGTTAGGTTGATGGGCCATGATAAATTGCCCCTTAGTGTCAGGGAGACTAGCAGATTAAATATGTGGGGTTACGGGGATAAGTCTTGGGTGGGATTGTGGTCAGTGCGGACTTGATGGGCTGAATGGCCTCCTTCTACTCTGTAGGGATTCTGTAGGGATTCTGTAGGGATTCTATATAAAGACTGTGGCTACAAGAGTAGGTCAGAAGTTGGGAATTCTGCAGTGAGTAACTCACCTCCTGACTCCCGGAAGCCTTTCCACCATCTACAAGGCACAAGTCAGGAGTGTGACAGAATACCCTCCACTTGCCTGAAGAAACACCCGAGAAACACGACACCATCCAGGACAAAGAGCTGCTTGATTGTCACCCCATCCACAAAGATTCGCTTCCTCCACGACCAAAGCACAGTGGTAGCAGTGTATACCTTCTACAAGGTACACTGCAGGAGCTCACCAAAGTTCCTTTAGCAGCATCTTCCAAAGTCATGACCACTACCACCTAAAGTTAAAGTTTACTTATTATTCACAAGTAAGGCTTGCATTAACACTGCAACGAAGTTACTGTGAAATTCCCCTAGTTGCCACATCCCGGCGCCTGTTTGGGTCAATGCACCCTAACCAGCACGTCATTGGGACTGTGGGAGGAAATTGGAGCACCCGGAGGGAACCCACGCAGACACGGGGAGAATGTGCAAACTCCACACAGTGACCCCAAGCCGGGAATCGAACCCGGGTCCCTGGCGCTGTGAGGCAGCAGTGCGAACCACTGAGCTACTGTGCCGCCCTAAGGGCAGCAGACACATGGGAACACTAGCATCTGGATGTTCTCCTCCAAGCCACTAACCATCCTGTCATATCGCCATCCCTTCACTACTGCTGGGTCAAAATCCTGAAACTCCCTCCCGAACAGCACTGTGGGTGTACTTACACCACACGGACTGCAGCGGCTCAAAAAGACAGCTCACGACCACCTTCTCAAAGTCACCTAGGGAAGGGCAATTAATGCTTTGACAAAGGGGTCACCTGGACTCGAAACGTCAGCTCTTTTCTCTCCTTACAGATGCTGCCAGACCTGCTGAGATTTTCCAGCCTTTTCTCTTCTGGCAATAAATGCTGGTCTAGCCAGCGATGCCCAAAATCCCATAAACGTATGAAAAAAGTAACGATTGGGTGAGGTTACGGAGAGAGGGAAGGATATGGAAGCAAGGATGAGAATTTCAAGTTGGAGGCTTTGTTCAGTGGGGAGCCAATGTCGAGCAGCGAGCACAGCCCGTAATTTGTCGATACTGTGATTGTTTTTAAGAGTGCCGTTCTTTCTTTCCGGGAGAAGCAGCGGGTTTCTCAGATCGTGGATGTAAATAAACAGTGTCTGCTCTGAGGCAAGATGCTGTGGTACGTGGAAAGCATTCTAAAATGCAGTCTGTGAAGAACACGAGTCACTTCTTTCTCTTCCAATTATAGCCATACAGATTATTTGTTAACTGTCGGGACCAAATCATTCACTATCTATGTACTTATAAAGGACCATATGCCATATCACGAAAACTAATTCAGCCGCAACAATTCTGTATTCAGCAGCTTTTAACCTGATGGAGCAGATTTCACAAGATTTATTGTGGTGGGAATACAGAATCCTTTCGGAAAATAAAAAGTGCGTTCAACTTAACAAGCCCATCTCTTTGTGATAGATTAACCCACACCCATATCGGTAATCTCACCCTATCGCTCACGCGCTCCCCTCCCCAGCAGTGCAAGGCATCGTCTCTTGAACTCGACCCTGCCGTGGTCAATCTTAATACTTGCCATCCAATGATTGGAATGGACAGTTGGTCAAAATGGTGTCTGGTTGCTTCTCACTGGGTTCCTTGGTGTTCAGCGTGTCCTTTTACCTCCCCCCTAATGTTTCTATTTATCCAGTCGTGGGCTGCGGGTGACACAGGCTGAGGTCCACCCATTTATTGCCCAACCCCCCCCCCCTAATTGCCCTTGGGAAGTTGGTAGTGAACCACTTTCTTAAGCTGCCACCTTCAATCTTTTTCAGGTGCACCCGCAGCGCTGCGAGGGAGGGAGTTTTGGAAGGTCTGATCCAGGAACAGTGAGGGAATGGCGCAATGGTGCGTGACTTGGAGGGGGACATTGAGATGGTGCCCTTGTCCTTCTCGATGGTAGCATTGTGGGTGCCGTAGAAGGAGCCTTGGTGAGCTTAAGTTTTTTTTAAAGTTTATTTATTAGTGTCACAAGTAGGCTTACATTAACACTGCAATGAAGTTACTGTGAAAATCCCCTAGTTGCCACACTCCGGCGCCTGTTCGGGTACACTGAGGAAGAATTTAGCATGGCCAATGCACCTAACCAGTCCATGTTTCGGACTGTGGGAGGAATCCAGAGCACCCGGAGGAAACCCACACAGACCATAAGACATAGAAGCAGAATTATGCCACTCGGCCCATCGAGTCTGCTCCGCCATTCAATTATGGCTGATATTTTTCTCATCCCCCTTCTCCTGCCTTTTCCCCATAACCCCTGATCCCCTGCGGTAGTGCAGACACGGGGAGAACATGTAGACTCCACACCGACAGTGACCCCAAGCCGGGAATCGAACCCGGGTCCCTGGCGCTGTGGGGCAGCAGCGCTAACCACTGTGCCACCGTGCTGCCATTGCAGCACTCCAGCTCAGTGGGTGATCCTTAAATTGAGGGCCCCACGCAAATAGAACAGCTGATTACGGTCGTGATGCAGTCAGTGCAGGGATTACAGGAAATCTGGCAGATTTAAGAATTTACACAATCGCAGGACATCCTAACGCGTTTTACAGCCAGTTAGGTATTTTCCTCATGTGTGATCATTGTCCTCAAATAGAAAATGTAACAGCCAATTTGCAAACAGCAAGATTCCACACACTAACCGTGGGATTAGGGGAGCCGATGGCCAAGTGGTATTATCGCTAGACTATTGATCCAGAAACTCAGCTAATGTTCTGGGGACCCGGGTTCGAATCCCGTCACGGCAGATGGTGGAATTTGAATTCAATCAAAAAAATCTGGATTTAAGAATCTACTGATGACCATGAAACCATTGTCGATTGTCGGGAAAACCCATCTGGTTCACTCATGTCCTTTAGGGAAGGAAATCTGCCGTCCTTACCCGGTCTGGCCTACATGTGACTCCAGGGCCGGAGCAATGTGGTTGACTCTCAACTGCCCTCTGAAATAGCCAAGCAAGACACTCAGTTCAAGGGGAACTAGGGATGGGCAATAAATGCTGGCCCAGCCAGCGACGCCCATGGCCCACGAATGAATTAACCAAAACTAGATCATCTGTTTTAGCGATGTTGGTGAGGGACAAATATTGGTCAGGGCACGGGGAAAATGCCCCTGCACTTCATGTGATCATTCACGTCTACCTGAGAGAGCGGGTCTTAGTTTAACACCTCATTCAAAAGGCAGCACCTCTGACAGTGCAGCACCCTCTCAGTCCTGCACTGTGGCAGTCGGGTCCTGGCCAGAAAATTGGACAGGTAAGTTGAATACTCTCTCAAGGTATCCTTGCGGGACAAAAGGAGCAGCACTAGCCCGTAGGTTCTCACCAGCAAACATTGGTCCTCCCCAGTATGGCATTCCTTTCCGCTTCCCTTTGAAGCAAAGTGCCTTCAGTTCACTTCTTGCCACCACTTATCTGAGCGCTGGGGTTGTTTCCCTTCAGCTGAGTGGCTCCCCCGTCCTGTCAGTCCCTTTTGGATTTGGGCCAAAGTCAGTCTTGAAACGTGGAAACGGGTTCCAGGAGTTAACACCTCCCAGGCCAGTCCCAATGCGGTAGTGCAGACAATGGGAGGGCGCCATCAATTATTTTTAACATCAGACTGGCTCTACAATAGGCGGTGGTTAGACGCAAAAGTAGAGACAACTCTGTTGGTTTCTGAGAATAATGGAAGTCCTGAAGATAGCGACAGGACAAACAGATCTTATTCAGTTTTATTTACAGGGACATGGGCTTAGCAGAGCTCTTGTAGGTAGTGATCTCCCCCTGAGCGAGGAACTCTAGTGTTCAAGTCCTACTTCAGGGGTGCAATCTTACCACCCGTTCATGCCACGCTCCCACAGCAGCGAGGTTGGGGAATTAGGTGGCCAGCCAATCTCTGTTCACTGCGGCAGGATGGGAAAATCCCACCAGTGTGAACAGTGGTAAGACTCTGGCCCAGGATTTGGTGTTCACATAAGAAGTGTTCACGACGCGGTGCAAACAGGTTAATAATCAGACTGCTTATCTTCCCCACTAATCCCCTGAAGGGGAAAGAAGTGTTTGTGCCGATATGAAATGAACCATCTCTGGTGGAAACATGCAGCAGGGCTTGGTTTTGTTGTCTTTGTAGTTTTTCTCCATTTAAATAACACTCTGTTCTTTCGTTCCCCCTTCCAAAACAAACAGCTTCACATTTTCCCACATTATACTCCGTTTGCCAACTTTTTGTCCACTTCCTTAACCCATCAATATCTCTTTGTGAACTGTTTGTTTCCCTCTCGTGACTTGCTCTTCCACTGTCGTCTGCAAATTTGGCTGCAGTACATTCTCTTCCTTCCTCCAGGTCACTGATATATGTTGTAAACAGCTGTGGTCCCAGCACTGATCCCTGTGGAACCCCACTGGTTACAGGTCACCAACCTGAAAAAGAACCCCTGGTCCCCACTCGCTGTTTCCTGCCCATTAACCAATTCTCTATCCAACTGCCTGCAACACCATGGGCTCTCACCTTATGGCTTAACCTTTGTGAGGTATCTTGTCAAACACCTTCTGGAAGTCCAAATACAACACATCTACTAGCCTCTATCCATTCTGGTTGAGACTTCCTTGAAAAACTCCAGTGAACTAGCCAGACACAGTTTCCCTTTCATGAAGCAACGCTGACTCTGCCTGATTAGGTTGTGATTTTCCAAATCATAACCAAAATAACAGCTATAAATTCCTTTAATTGTGCAGTCAAGCACTTTTACATCCTCGCACTGAGACACAATTAAAAGTGTCTTAGCTAAAAATATGAATTGTTGCCGTTTCTAACCTGGTTGATAAGTGAACACAGTAAGAAGTCTCACAACTCCAGGTTAAAGTCCAACAGGTTTATTTGGTAGCAAAAGCCACTAGCTTTCGGAGCGCTGCTCCTTCGTCAGGTGAGTGGGAGTTCTGCTCACAAACAGGGCATATAAAGACACAAACTCAATTTACAAAATAATGGTTGGAATGCGAGTCTTTACAGGTAATCAAGTCTTAAAGGTACAGACAATGTGAGTGGAGAGAGCATTAAGCACAGGTTAAAGAGATGTGTATTGTCTCCAGACAGGACAGTTTGTGAGATTTTGCAAGCCCAGGCAAGCCTAGGCTACCTGTAAAGACTCGCATTCCAACCATTATTTTGTAAATTGAGTTTGTGTCTTTATATGCACTGTTTGTGAACAGAACTCCCACTTATCTGACGAAGGGGCAGCGCTCCGAAAGCTAGTAGCTTTTGCTACCAAATAAACCTGTCGGACTTTAACCTGGTGTTGTGAGACTTCTTACAGTGTTTACCCCAGTCCAACGCTGGCATCTCCACATCATGATAAGTGAACAAGCAGTAATTAATCTTAAACTAACTGGAAACTTCCTTAAGAATCGATTCCAGCATTTTTCCAACAATAGATGTTGGGTTAATCGGTCCATAGTTACCCACTTTTTGCTGCTCTTCCCTTTTTGAACAGGGGTGTCAACGTTGGCAGTTTTCCAATCCTCTTCTTCGGAATCCAAGGAGGTTTGGAGAATTACAACCACGGCATCCACTAGCTCTGTAGCTACTTCCTTTAGGATCCACGGATGCAAGCCATCAGGGCCAGGGGACTTATCTGTCTTTGGCCTTATTACTATAGCAATGATGATGGGTACTCAATTCCTCCCCTGTATTATTTAGCATTAATGGGATGTTCGAGGTATTTTCCACTGTAAAGACTGATGCAAAATATCTGTTTAACTCCTCTGCTATTTACTGTTTCCCCATAACTGTCTCCCCAGATTCATTTTCTATGGGGCCTATGCTCACTTTGACCTCCCTCTCTTCCTTTTTATCTATTTGAAGAAGGTCTTACTAACAGTTTTTATATTCCTCGTTAGTTTGCCCTCAGTAAATTGAACTTCAGATTATGACATTGTAGTCAAAGGAAGCTTTACTCAGTCATCTAAATTAAAGTAAAAGCAACTGAGAAACTCATTCTTACGCTTCATACCTTTCGTTGGTCCCTCCAAGCATCCACCCAGGCAGCTGAATATGCCGGAAGTCCTGTTTTCAGCCCTTGTAACTGCGGCAGGGAGATGTTGGGAACTTGACGCATTGCTTCTTGCGTGCATTTTATCAACACCTCTGCTATTTCGAGGATAAGTCCGAGATGACACCCTCCCATGATACTCCACTCCATCTGCAACTCCAAGTGAGACCATTAAAGAACTTTGCACTTTAACTTTGATCCCCGGAAGAGAGTCAAAGAGTGGCGACTGGGTCATGAGTTCTTTGTTCACGGGGTCCTGGAAGCAGATGGGTCCATTATATGTCCTGCTCACCGTTAGGTCAGGTTGCATTGATGGGTTCAGAAGCAGAGAATTACCTGCAAAAAATAAATAGGAAACAATATGCCTTTTAACCCAGTGTATTTTTAAAAAATGTATTCTGCATCGTTAGAATATCCGAGTGGGTAAAAGTATCTCTTGTTGAATTATCGGTCAAAGAGATGAGAAGGACTCAGGTTTATTCTACACTCTTGAGCTGCACCAGCTTGGCAGGGTAAATACTGAGACACTGTTTCAAAAGAGAAAACGCTGGAAAATCTCAGCAGGTCTGGCAGCATCTGTGAGGAGAGGAAAGAGCTGACGTTTCGAGTCCTGATGACCCTTTGTCAAAGGTAAAAGGCAGCATAGAAAGTGGGAGATATTTGTACTGTCGGGTGAATGAATGAAAGATGAGTCATAGCCACATCCTGGACCCTGTGACGTTTTGGGGCTACGATTCATGTTTCATTTCCGTACCCTACAGTATAAATATCTCCCACTTTCTCTGCCTTTTAGCTTTGACAAGGGGTCATCAGGACTCGAAACATCAGCTCTTTTCTCTCCTCACAGATGCTGCCAGACCTGCCGAGATTTTCCAGCGTTTTCTCTTTTGGTTTCAGATTCCAGCATCCGCAGTAATTTGCTTTTATTGAGACACTGCTTCACTTGGCTGGAGAAGGGTCAGGGAAAGGGTTTGGCCATTCAGGACTGAGATGAGGAAACATTTCTCGACTGTTAATCTTTGATGCCCTCTTGTCCCAGAGGGCTGTGGACACCCAGGCCTTCTCCTGTCCTCCCATGTGGCACATTTGGAGGCGGGTAGGCATTTAATCAGTCCAGAGGGTGGGGAGCCCACCACCTTCCGCCTCCATTCTGATTAAATTGGTGCTGAGTAGTCTTGATGTAGGCCTTGTTGCCCTGCCACCAACTGAGGCCCTTATACTGGCAATTAATGCCCATATAGGCACCTCTTCCCACTGCCACTGGTATTAACCCAACAGCGAGGAGGGGCTTGTCAGACACAGAGGATGACTCGCAAACCTGCGGGGGTTTCTTTCAAGAGGGGCCCCTCATTCAAAGGCATGCAATGCCGGATTGAGGGAACCGGTGGGTTGGGGGGATACTCACTGAGAACCACACCTTGCTCAAAGTTCTGAGCCCCCACTCCCTCTCCTTTCCCTATGACCCCTATCCTGTCACCACCCCCTCTTCCCCCCCCCATCTCCCCATCACTCATCCTGCGATGAACCTGGACCTCAGGTGGGTGTAGTGTCAACAGCAGCCACCATCTCCCAACGGCGCTGCTGTTCAATAGAGTTGCCGGCCTCTGAGCCGGCCAGCAGCTCTCAGCTGTTGAGGCTCTTGATACCAGGGACTGGAATGCCGTCGGGGTGGTACGGAATGTGGTAGGGCTTCCCGGAAAGAGATGACACAAGGCTGTCTCTCCAGCTGGTGGCCGAGATCCCTGTCGTCACCAGAATATTCCGGCGTTCCAAGGCTGATAGGTTTTTGGTGCTCAGGGAATAAAGGGATTTATTTTTAAATTCATTTGTGGGACATGGGCGTCGCTGGGCGGCCAGCATTTATTGCCCAGTTGCCCGGGTACAATTGAGAGTCAACCACATTGTTCCGGCTCTGGAGTCACATGTAGGCCAGACCAGGTCAGGTCGGCAGATTTCCTTCCCTAGAGGACATTAGTGAACCAGATGGGTTTTTCCGGCAATCGACAATGGTTTCATGGTCATCAGTAGGTTCTTAATTCCAAATTTTTTTCATTGAATTCAAATTTCACCATCTGCTGTGGGTGGGATTCGAACCCGGGTCCCCAGAACATTAGCTGAGTTTCTGGATCAATAGTCCAGCAATAATACCATTAGGCCATCCATATGGATGTGGAAATGGTGCAGCAAGGTGCAATTGAGCCCAAAAGTTAATCATGATCACACTGTACGGTGGAGTGGTCTGGAGCCACTGTCTGGCTGACTCCTGCTCCTAATTCTATTGTTCCGATATTTCAGGCATCCGGACCTCAGAATCCTTGGGGCTGAAATAACTCCTCTGCGGCCGGTGTCCCTTCACCAAACTCGGACAGGTACTTTCTCATAGCCAGGAACCTTGACACTATACACATGCAGGGTTCCCTGACTGGACAAGCCCTTACTGCCATAGTCAGGGAGCTCATATTCTAACAGTTTGACATTGTGAGCCTCATTAAAGCCGTAACAGGGGCAAAGGAAATCAGCCAAAGTTTCTGACTCTGATAAAGACAAATCTGGGCGTAGGGGGAGTGGAGCATTTCAACTAGGCTTATGATGGTCTAAAGAACCAAAAGGTCGATGGTACTGTGGAAGGTCATAGGGTCATAGAGTTTACAGCATGGAAACAGGTCCTTTGGCCCAACTTGTCCATGCCGCCCTTTTTTTTAAACCCCTAAGCTAATCCCAATTGCCCGCTTTTGGCCCATATCCCTCTATACCCATCGTAGCCATGTAACTGTCTAACTGCTTTTTAAAAGACAAAATTGTAGCCACTTCGACTACTGCCTCTGGCAGCTTGTTCCAGACACTCATCGCCCTCTGTGTGAAAAAAATTGCCCCTCTTTTGACTGCCTGGTGTCAGCACTACAGCATGTTGCACCTCTCAGGTGAGTATATCCACACTGTTAACTCCTTATACTACAGGTAGCGCCTGTGGAGCTGCATGTACCCTGACAAGGGTTTACCATCGTAAGGGTTTTAACAACACCAGGTTAAAGTCCAACAGGTTTATTTGGTAGCAAATGCCATTAGCTTTCGGAGCGCTGCTCCTTCGTCAGATGGAGTGGGTTTATCATCAGCAAGTGGGGGAGGGAATAGGCCAGCTGTTTTCTCCCAAAAAGGGTGACGGGCTGGGTTACAAATCTTCTAGGAAACAAACTTCAGAAGAAGTTATTAGGGTTTGCCAACAAGCAATTTACAATGAATCAATCAACGCAAAGTGGGCATTAGTGACAAGCAAGGACTGACACCGACCCAGTGTTTTCAGAAAATTCAATTTGATTACAAAGCGGTTGTGCGGGGGTATTAATCAGCTACACACAGAACAGACAGAGTGTTTTGTCAATGACAATAACGGTTGAATAAAGTGCTTCCAATTGATTCGGTTTATCTGTTTATTCTAGTGGGTAATGCTTTTTGTCCAAGTGTACTCGTCTGCAATTATGAAAGCAATTACAATGATTCAAATAGAAAATTACTGTCCTGAAGTTATTAATCTACTTCCTTTAAGTCTCTGTCTCTCCTTTCATTTCCGTGGAACACTTGTCCTCAAAAGGACCACGACCTTTATTGTTGCCACTCACTTAAGTGTCAAG
Source organism: Mustelus asterias (assembly GCF_964213995.1). Classification (NCBI taxonomy): domain Eukaryota; kingdom Metazoa; phylum Chordata; class Chondrichthyes; order Carcharhiniformes; family Triakidae; genus Mustelus; species Mustelus asterias. Next base: position 67,704,021 of record NC_135822.1, read on the forward strand.
TTTTCAGTCCCTTCACATTTCGCACACTCAAATAGCAGATTAACAGGGTCTGTTGTTACCTTGGTGAATATTAAGTTGAAGAGCATTCATCTAAGTGGCTCAATTTTACATTATCCTGGGAACTCTGCCAATGCCTCGCTCTCTCTCTCTCACTCTCCCACTCTCGAGGTGGCTTCAAGGAGTTGTACAACAATGGCTGGAGGTGAATGAGCCATTGGATTGTTCTCTCTCCTCCCCGCTCAGAGCTGCATGTGGCGGATGGGGGTCAGTGCCTTTTGGCGACCCATGTGAATGAGATGGAGAAGCCGCTGACCCACATTCAACCATCTCAGCAGGGGTACAACTACAGCAGCAACATCCATGGAGTTAAAAAAAACTATTTCATGGAAAACAGTGTGATTTTGATTTCCCCTGGTTCTTTCTGTGTTTGCATTCTGGGTTTGCTGAGCCGACCGGATTGGTGACACTGCAGGATTGCCATAATTCAATGACTACAGGAAAATCGGCCAGATCAAAGCACACCTCCCTGATGGAGCCCACCCCATTTTCCATCCATGGATTCGAAGGGATCATATGGGGTAGGGCTTGGGTGGGATTGTGGTTGGTGCAGACTCGATGGGCCGAATGGCCTCTTTCTGCACTGTAGGGTTTCTATGATTTCTATGATATTGAAGTGGTTCCTTGACAGGTCAGCAATCTTCCCACTGACTCTCCTGTGTCCGGTGATCCGAGACCTTTCTGTTCCTTTCCTTTCAAGAATCAACTTAACATTTTGCAAGGAGTGGCAAGTGTTTAGGATGGGGGCAGCACAGAAAATCTTGCCTTCCCCAATGGGCTTGGCAGGACCTTTGACGAAAGATTTACTAGGATGCTACCGGGACTTGATAGTTTGAGTTATAAGGACAGGCTGGATAGACCGGGACTTTTTTCTCTGGAACGTAGGAGGATGAGGGGCGATCTTATGGAGGTCTATAAAATAATGAAGGCCATAGATCAACTAGATAATCAATATCTTTTCCCAAAGGTAGGGGAGTCTAAAACCAGAGGGCATGGGTTTAAGGTGAGAGGGGAGAGATACAAAAGTGTCCAGAGGGGCAATTTTTTCACACAGAGGGTGGTGAGTGTCTGGAACAAGCTGCCAGAGGTAGTAGTAGAAGGGGGTACAATTTGGTCTTTCAAAAAGTGTTTAGACAGTTACATGGGTAAGATGGGTATAGAGGGATATGGGCCAAATGCGGGCAATTGGGACGAGGTTAGGGGTTTAAAAAAAAGGACGGCATGGACAAGTTGGGCCCAAGGGCCTGTTTCCATGCTGTAAACCTTTATGACTCTATGTCTTCTCTGAGTTTGGGAAATATTGGGGAGATTTGATAGAGGTGTATAAGATTTTGATGGGTATAGATAGAATGAATGCAAGCAGGCTTTTTCCGCTGAGGCTCGGGGAGAAAAAAAACCAGAGGGCATGGGTTAAGGGTGAAAGGAGAAAAGTTTAAAGGGAATATTAGGGGGGGGCTTCTTCACGCAGAGAGTGGTGGGAGTGTGGAATGAGCTGCCAGATAAAGTGGTAAATGCGGGGTCACTTTTAACATTTAAGAAAAACTTGGACGGGTTCATGGATGAGAGGGGCCAAGTGCAGGGCAGTGGGACTAGGCAAAAAATGGTTCGGCACAGACAAGAAGGGCCAAAAGGCCTGTTTCTGAGCTGTAATTTTCTATGGTTCTATGGTTCTAAGGGTTGTTCATTCAACCTGACTTCGTGTGCGCACAATTCAGAAGACTAATCCAGCGGTAATGAATTTACAACCAAGTAACACAGCAGACACTAACCTTGTCTGGCAGTCTTGAAGCTGAACGACTGAAAGCCGCCAGTCAGGGCTGATGAGTCAATAACATCGACACCATAATCACTTTGACTCCTTCGGTACAATGTGATGCCCACCACGAGCATTGCAACTGCGATCACTGCCGCACCAAGGCCAGAGTACAAAGCCACGTCACTGTTGGTCTCAATACCTGGAAGAGGCAAAGTTTTAGCTTATTTATTAGTATCACAAGTAGGCTTACATTAACACAGCAACGGCGTTACTGTGAAAATCCCCTGGTCTCTGCGCCTGTTCGGGTATACTGAGGGAGAATTTAGCGCGGCCAATGCCCCTAAACCAGCACGCCTTTCAGACTGTGGGAGGAAACTGGAGCACCTGGAGGAAACCCACGCAGACACGGGGAGAGTGTGCAGACTCCGCACAGACAGTGACCCATGCCAGGAATCAAACCCGGTTCCCTGGCGCTGTGAGGCAGCAGTGCTAACCACTGAGCCACCGTGCTGCCCCTGGATTAAGATGCAGCCCTGCAGTTAACAAAAAACAAAGAATAGTACAGCACAGGGGCAGGCCCTTCGGCCCACCAACTCTGTGCTGACACAGATGCCTCCTAATCTAATATTTTCTTGCCTCTACATGGTCCATATGCCTCTATTCCCTGCCTATTCATGTATCTATCCAGATGCCTCTTGAATGTTGTTCCAGAATCTGCTTCCACCACCTCCTCTGGCAGCGAGTTCCAGGCACTCACCACCCTCTGTGTGAAAACCTTGCCCCTTACATCTCCTTTAAACTTTCCCCCTCTCACTTTCAACCTATGCCCTGAGTAACTGACCCTTCGACCCTGGGAAAAAGACTCTGACAAGTCTTCATTCTTTCTCTTCCTAAGCCAAGCTGTCCAAAACATTTCCAAAGATGACGGCTGGAAATTAGGATAAAAGCAAATTACTGCGGATGCTGGAATCTGAAACCAGAAGAGAAAACGCTGGAAAATCTCAGCGGGTCTGGCAGCATCTGTAAGGAGAGAAAAGAGCTGACGTTTCGAGCCCAGATGACCCTTTGCCAAAGCTGGCCATTTGTGTTCCCGAACACCTAAAACTTAGGTGGCCATCAAGTCACAATTCTATGCCCATTCCTTTTCACGGGTTGAAAAAAAAGCAACAGCACGGAAGTGAAAAAAAAAACCCAAACGTCTCCCAGTCAGATCCATTTTTTACACAAATTAAAACTCCGATTAAACTTTGGCCTGGCAGCCACCACCTCCCCCCTGCCACCCCCCACAAAATCTGGGCCAACATTCCTCTAACAAAATAGCTCCACCACAAAAAACCCATATAGATGGGTCAGGCATTCATCTCATCTCTGTTGGTGAGATTGTGCTGTGCGGCACAGTGGTTAGCACTGCAGTCTCACAGCACCAGGGACACGGGTTCGATTCCCGGCCTTGGGTCACTGTGTGTTTGTGGAGTCTGCACGTTCTCCCCGTGTCTGCGTGGGTTTCCTCTGAGTGCTCCGGTTTCCTCCCACGGTCCGAAGATATGCGGGTTAGGTTGATTGACCATGCTAAATTGACCCAAGTGTTAGGAGATTAGCAGGGTACATATGTGGGGTTGCGGGAGTAGAGCCTGGGTGGGGTTGTGGTCAGCGCAGACTCGATGGGCCAAATGGCCTCCTTCTGCACTGTTGGGATTCTATGGTACCACTGCCTCATGACATATGAGGCAGCAGGCATGGAACTACAAGGTGACTGCATCTATAGCGAAGATCTGTCTGAAGGAGGAAATCTTGCTTGCATTGTTCTCTTAACCTACAGCATCAGAGTTAGATGCAACGTGATGGGCAGGAGACCTGCGGAAGACAATTTAAAATGGAACCTCCTTGGGCATTCAATGCTCGGTAGCACATTTTGAGTTGCTGCCTGCACATACGCACATGTTGCTGTTTGGCTTGTTGACAGTTTGATTTTGGTCACGGTAGGATTAACAAACACTCTGTTGTAATGAATATGCTTATAACACCCATGATTATATCGCCTCAGCCACCTGAAGACAATTACCTCATTGCAGCTGTTTGATGGAAAATAAATTTTACAAAAATAATAAGAAAAGGATTCATCAAATTACCGTCAGCACCGCGTAACAAAATGGTTCCCTTTTCCAGAACGCGCTTACTTCAAACAATTTAATTAGTTCAGTCAGTCCCTCCTCCACATCGGGAGTTGCCGGGGCGGCACTGATCAAAAAACAGAAACAGCAAATGCTGGAAAATCTCAGCGGGTCTGACAGCATCTGCGGGGAGAGAGAATAGAGCCAACGTTTCGAGTCTGGATGACCCTTCGTCAGATTCAAGGAATTTGATTTGATTGGATTTATTATTATCACATGTATTGACATGCAGTGAAAAGTATTGTTCCTTGCGCGCTATACAGACAAAGCATACTGTTCATAGAGAAGGAAAGGAGAGAGTGCAGAATGTAGTGTTGCAGTCATAGCTAGGGTGTCGAGAAAGATCAACTTAATGCAAGGTAGGTCCATTCAAAAGTCTGACAGCAGCAGGGAAGAAGCTGTTCTTGAGTCGGTTGGTACGTGACCTCAGATTTTTGTATCTTTTTCCCGAAGGAAGAAGGTATAAGAGAGAATGTCCGGGGTGCGTGGGGTCGTTAATTATGCTGGCTGCTTTGCTGAGGCAGTGGGAAGTGTAGACAGAGTCAATGGATGGGAGGTTGGTTTGCGTGATGGATTGGGCTACATTCACAACTTTTTGTAGTCCCTTGTGGATTTGTCAATTGACATATCCTTTCAATAGAAAATAACAGCTCCTCCACCTCCTCTTACACAATATATAATACATCACATTTCTCCCTCTCATAGAATCCCTACAGTGCAGGAGGGCATTTGGCTCATTGAGCCCGCACTGACAACAATCCCACCTCGGCCCTATCCAAGTAATCCCACGTATATTTTTCCTTCTAATCCCCCTAACACTAAGGGGCAATTTATCATGGCCAATCAACCTAACCCGCACATCTTTGGGGTGTGGGAGGAAACAGGAGCAGCTGGAGGAAACCCACGCAGACACGGGGAGAACGTGCAGACTCCACACAGACCCCTCAAGCACGGGCTCTCCGTTTTTCTCTGAACACTGTTGAGAGCGTCATCGCATCAAATGGAAAAAGACACACTTGCGCTCCTGCAGCGCCTTCCGTGCCCTCAGAACTTCCCAAAGTGCTTCAGAGCCACGGAAGTGCTTTTGAGCTGTGGCCTCCATTGCAATGTAGACAAAGAGGCGGCCAATTTCTGCACCGCAAGGTCCCACAAACTGTGATCTGATAACCACCAGATCATTTGCATCTTTTTTCAATGAAAGCAAAATGCTGCGGATGCTGGAATCTGAAACAAAAACACGAAAATGCTGGGAAATGTCAGCAGGTTGGCTGCGACTGTGGGGAGAGAATAGATTAGCCGGTGATTCTTCTTCAGAGCAGAAGAGAGCACTGCTGCCTCACAGCGTCAGGGACCCGGGTTCGCTTCCGGCCTTGGGTCACTGTGTGTGTGTGTGTGTGTGTGTGTGTGTGTGTGTGTGTGTGTGTGTGGAGTTTGCACATTCTCCCCGTGTCGGCGTGGGTTTCCTCCGGGTGCTCCAGTTTCCTCCCACACTCCAAAGATGTGCGGGTTAGGTTGATTGGCCATGATAGATTTCGCCCTAGTGTCAGGGGGATTAGAAGGAAAAATATACGTGGGATTACGTGGCTAGGACGTGGGTGGGATAGTTGTCAGTGCGGGCTCAATGGGCCGAATGGCCTCCTTCTGCAGTGTGGGGATTCTATGAGAGGGAGAAATGTGATGTATTGTGTATTGTGTAAGAGGAGGTGGAGGAGCTGTTATTTCCTATTGATGAATGAAGAAATATTGGTCAGAGCACTGGGAAGAACTTCATTGTTCTTCAAAATAGTGCCATGGGATCTTCTACCTCTGCCTGAGAGGGTAGATGGTACCTTAGTTCAACAGCACATCCAGAAGACAGCACTCCAATAATGCAGCACTGCCTGAGTACTGCTCTGAGAGTTTCTGTGTAAAGTTTTATGCTCAATTGCCGGAATGGGACTTGAACCCACAACCTCTGACTCAGAGGCGACCCTCTGAGCCACAGCTGACAAAATGACGTTGTATCAGAGTAATGACCCACCCGAGGGTTGGGTGTGATTATAGACTCAATGTTGTAAACGCTCATTTAATGGCCTTCAAAAATGACTAAACGGCTCAATAAGTCGAATCCTATTTCTGTTCCAAGGATCCCTTCCCTTTTTGGGACTGGATTCGCTAACCCTGTCCATTTCAATGTGGAAATCATAAATCGGGCCTCTTAAAAATAATTAAATTTTTCTACAACAGCTAAGCAGAGTATTGAATAAAATGTCATTTCCATTTTTCAGTTGATCTCAGACACAAGCAATAACCAAGATGTTGACGATTATTCAACTATCTCGATCCCATAATCTCTCTGCATTTAAGACACTTGTTGTAAACGATCTCTACAATCAAGGCTTTTTAAAATATCTATATCTTTTCTATGATGGGAAGGACTATGACTCTGCTTGGTCCATTCTTCCCACCACCAAGCCCCATGGCAGGCTTTCCACGTTCCAAAGTCATCCAATGGACACAAGTCATTGGCACCAAATGGCGGGTGGGATTTTATGGCCTCGCTCGTCCCGAGGTGAATGGACCTTCCCATTGTCCGCCCCTCACTCGCTACGATTCCCGTGGCGGGCGGGGTGGTAACATTCCGGCCCTCGTACAATGAGAGGCACTGAATTGGAACAAGTGGAATGATCTTGTTCTGTACATGTTTAGTCCTGGAATTCTGAACTGCGTGGATTTGTGGTGTGGACTAATGTCTATTAAAGGACATGGAGATAGGGCGGAAAAGTGGCGCTGAGGCAGAAACTAAGCCATGGTCACACTGAATGGCAGACAAGGCTTGAAGGGCCAAGTTTTCCACACCTCTTCCGATTGTTAAGGTTAGAAACATAGGATTTAGGAGCAGAGGTCGGCCATTCAACCCTTTGATCCTGCTCTGCCATTCAATAAGATCATGGCTGATCTGATTGTGGCCTCAACCCCACTTCCCTACTGTCTCCCATAATCCTGAACTCCCTTGTCTATCAAAAGTCTGTCCAACTCAGTCCTGAATAAAATCAATGATGCAGCCTCCGCTACTTTCTGGAAAAGGGAATTCCACAGGCCAACGGCCCGCTGAGAGAAAGGGTAGAATCATAGAAACCCTACAGTACAGAAAGAGGCCATTCGGCCCATCGAGCCTGCACCAACCACAATCCCACCCAGGCCCTACCCCCATATCCCTACATATTTTACCCACTAATCCCTCTAACCTACGCATCTCAGGACACTAAGGGGCAATTTTTTAGCATGGCCAATCAACCTAACCCGCACATCTTTGGACTGTGGGAGGAAACCAGAGCACCCGGGGGAAACCCATGCAGACATGAGGAGAATGTGCAAACTCCACACAGACAGTGACCCGAGCCGGGAATCGAACGCAGGTCCCTGGAGCTGTGAAGCAGCAGTGCTAGCCACTGTGCTACCGTGCCGCCCGCAGTTATGAAGAAGGCAGAGAGGAATGAATAAATTTTGCAGCAATTAGAACATAAATACTCTTCATTTCTTTGGACTGCTGTCTGCGTCACGCCTTCATTCATAAAGCCATTTATATTCTCACTGAGCAATGTATAAAACGTGGACATCAGCAGCAGAAGGAATGGGAGAAGCGGTAAACCCAACTGTTCCCAAGGTAAAAGGTGAATTTCATAGTTAAAGCTTTCATAAAATCCACAATTAACACATTTAATACCTGCATTTTCAAGGTGCGACTTCCATGCATCGATGCTTAAATGTATTCGCACAGAATAATTTTGTTTGCTATTTGAACAGCTGTGTTTAAATGGGTTAATTCCTCTACTGAACAGGCAAGTAATTTCATACGTGAACATTCGGCGTTCACGTGCTCATGCTGAGCAGAACCGTTTCTGAGGTTTAATCTTTCCCTTTTGCAATTGATTTCTGTTGCTGCGTCTCCACGGTCAAAGGTGATCTCACTGTATGGTTAAAACTGATACCCGCACATGTACCACACGGTGCGCCCGGTTTGTAAGACCAGGGTGGGCATGTTCTGAACTAAATCTCCCAATGCAGAGTGCTGCACACTGGGAGCACTCATTAGGCAGTCATGTCTGGATGGTGAATTTTAATGTTTATGGATATAACCCCCTGTGGTGTCTGTTGACGTCTGCACTTGTGTTTGGGGTACAGGTCGTAGAATAGAATAGAATTCTTACAGTGCAGAAAGAGGCCATTTGGCCCGTCAAGTCTGCACCGGCTCTCCGACAGAGCATCTTATCCAGTCCCTATCCTCGTAACCCACATATTTACCCCACTAATCCTCCTGGCCTAATCATCTTGGGGCGTAAGGAGCAATTTAGAATGGCCAATCAACCTAACCTGCACATCTTTGGAGTGCGGGTGGAAACCGGAGCACGTGGAGAAAACCCACACAGACACCGGAAGAATGTGCAAATTCCACACGGACGGTGACCCAAGGCCGGAAATAAAGCCTGGCGCTTGTGAGGCATCAGTGCTGACCACTGTGCCACCGCTCCAGGTCAGTAAAGCCAATCATGGGTCTTCAAAAAAAATAAACAACTGGACGCTGTGTTGTGAAAATCAGAGAAAAACCAGCACTTCTAGCTGTAGACTATTGAATAAAGTGCAAAGACTGACATTGTGTGGGACACAAGGGAAACACTCAAGGTGGCGTACAGAAGCATGTATTAAAATATAAAGCAGAGAAGCGATGCCCCTTCCCATTATTGTGAAGTTCTGGCAGGCGTCTTCCTACAGAAGTGGAGCAACACTGTCCTTTCTTGTCGGCGTTGATCCATGTGTCATGGGAATAACTAACGAGGGAAGAGCAGAGAGGTTGGGACTGGCTCACCTTGAAAGGAGGCAATTGAGAGAAGGTTTCGGAGAAACATGCCCTCGATTAAATGACAACAATAAAATCAATCTGGGGCACGACTTGAAGGTAATCCCAGAACAAAAGGGGCACAGTCTTAAAATGGTTGGCGTGGAGGAAGAGGCTGCAGATTTTTGTAAGCTGAGATGGTTTTACATGACCTTCCCCATCCGCACTTATCTTGTCAGGCACAGCTTATTTCTATGAAATTAAAACTGGTATCATTAGAAACACTTACTTTGAGGCTGCACTTCCTGCAGAGGCGTCTGGCCTGTTGAAAGAAACAGAGCAAATAATAAATAGGGTGCGTGCAAAAGCTTCAGATGCAAATGCCATTTCTCATTTTGGGTTCCATTTGCTCCAGTTTGCTTTTTGCTGCCAGCTGGGATGGGTCATGTGCGGATTGCAGATGCTCTCAGTAGCTCCAAACGTGTGTCTGGTGAGCTAGCAGGAGGCGCATCCCCACGGAGTGTGATTGATAGGATTCCTATTTCCCCCGCGTCTCGCCCAGCAACCCTCGACGGCAATCTGGCAAACTCATCAAAGTGGATGGACCAAAGTGTCTCGGCACACCGTGGTTTCGAACCTGCGACTGAATGACGGAGAGCAAACCTTAACCGCTCCACTGCCGACTCACTCTGAGGCCAGCGGTTCCGAAAGCCGGCTTTGGCAGTGAGGGCAGTTCCTCGCCCGCTCTGTCATTGAGAATAACCAAAAGCAGAACTATCCACATTTTTGCAAAGTGGGTGCAGGTGCAGTTTTTGATTAAATTTTATCTGACTTTATTTCTTGCCTCCCCTCGTTGGCACATGTGTTCCATTGGCAGCATCTGTGCCCATTCAGTGCCATGCCCAAGTGTCTATTCTATTATGCAGAGGGCCTGGTTATCATCATGACATCTGTACTCCAAGGCTTGTTGGCCTTTAGTTGAGTGAACTACTACAAAGTATTTACAGCATAGAAACAAGGCATTCAGCTGAATAAATCCATAAGACCTTCAGGAGCAGAAGTAGGCCATTCAGCCCATTGAGTCTGCTCTGCCATTCAATGAGATCATGGTTGCTCTGATATAATCTTCAAATCCACTTTTCTGCTTTAACCCCATAACCTTGATTCCTTCCTGATTGAAAATGTCCACCTCATCCTGGAACATACTGAACGATCCAACCTCTGCAGCTTTCTGCGGTAAAGAATTCCACAGATTCTGGTTCAACAGGTTGTTGCACGCCCTCCCTGTGTCAGCGTGGGTTTCCTCTGGGTGCTCCGGTTTCCTCCCACAATCCAAAGATGTGCGGGTTAGGTGGATTGGCCATGCTAAATTGCCCCTTAGTGTCCAAGGATGTGTAGGTTAGGTGGATTGGCCATGCTAAATTGCCCCTTAGTGTCCAAAGATGGGCACGTTAGGTGGATTGGCCATAGTAAATGCACAGGGGTTATAAGGATAGGGCGGGGGGCTGAGGTGTGGGGTAAGATGCTCTGTTGGAGAGTCGGTGCAGACTCAATGTGCCAAATGGCCTCCTTTTGCACTGTAGAGATTCCATTCTATAAATTCTATAACTTGGCCGACAAGCCTGTTATGTGGCACTTTATCAAACATCTTTTGGAAGTCCATGCACACCACATCTACCTTTTAACATCTTTCCCTGCTACATAACCAATTGTAACAGTGAAACATGATTTATCTTTAATAAATCCACGTAGGCTTTCATTACTGAATAAATATTTGTCCAAGTGAGCCTTTTTTATTGTCCTAAGTTATCATTTAAAAACTTTCCCACCATTGAGGTTAAACTGACTGACATTTAGTTGCTGGGTTTATCCTCACACTCTACTTCGATCAACGGTGTAACATTCTCAAGCCCTCTGGCAGCACCCTTGTATCGAAGGAGGATTGGAAGATTATGGCCAGTCTCTCTACAATTTCCACCCTTACTTCCCTCTATATCCTCAGTTGCCTCTTATCTGGCCCTGATGACTTATCAACTTGAAATACAGATAGCCCTTCTGACACCGCAACTTATTCAATTTTTAGCACATCCAGTGTTTCAGTGACCTTGTCATTCACCATCAATCATTGAATCCCTGCAGTGCAGAAAGAGGCCATTCGGCCCATCGAGTCTGCGCTGACAACAAACCCACCCAGGACCGATCCACACATATTTACCCTGCTAATCTGCCTGACACTAAGGGGCAATTTAGCACGGCCAATCCACCTAACCTGTACATTTTTGTAGTGTGGGAGGAAACCGGAGCACCTGGAGGAAACCCAGGCAGACACGGGGGAGAACGTGCAAACCCCAAGCAGACAGTGACCCAAGGCTGGAGTTGAACCTGGGTTCCTGGCGCTGTGGGGCAGCAGTGCTAACCGTTGTGCTGTGACTTTGGCAGCACCTCCAGCATTGCTGAAGAGAGGCGCACAGTACTCATTTAGTTCCTCAGCCTTTCCAGCCTCCATGTATGAGTCCTGAGTAGGCCCCATGCTCTTTTTTACTGCCTTATATATGCGTATAGAAAATGTTTTGATTCCTTTTACACGAGCTTGGATGCTAGTAAAATGAGGAAAGCATAAAGGGGAAGGCAAATCTGAACACAGCAAATGAATACAGATAGTTTAAACAATTTAAGAATCCATGAACAGTTGATGATCGCAGCATAGTACGTACAGCTTTGGGTGCACCACCATCCATTTCAGCTGTATTATCCTTGAAGAAGTGAAGGAGCTTTGAGGAGAGATTAGGGAGGCTTAACTTTTGTATCACAAAGAGAAACTCACTGAAAATATTAATTTCTAAAAATAAGGTAAATTCAGATTAGAATGCAGATGCAAAGCATGTAAGTGACAGACAGTAAAACTGGAAAGGTATTAATAAGAACTGGATTACTCAGAAGTTAATAAATGTCAAATGAAATATATGCTACTATTTCTTTATATTGCCCGAAACCCACTGTGAAGCATTTCACATACTGACTTGCTTTGCAGTGCAGTGGCCACGGCTAAGTTTAAGTCTTAAGATTATTTATTATTGTCACAAGCGGGTTTACGTTGATACTGCAATGAAGTTACTGTGAAAATCCCCCAGTCGCCATTCTCCGGCGCCTGTTCGGGGTACACTGAGGGAGAATTTAGCACGGCTAATGCCACCCTAACCAGCACGTCTTTCGGACTGTGGGAGGAAACCGGAGCACCCGGAGGAAACCCACGCAGACACGGGGAGAATGTGCAGACTCCGCACAGACACTGACCCGAGGCCAGAATCGAACGCGGGTCCCTGGCGCTGTGAGGCAGCAGTGCCAAACGCCTTGGCAAAAACCAAACCATAAACGGCCAAGCAATGTACAAAAAAAGTACTGAGGTTCCTTACTGAGGAATGCTCAGAAAAGGACAATTGACAACCCTGCAAGAGAACCCTCTGGAACATGAACTGGGTCAAGGCTTTGCAATTAACTGTGGAGCTTCCTGTTCTTTTAAATGTGAGATGTGGCAATGCATTTTCTTCCTCATCATCTTGTCTTTGACCTTGAAATAACTCCTGTTGACCAAACGTCAATTCAGCAGAACAAAGTGGGCTTCAATTTCCAGTTGCTTCACGAAAGATTGCTGCTAGGTCAACAAAAGCTACTATGTTACGTACTTTGAATGCACAGCCCCTCGGTGCAGTTCTCTGACTCCTGGTTCACTCCCTCACAGAACTTGCCTCCGTATCTCGGTTCCGGGGCCACACAGGCGCGAACTCTTTGGTGCTCGCAGTCAGAGGAACAGACTGACCACCCGTTCCAGGGTTCCCAGGCACCATCCACTTCAACACATAGATGGAACAAACACAAACACGTTTTACTTTTAACAAACCTCAGTGATAGAGAAATCACACCCTCTTCTTTTGTCATGCTGTCCAGACAGCAACCTTTACAGCTGTTGCGTTGGGGCAAAGGGTTGTAAAGGCAGATGTGGGCAAGCATTAATTTTCTCCTCTGTTTATTTATCACAATTAGCCAACTAAAACAGCAGTGGGCAAGTTCAAGCATGAGAGGCACTAATGGAAGGTGCAAAATTAGACCATTTTTAATTCATTCGTGGGACATGGGCATCGCTGGCTGGGCCAGCATTTATTGCCCATCCCTAATTGCCTCTTGAACTCAGTGGCTTGAACAAAGAACAAAGAACAGTACAGCACAGGAAACAGGCCCTTCGGCCCTCCAAGCCTGCGCTGCTCCTTGGTCCAACTAGACCAATCGTTTGTATCCCTCCATTCCCAGGCTGCTCATGTGACTATCCAGGTAAGTCTTAAACAATGTCAGCGTGTCTGCCTCCACCACCCTACTTGGCAGCGCATTCCAGGCCCCCACTACCCTCAGTGTAAAAAACATCCCTCTGATATCTGAGTTATACTTCGCCCCTCTCACCTTGAGCCCGTGACCCCTCGTGATCGTCACTTCTGATCTGGGAAAAAGCTTCCCACCGTTCACCCTATCTATACCCTTCATAATCTTGTACACCTCTATTAGATCTCCCCTCATTCTCCGTCTTTCCAGGGAGAACAACCCCAGTTTACCCAATCTCTCCTCATAGCTAAGACCCTCCATACCAGGCAACATCCTGGTAAACCTTCTCTGCACACTCTCTAACGCCTCCATGTCCTTCTGGTAGTGCAGCGACCAGAACTGGATGCAGAACTCCAAATGTGGCCTAACCAGCGTTCTATACAGCTGCATCATCAGACTCCAGCTTTTATACTCTATACCCCGTCCTATAAAGGCAAGCATACCATATGCCTTCTTCACCACCTTCTCCACCTGTGTTGCCACCTTCAAGGATTTGTGGACTTGCACACCTAGGTCCCTCTGTGTTTCTATGCTCTTGATGACTCTGCCATTTATTGTATAACTCCTCCCTACATTATTTCTTCCAAAATGCATCACTTCGCATTTATCCGGATTAAATTCCATCTGCCACCTCTCCACCAAATTTTCCAGCCTATCTATATCCTGCTGTATTGCCCGACAATGCTCATCGCTATCCGCAAGTCCAGCCATCTTCGTGTCATCCGCAAACTTGCTGATAACACCAGTTACACCTTCTTCCAAATCATTTATATATATCACAAATAGCAGAGGTTCCAGTACAGAGCCCTGCGGAACACCACTGGTCACAGACTTCCAGCCGGAAAAAGACCCTTCGACCGCTACCCTCTGTCTCCTATGGCGAAGCCAGTTCTCCACCCATCTAGCCACTTCTCCTTGTATCCCATGAGCCTTAACCTTCTTAACCAACCTGCCATGTGGGACTTTGTCAAATGCCTTACTGAAATCCATATAGATGACATCCACGGCCCTTCCTTCGTCAACCGTTTTTGTCACTTCCTCAAAAAACTCCACCAAATTTGTAAGGCACGACCTCCCTCTTGCAAAACCATGCTGTCTGTCGCTAATGAGATTGTTCCGTTCTAAATGCGCATACATCCATTCTCTAAGAATCGTCTCCAACAACTTCCCTACCACGGACGTCAAGCTCACCGGCCTATAATTACCCAGGTTATCCCTGCCACCCTTCTTAAACAACGGGACCACATTCGCTATCCTCCAATCCTCAGGGACCTCACCTGTGTCCAAAGAATTTCCGTCAGAGGCCCAGCAATTTAATCTCTCATCTCCCTGAGCAGTCTAGGATAGATGCCATCAGGCCCTGGGGCTTTGTCAGTTTCAATGTTCCCTAAAAAACCTAACACTTCCTCCCTTGTAATGGAGATTTTCTCTAACGGGTCAACACCTCCCTCCGAGACACTCCCGGTTAACACGTCCCTCTCCTTCGTGAATATCGATGCAAAGTATTCATTTAGGATCTCCCCTATTCCCTTGGGTTCTAAGCATAATTCCCCTCTTTTGTCCCTGAGAGGTCCGATTTTCTCCCTGACAACTCTTTTGTTCCTAACGTATGAATAGAATGCCTTAGGATTCTCCTTAATCCTGCCTGCCAAGACCATCTCGTGACCTTTTTTTGCCCTTCTAACTTCCCGTTTGAGTTCTTGCTTGGCCATTTCAGAGTCAACCACATTGCTGTGGCTCTGGAGTCACATGTAGGCCAGACCAGGTAAGGATGACAGATTTCCTTCCCTAGAGGGACATTAATGAACCAGATGGGTTTTTCCGACAATCGACAATGGTTTCATGGTCATCAGTGGATTCTTAATTCCAGATACTTTTTATGAAATCAAATTCCACCATCTGCTGTGGCGGGATTCGAACCCGGGTCGCCAGAACATGAGTTGAGTTTCTGGATTAATAGTCCAGCGGTAATACCACTAGGCCATTGCCTCCCTTTACCAGGATGCTTCGGGAACTGTGGGGTCAACTGGCCGGGAAAGACTCTGCTGAACGAGGCTCTTTTCTCTCAGAAAGAGAATCTGAGGACTGACCTGACTGAGGCCTTTAAGATTACGACGGAGTTCGACAAGGCAGAAGTAGAGATGTTTCAACTTGTGAGGAAGACCAAAATTTGGAGTCACCAATAAATTCAGTAGGCAATTCAGAAGGAACCTCTTTACCCAGAACATGGTTAGAATGTGGCATTTACTGTCACAGGAAGTATTTGAGGTGAATAGTACAGATCGGGTTAGATGAACCAAGGTGAGGGGGAGCTAAAGTGCAGCATGAACATTGGCACAGACCAGTTTGGCCAACTGGCCTTCCTCTGTGCTGTAAGTTCTGTGTCTGTCTGTGTAATTAATCTGTTGAATTGATTGAGCCATTATTTAACATAGGCAAATCATCATCCTTCTGATTGGATTTGATTTATTATTGACACATGTATTAGTATATAGCGAAAAGTATTGTTTCTTGCACGCTATACAGACAAAACATACTGTTCCTAGAGAAGGAAAGGAGAGAGTGCAGAATGTAGAGTTACAGTCATAGCTAGGGTGTAGAGAAAGATCAACTTAATGCGTGATAGGTCCATTCAAAAGTCTGAACCCGCCCACGGCTGGGAATGTCCGGTCCTGCTGCTGTGAGCGGAGATTTGACCGAGCGGCAAATTCTCCTTTCTCACCGGCAGTGGGGGTGGGATGAACAACATCAGAGAATTCCGGCCTTCATTTCTCTTTCACTGTAACTGAGCTATTTCACAATCCGCACAAATTGGAAGGGTTTACACTGAACACGTTTTTGGCACAAGTGTGTGCTTTGTGAAATTCACTTCCATATTTACAGTCACTGGATGTTGTCGGGGGAGAGGGCTATGGGTGGGGGGAGCAGGAGAGGTGGGGTGGGGGGGGGGAGCTCTTTCTAGAAAGCAGCACGCCAGACGTTTCCAAATTGTTTTCAATTTAGAGGATAACAAAACAAAATCAGTGGGGTTCTTTGTATGGGTGTATCTCCCCTGGTTGAATTTCCTCCAGGTTGCCTGCCCAAAAGCAAGCACGCATCGATGTGCCACGGAGCGTTTCCAAGCTTGAGACACAGAGACCAGAATTTTGGAGGCTGGGCGGGGGGAGGGGAGTTTGCAGATATGGCCACCCACTGGGAGGGCCAGATGACCCATTTAAGTGACCAATGGGCTTTCCGCCTGTGAACATATTGCCTGGTTTGGGTGCGGCGGGGTGATGGGAGGGGTGGGGATGGGGGCCGGGGGGGGGGGCGGGGGTGCGGGCGGTCAGTCTGGTTGTATCACAGCTTGGCACGGCTCCGGTTCTGCTCAAGACCGCAAGGAAGTACAAAAAGGCGTGAATGTAGCCCAATCCATCACGTAAACCAGCCTCCCATCCATTGACTCTGTCTACACTTCCCGCTGCATCGGCAAAGCAGCCGGCATAATTAAGGACCCCACGCACCCCGGACATTCTCTCTTCCACCTTCTTCCGTTGGGAAAAAGATACAAAAGTCTGAGGTCACGTACCAACCGACTCAAGAACAGCTTCTTCCCTGCTGCTGTCAGACTTTTGAATGGACCTACCTCGCATTAAGTTAATCTTTCTCTACACCCTAGCTGTGACTGTGACACTACATTCTGCACTCGCTCCTTTCCTTCTCTATGAACGGTATGCTTTGTCTGTATAGCGCGCAAGAAACAATACTTTTCACTGTATGTTAATACATGTGACAATAATAAATCAAATCAATAAGTTTGTAGATAAGGCCACCCACCAGGAGGTTAGATGACCCATTTAAGTGACCAATGCTTCTGTGAACATATTAACTGGTTTGGGGAGCGGGCGGATCATTGAGCATGGGTAGAGTGTGCCACCACATGGGGAGACTGTCCAGTGAAATTTGTAAGCCTGACATGAATAGTTCTTTGTTAACCAAAGTTACGAGCGGATATGGGGTGAAGGCAGGGAATACAGAGCTAGGATACAAATCATCCAGGATCTCAGGAAATGGCAGAATAGTCTCGAGGGATAAAGGGCTTCCTTCTGTTTCGATTGATTTTGATTACAATTAGGATTAACATCGTTAACCCGCCAGGTGGAAGTGAGAGTCGAGCGCTGACTCTTTAAGGATTCTTGCTTATCCTCAGAATAAATTTAGACAACCTAATTATGCCCTGAATCAAAGCTCAAGGCTCCTAAAAATTAGTGCACCTTTGCAGGGAAGGTTTTTTCCCCCAACGTTCCGACAATAAATCTTGCTGGCGAGAAGTGTTCCACTAATTCAATAGCGTGGCAGATGTGAGCTCCTCTATGAATACACTTTAAAGATTATGATCAAATGATTAACAAAGAGAGATTTAAGACAAAATGTCTGGCACATTGCAAATGGCAACGCTGGCTTCGATTCAACTTGCAAAGGACGCAGCTGGCATTTTTTTTTTGCAAATGGATCTTAATAAAATCAGAGAGGGAGCTCGTGCTGACGAGAAAAGCCTGATCCGGGTTCGAACGACTTGCGACGATAATGACAGATTTTAGAACCGAACTGTGTGGAACGACATGTTTCACAAGGGCCTGAGGTCCGCAAAATGTTTCACAAAATTAATTAGTTGGACGTGCGCCTTGATGGCAAAGTCAGCAGTCCGATTCAAACTTTGAGAAGCCGGTTCGCTCTCCTTCTTGCAACACTACAGTCAGCCAGTCAGGTGGGTGAGCCTTCATCAGAACAGGAAAATCTTTGCGACGTAACTATTTTTTAATGAGTCGGGAGAAGGGGAAAGGGCCAGGGACAAGGGTAGATAGCAGGATAGGTTAGACGGTAAGGAGGCATGATGGTGCAAGGCTAAAGGAGATGGTAATGGGAAAAGCAAAGAACCAAAAGATGGGTTCTTAGAGTGGAGGTGTAAATGGGAAGAGCAGAATCATCACCAATACCTCCTGTCCAAAATAACGAAGAAGAAATTATGATCCAAAATTGTTGAACTGATTTGGTTTGATTTATTATTGCCACGTGTATTGGGATACAGTGAAAAGTATTGTTTCTTGTGTGCTATATAGGATATATTGGATTATGAGGCAAGATTCTCCAGCCTCCCAGTCGCATGCTTCCTGCTGGCAGGAAGTGGTACATTGTTTGCTAGTAGCGGGATTCTCTGGTCCCGCTGCTGTCAATGGGAATTCCCACTGACGTCACCCCAGGCCGACGGGAAACCCACAGACGGGGGTTGCGCTGCCGGCAGGACTGGAGAATCCCGCCGGCATGAACGGCCGAAGAATTCCGGCCATCGTTCCTCCCGACGCAACCCGTCAGGCTATTTCACCAAGGGCACCAAAAGAGTGAACGAAGCCCATTGTTGTGGGTCTGGAGTCACATACATACAGGGGTAGCGGCACTGTTTTCCGTGCCTGCACACCTGCACTGGGGGCTGAAAAGAAGTCGGAAAATATCAGCAGTAAGTGACTGACGTTATTTGCCTGTCTTCCGTAAAATTGTTCAAGAATAGCAAGTCGAAAATTGTTGCTTTTTTTACACAAAGTGTGATCTCTGAACTCTGGTGTACAAGTGTAACAGATGGCTCTCAAACTTTTTCCAGACAGATAACTGGTACGAGTAATATCTGAATTCATGGAAAGAACGCTGGTGACGCAGTCTATTAAAAGCCTTATCCTTTGATGAACCAAAGTTCTAGGAGTGATTCAGAGCACTAACTATTCAGCGTTTTCTCATTATCAAACTATTTTGCAGCAATTCAACTGAAACGGGGAGAACTGTGAGTGAGAAAGGTTTTTCGCTTGTTAATTAACACTCGTGAATATTCTAATCTTAACATCTATCAGCAGTCCGAAGTGAAGGATGAAAGATTTGTGCACAGACCAGCCCATTATTATTAGCTTTTGATGAGACACCATAAACCTTTGGGACTGAACGTCAAGTTTCACTTTCAAGATGGCGCCAGAGCGATGTGACTTCTTGCGCTTACAACTGGACTCCAACTCTTTTCAATTATATTCTGCACCCTCTCCTTCCCTCCTCCCCTTCTCCCAGAAATCCTGGAATTCCCTCCCTCACGCCATTGTGGGTCAACCCACAGCACGTGGACTGCAGCGATTCAAGAAGGCAGCTCACCACCACCTTCTCAAGGGGCAACTAGGGATGGATAATAAATGCTGGCTTAGCCAGCAATGCCCATGTCCCATAAATGAATTTTAAAAATGTACTCTATGGACAGTATATTTTGTCTGTATAACGTGCAAGAAGCAAGACTTTTCACTGTATCCCAATACACGTGACAATAATAAATCAAATCAAATCAGTTCAACAATTTTGAATCATAATTTCTTCTTCGTTATTTTGGACAGGAGGTATTGGTGTTGATTCTGCTCTTCCCATTTACACCTCCACCCTAAGAACCATCTTTCGGTTCTTTGCTTTTCCCATTACCATCTCCTTTTGCCTTGCACCACCACCCATTCTTGCCATCTAACCTATCCTGCCCTTTGCCCTTCCCCCAGGCTCTTTCCCCATCTCCCCACTCTTAAGAAACCAGTTGCTTTGCAAACATTTTCCTGTTCCGATGAAGGCTCACCCACCTGACTGGCTGACTGGGGTTTCTCTCGCATTCTGTTGCCATTCCTTCGCTGACACTCTGTGACCCTTGGCGAAGAATTCCACTGATTGCAATGATGATGGAAGGAAGCTGGCTGGGTTTTATGTCAACTCTGTGACAGTCACCCACTTCAATCTTTTCTGATTGTCGTACAGGTTCAAACAAAATTCTAATTTATTACTTTAAAGCAGCTAAAATTGCTCAATTCCTCTGCCTTATAACGGTTTCAGTAATATGGCTATCAAGCATAAGGTATTTCAGTGCAATGACAATAGCTATTGCTCGTAGCCGTCTGCTGTGCGGATCCAGTCTTCAAAACTACGAGATTGACAAAAATCTATATTAACTCCTTGTGGCTAAACAGAGAAACTAGAAGCAGGAGTAGGCCATTTGGCCCTTCGACTTGCTCCACCATTCATTTTGATCATGGCTGATCATCGAATTCAATATCCTGGTTCCCCCCGCTTCCCCCAGATCCCTTTAGCCCCAAGAACTAGATGTAATCTCTTCTTGAAATCAGACAACGTCTTGGCTTCAATGGTAGTGAATTCCACCACCCTCTGGGCAAAGAAACTTTTCCTCACCTCAGTTCTAAAAGGTTGACCCCTTATTCTCAAACTATGACCCCCTAGTTCTGGTCTCCCCCCGCAACCATTGGGAACATTCTTTCTAAATGTACCCTGTCTAACCCTGTTAGAATAATATAATCTTAACTAATTGCCAAGCAGCTTTAATGTTTGCTACTCGGCCACCCTCAAGTTGAGCGTCTAACCTGGGCAAAGCGAGGAGCAGGCATTCTTCTGCACTGAAATTCCCACGCAGAAGGTTCCTCCGTTGAGTGGTGCGGGGTTGGTGCAGGTCCTTGTGCGTTTTTGCGACCCTCTGCCGCAATGGATACTGCAAGGTGACCATTCTGTCCATGTTGACCAGGCACCATTCACTGAAACAAAGACATCAGTTAGACCTCTGACCAGCCCTGGGAAGTCAATGAGTCACAAACAGATGAATGACTCCTGTCCTGTCAAGGTGACAGCCTAGTTGGTCGCTCCCTTGCCCCTGAGTTAGAAAGTTGCACCCTGCGATAGAAACCTGGATCCCACAATCTAGGCTGTTCCTTGTGCAATACTGAGGGAGTGCTGCCCTGTCGGAGACATTGGGCTGGATTTTACGCTCCCCCACCAGCAAGTTTGAAAGCGAGAGGCATTCATTGAATTCAGTGCGTGGCCTATCCACTTGCTGCCTTTGGCTCATCTCTGACCTGTCTCCCATTTTACAGTGAAGGCATCGGCCAGCCCACCCACCCTTGGACCTCCTGAGGCCAATTATGGTCAATTTTATGTCTCATCTCAAGCCCGCCACTATTTAACCTCTGGCAGGGCAAGCGAGTGGCTTGGCAGCTTTGACTAGGCAGGCTGATGTCGGGAAAGGGGGTACCTCAGTTGGCGGCCCCTGCGCCCATTGAAGGCACTCCCCTCCCAAAGTCATACCCTGCCTTTACCGCGCCCGCCATGCTCTCTGGGGCCTGCCAGCCAGGTCCTGCCGATACCCCAGATTTTCCTTCAGCACAGTTTCCACAATCTCCTCTTCTTCGGGGACAGGCTGTAACCCCAGAAGGGACAACTGCATGATTGACTGCCACCTCTTCCTCACCAGAGGGAAGACGGCCATGAGCCACTCAATGTGGGGCAGCCAGGTTTATCATGGGTGGGCTTTCCGCTGACCTTTTAGCTGGAAGGGTCGGGGGGAGCATGGGGGACATGACTCCCTGTAAAATCCAGCCTGTTGTGTTTTCGATGAGAGACTGGAACAAACATGGATGGCATTCAACCCTCAGAGCCTGCTCCGCCATTCAGTTCCATTACGGTTAACCATCAGGTTCACGTTCCAGCAGCACCACACCCATATCTGAATTTCTTTCCCACCCAAGAAGACATCAGTCTCTGCCTTGAACATACTCTATGACTGAGCATCCATAGCTGTCAGGAGTAGACAAACCCACCGAGTGTGAAGATGCTCTCCTCATCTCAGTCCAAAATAACTCTGCCCACCCTCTCAGCTGGCTGTTAAAACTCCCACGCTACTGCTCCAAGTGGAGCAGGATTGTTTTTTATAGAATCCCTACAGTGCAGAAGGAAGCCATTCGGCCCATCAAGTCTGCACCGACTCTCTGACAAAGTATCTTGCCCAGGCCCTCTCCTTCACCCTATCCCCGTAACCCCACACATTTCTCACGGCTATTCCATCTACCCAACACATCTTGGGACACTAATGGGCAATTTAGCATGACCAATCCACCTAACCTACACATCTTTGGACACTAAAGGGCAAATTAGCACGGCCAACCCACCTAACCTACACATCTTTGGACACTAAGGGGCAAATTAGCATGACCAATCCACCTAACCTACACATCTTTGGACACTAAAGGACAAATTAGCATGGACAATCCACCTAACCTACACATCTTTGGACACTAAGGGGCAAATTAGCATGGACAATTCACCTAACCTACACATCTTTGGACACTAAGGGGCAAATTAGCATGGACAATCCACCTAACCTACACATCTTTGGACACTAAGGGGCAAATTAGCATGACCAACCCACCCAACATACACATCTTTGGACACTAAAGGGCAAATTAGCACGGCCAATCCACCTGATCTGCACATCTTTGGACACTAAAGTGCAATTTAGCATGGTCAATCCATCAAAATTGCACATCTTTGGATACTAAGACACGATTTAGCATGGCCAGTCCACCTACTCTGCAGATCTTTGGACACTAAGGCGCAATTTAGCATGATCAATCAACCTAACCTGCAGAACTTTGGACTGTGGGAGGAAACTGGAGCACCCGGTGGAAACCCACGCACACACGGGCAGAACGTGCAGACTTCGCACAGACAGTGACCCGAGGTTGGAATTGAACCCGGGTCCCTGGCGCTGTGAGGCAGCCGTGCGAACTGCTGTTCTGCCGTGCCGTCTGTTCTCTCTGTTTCCTGGCAAACATTAATCTGTCAGCCAATGCTTAAAACTTCTGCCCATTTGTTTTGACGCTGTGTGGGAGAGTTCTCTTTCCTGAACAAGTCTGCCACATTTAGTACTTCACAACACTTGCCACACTCCAAAGGTTTGGCTGCGAATTGCTTTGGGACATCCCGGGGTTGTGAAAGACACTACTGAAATGCGGTTGTCATTTCAAACCAAATACTGCAGAATGGTGGCCCGACTTACCAAACACAGTCAGCGTGGCGGCACTGCTGCGTCGCTTGGCCACCACATTGGAAGCCACGCAGGTGTAGTTGCCCGAGTCGGAGAGGTGCGCTTGCTCAATGATTAGATTGTGCTCTGCTGTGGTGTAAATGTTCGGGTCGCGCTGCGGATCAATTGGTTCTTCATTCTTCAGCCATTCGACCTACAAGACAAGGCAAAAGGACACTGCTGAGATCCAGGTTTTCCAAGAAACCGGGCCAAGGCCATCATTCATGGCCAAGGAACAAGAATATGGAGCAGGTGGAGGTAATTCGCCCTCTCTAGCGCCATTCCACAATTCAAGAAGATCAGGACTCAACTTCGAAGCCAACTCCATTTTTCTGCCCAATAACCATCCCCTTTCCCCCCCCAAATCAAAGAGTTCGTATTTCTGGTGAGCCGAGTTTCATGCATTTATGGCACTCGGGGGGTGTGGGTTGTGCATGGAAGGGGGGAGCCTAAACCCGCTGGAGAGACCAACGGCAGAGTGCTCAGGGGGCCATTGGGCATGTGCCAATCTCCCAGTGGATCGACCCCCGATGGCTGGCCCCACCACTGGCCCCCACCCTTGATGCTGAGTCCCCCCTTCCGTACCCTCCTTACCCCCTCCTCCCCCAGGTCTGGCTCTTTCCTGTCTGGCCCCACCTCAGTGAGGCCCCAACCCCCTCAGAGCCCGCTCCCTTGGCACAGCTCAGTACCTGATAGGCACTGCCAGTGTGGCACCCTGGCAGTGCCAGGGCACCCTGCAGGCCCTGGCACTGCCAAAGGGGCCACGCCCCGCGCCCGACCTCCCGAGGGGCCTCAGTGGCCTCCGGTCCCAGCAGCGAGGCCACCACGTCTGGTCCGTGTTGCTGGGGACCAGCTGAGTTCCTCGCTGGGGGGAACCCTCACTGGCGAGGTCGGAGAGCCAAGTGATTCCGAACAATACCACCTGGAGCTCACTAAAGAGATTCAAATGAAGTAATGAATATTAAAATCAACCTTGCGCCGTACCCCGCATGAGGATGATTACATCAATGAAAGTGACCCGGGAAGATAGCGTCCGGTTGGATGCCGGGCGCCATTCCCGCTTTTGGCTTCCAATTCCCCATCCCAACATCATGAATAAACTCAGAAACCGAGCATCACTCTGGGCTTGAGCATTTCAAAACCCTAAACCCTAGCCCTCTCAATGAAAACAATTTTCTTCAGCCCAGTCCTTCAGGGAGCAGTGACCATGACATGATAGAATTCTTCAGTCGGATGGAGGTGAGGAAATTCAATGTGAAACTTGAGTCCAAAATCGAAACGGAGGAGACTACGGAAGTATGAGGCATGAGTTAACTACGATAGATTGGGAAACTTCTGAAAAGGGCGGACAGACAATGGCCAATATTTAAGGAACAAATGCATGCATTGCAATAATTATACATTCCTTTCTGGCACAAAAACACAAGAAAAGTGGCACAAACGTGGCTTACAGAAGAAATTAAGGATTAGATCTAAAAAGGAGCCATAAAGTTGTGAGAAAAAGTCGCAAACCTAAGGATTGGGAACAGTTCAGAATTCAGCAAAGGAGGACCAAGGACTTGACAAAGAGGGGAAAATGGAGTACAGGAGTAAACCTGCAAAGAACATAAAAACGGACTTAAAAACTTTGACAAGTATACAAAAAGGAAAGGATTTGTGAAGACAAATGTTGGGCCTTTACGGCCCAAACCAGGAGAATTTTAATAGAGAACATGGAAATGGCAGAGCAATTAAATGATCTTAGTTCTGTCTTCACAGAAGTGGTTAGCACTGCTGCCCCACAGCACCAGGGACCCGGGTTCAATTCAAACCTTGGGTCACTGTCTGTGTGGAGTTTGCACGTTCTCCCGATGTCTGCGTGGGTTTCTGCCGGGTGCTCCGGTTTCCTCCCACACTCCAAAGATGCGCAGGTTAGATGGATTGGCCGTGCTAAATTGACCCTTCGTCTCCAAAGATGTGTAGTTTAGGGGGTTAGCGGGGCAAATACGTGGGGTTATAAGGAAGGACCTGGGTCGGACTCTCTGATGGAGAGTTAGTGCAGACTCAATGGGCCGAATGGCCTCCTTCTGCACTGTAGGGATTCTAGAGGAAGACTCAAATAACTTTCCAGAAATGTAAGGAAACCAATAGCCTAGTGGGAAGAAGGGTTTGAAGGAACTTAGCATTCCGAAAAGAATAGTGCTGGAGAAATTAATGGGACTGGAAGGCTCCAGGGCCCAATAATCTACATCCCAGGGCACTAAAGGAGGTGGCCATGGAAATAATGGACAAATTGGTTGTCTTCCTCCAAAGTTCTGTGGATTCTGGAACAGTCTCGGCAGATTGGAGAATGGCAAAAGAATGAGGAGACCAAAATTTCACAGCCTTATGGGGCAGGGAATTCCAAAGATTCACAAGCCTCTGTGTGAAGACATTTCTCATTATCTCGGTCCTCAGTGGTTTCCCCCTGATTTTGAGTTTGTAACCCCAGATACCCGACTCCCCAAGGGAACCATCGGATCTGCATTTACCCAGTCTATTCCTTTAAGTATTTTGTAGGTTGCACTGAGATCACCGCTCATACTTTGAAAATCTAGAAAATACAAGCCCAGTTTGCCCAATCTCTTTTCATAAGACAGTGTGGCTATACCCGACACAAGTCTGGTGAACCTTTGTTGTGTTGTCTCTCTGGCAATAATATCCTTTTTCTTAGGCAAAGGAACCAAAAGGGCACACAGCACTCCAGGTGCGGACTAACCAAGTTTCTATATAATTGAAACAAGATCTCATAAATAGAGAGATAGATTTCTGGATGCTACAGGGATATGGGGAGTATGTTGGAGTATGGTGTTGTGATGGAGGATCAGCCACGATTAGGATCGAGGGGACAAATGGCCTGGAATGCGCTGCCAAGTAGGGTGGTGGAGGCAGGCACGCTGACATCGTTTAAGACTTACCTGGATAGTCACATGAGCAGCCTGGGAATGGAGGGATACAAACGATTGGTCTAGTTGGACCAAGGAGCGGCACAGGCTTGGAGGGCCGAAGGGCCTGTTTCCTGTGCTGTACTGTTCTTTGTTCTTTGTTCATAGCATCATAGAATCCCGACAGTGCAGAAAGAGACTATTCGGCCCATCAAGCCTGCACTGACAACAATCCCACCCAGGCCCTACCCCTGTAACCCCACATATTTACCCTGCTAATCTCCCTGACATTAAGGGGCGATTTACCATGGCCAATCCACCTAACCTGCACATCTTTGGACTGTGGGAGGAAACCGGAGCAGACGGAGGATACCCACACAGACACAGGGGGAGAATGTGCAAACTCCGCACAGACAGTGTGACGGAATCGAACCCGGGTCCCTGGCGCTGTGAGGCAGCAGTGCCAACCACTGTGCCACTGTGCCACCACTCCTGCGCCTATTTTCTGTGCTTCTGCATCCTGTTGCCTGTACGCTGCCAAATCCCATCCGCAGGCATTGGGATCTTCCCTGGCGCGATGTCTCTCTCCGATGTCCCTGCAGAATTCCGAGGAGAAATGCGGGCAGACTTCAAAGGCAACTTAATATTTCGCCCAGGTAAGCACCCCTCCTGCTGACTGAATTACACAGTGAAAAACTAATATTTTGTGCCCGTCAGTGGGCGATAAATCTCAGCTATAACACAAATTGTTCTTTTTTTTTTCCATTTTTCACCAAATCTATCATGAAAGTTGCAATCCGCAGGGGTATTTTCACAGACTCCAGACAGAAGAAGAAGGTTAATATCATTCAACTACTTAGAATATCAGATGGAAGCTTTTCGTGTAATAATACATCAGTGATGAATGGCCAACGAGAAAGCTTTCCTTGTGATAGCCTTTTCAGTGCATGTACAGACCGATAGTTCTTCAAAATTATCTGCTGGTTAAAAAGAAACATAATTGCTGCAGTAGTCACCATGGTGACAGCCGCTTGTCCTTTGTCTGGTGCCTGTTTCTGAGGAGGATGTTATGTTGAATGATCTTTGCAATACAGCATGTGTAGATCAGCAAAGGGATATTTTGGTCTTAATGAGTTGACTTTTAGAAATATTAGCGCGGCATTTTGTGGCGTGCCCGTTCCGAATGGGCGTGCGGTTATTCCGGCACCGAGTGCCACATGTCCTTGGCTGGCCGCTGTACCCGCGCCTTTGTTCAAGGGTGAGAGAATCAAGAGATGGAATCGCTCTGGAACAATCTCTTAAAAGCAATCCATATGTGGCTGTGTCCTCATGAAGATAAGGCGACCCGTTCGCCACTCATTCATTTCTCAATATCTCAGAGACAATCTCGCCCACAGCACTGCTTCTCCCGCCCCACCTCTGTGCTGCACCAGCATTCGCTAATGATTGCCCTGTGAAGCAGTCGCAGAGATGTCTCCCTGTGTACACTAGCGCACAAATCATAAATGGCCAGAAACAACAAGGGTGCAGGGTTGAAACAGTGATCAAATAGGGGATGAGGCTTGCCGGCTGCATTCAGTGTGTGCTGACGCCTGCGATTGTGGTTTACCTAGGTTAGAGTAGACTAAAGGATCAGGATAGCCTATTGCCCATCCCTAGCTGCCCTTGGAGGGCAGTTGAGAGTCAAACACATTGCTGTGGCTCTGGAGTCACATGTAGGCCAGACCAGGTAAGGACGGCAGATTTCCTTCCCTAAAGGGACATGAGTGAACCAGATGGGTTTACAGTGTCGCATATACACGGTACAGTATTTCAATCTGTACACTGGTGCATCCAGGCAAAGAAAGGGCATTCTGCGTCTTGTCGGCTTGGATCTGGTTTGTCCCTCACGTGGGGACCATGGTTGGACTTAATTTGAATTGGCTTTTTTTTGATTAGGAATAAAGTGTCGAAAGGTACCAAAAAAGAAACAAGGGTGCAGAGACAGTGTGAGTTGGAACTGGGAACCTGGGCGGGGTGTGGAGGGGTGGGGAGAGTTCTTGAGGAATGGCATTGGGGGCTGGGATGAACCCAACTATCAACGGTCTTACGTCCTCATCCGATGGCAGGCACAGGCTTGTTCACTGCCACAATGGGAAAACCATGCCCAGTGCAGGGCAGCACTATTCGATATACAATCAGTGGTATATTTGGTCGATATTCAGGCTCTCCTGAGCATGTAATGGACGTAGTGCCTGTTTTATACAGTCAGCAAGGATGTCCAAAAGGAATCTTCATGTGGTGTGGTGGCTGACATACTTTAGAGATCCTTGGAGCCTGAAACATAAATCTGTGGCAAGCGCAAATTTTATCTCTCTTTCTCTGTGTGGAGTTTGCACATTCTCCCTGTGTCTGCGTGTGGGTTTCCTCCGGGTGCTCCGGTTTCCTCCCACACTTCAAAGATGTGCGGGGTTAGGTTGATTGACCGTGCAAAATTGACCCTAATATCAGGGGGATTGGGCAGGGTAAATATGTGGGGTTACGGGAATAGGGCCTGGGTGGGATTGTGGTCGGTGCCGACTCGATGGGCCGAATGGCCTCCTTCTGTAAGGATTCTATGATTCTCGCCCAGAAAATGGGTGAGACGAGAACCAAACCTTTGTTAAATATCCTTCACCTCTGCGTACAGACAGATGTTCCGTCCGGACCCCAATCTAAATTCATTCATTCAATTCCCTGGGCGGGGTGGGTCCAGCAACTCCATCAAGTTGCGGCCTCCATCGCCTGGGACGTTGACTGAGCTTTCCCAACATGCTGCCTCTCTGTCTGTAAAGGGTTCCCCGTGGTCAGCACCCTTCCATTTGCGTAAGATGACAAACAGGCAGCAAATGAAGCAGCAAATGAATTTACAGTGCTGCATATGTACAGAACATATGTACATATGTTCATATGTACATATGTGTACATATGTACATTTCATAGAATCATAGAAACCCTACAGTGCAGAAGGAGGCCATTCGGCCCACAAGTCTGCACCGACAACAATCCCACCCAGGCCCTTTCCCCGTAACCCCACCTCTTTCCCCCACTAATCCCTCTAACCTGTACATCCCGGGACACAAAGGGGCAATTTAGCATGGCCAATCCACCTAACCTGCTCGTCTTTCGGACTGTGGGAGGAAACCGGGGCACCCGGAGGAAACGCACACAGACACGGGAGAACATGCAGGTTCCACGCAGAGAGTGACCCAAGCCGGGAATCGAACCGGGGTCCCTGGAGCTGTGAGGCAGCAATGCTAATCACTGTGACACTGTGTGGTGAACCATCGTTGGTTACCACTGGGGGTTGTTCCTATGTTACTGTTGGGTTAGGGTGTTGCCACTGTGGGGGTTGTATAGTGTTGTTGGGTTAGGGTGTTTACCTGTGGTAAATGTTGTTATGGCACATCCCGGTCGGGCCCCGCCTCCTGGGGAGAGGTATAAGACCCTCTGCTCCGGCGGGACCCCTCCAGTCTGAACTGGTGTACTCGTGTTAGTTAGTTCCATTGTTTGCTAATAAAAGCCTTCAATAGCTGAAGCCTTGTTCCACGTGCTTGATTGTCGCGCATCAATTTTATTAGCAAACATAAAACTCTCAACAGTAAAAAGGGAGTATGGAACAAATATTAAAACCAGAACGTCTGGCGCTGGACCCACGTGTGGTCGGTGCCGCTAACACCTTCGACCACTGGTGGAAGTGTTTCGAAGACTACCTGGCAGCCTCTGCAGCTGTTACTACAGACAGCGACAAACTCCAAGTCCTCCACGCGAGGGTAAGCGACACGATTTATCTTGCGATTCGTGTGGCCACCACTTACCCGATGGCCATCGAGCTCTTGAAGAAACGATACACGAGACCACCCAACGAGATACACGCTCGTTACCTCCTCGCTACACGACGTCGGCAGTCGGGCGACACCATGGAGGACTACGCCAATGAGCTCTTGCAGCTTGCCAGGGGTTGCGATTGTAAAGATGTGTCAGCAGAGCAATATATGTACGACCTCGCCCGAGATGCGTTCGTAGCAGGGGTAGGGTCCTCGTACATCCGCCTTAAGTTACTAGAGAAAGGAAACCTCAACTTGACCCAAGCGATGGAGATGGCTGAGATGCTGGAAGCAGCGTCGAAAAGCTTGGCTCTGTACCCCGAAGACCACGTGGAGACAACGTGGCAAGAGCAAGCACAAATCCCTCCTCGCCCCACGGGCTCGCGCTCCCATATCGCTCCGACGACAGCGGCAGCTCCAGGCGGCCAGCGATGCTATTTTTGCGGTGGGGCCAAGCATTCACGGCAACAGTGTCCTGCAAAAACGGCAATCTGCAGCCAGTGTGGCAAAAAGGGCCACTATGCTAAAGTTTGCAGGTCGAAGCCCAAAAACGGCAGTGCAGCTTGTAACCCTCCAGAGCGGAGACAATCTCCTTCGGCGTCGCAGTACCCACGAGGTCCGACCACGTGCGAATCCAGGACGGCGCCATCGTGGCTGACGGAGGAGGAGGAAGACCACCAGGAGTCGCTACGTTTGGCGCCCTCACCCACGTGCGATTCATGGGGGCGGCCATCATGGTCAACGACGACTAGGAGCGACCAGCAGGGGTCCTCAGCATCAACCTCGGCTGCATGCAGTGACGCCCAGGGGCCAACGGTGGCGTCGATCTCTCTGGACCAGACAAAGCACCACAGGCTTGATAATTCCATGATGAACATCAAGGTAAATGGTCGTACTGTGTATTGTCTGTTTGACAGTGGGAGCACCGAGAGTTTTATTCACCCTGACACTGCAAAAAGGTGTGGACTCCGGGTTCTACCTGCCAAACAGACAATTTCCATGGCGTCACGGTCCCGGTCTGTACCGATCCAAGGACGGTGTATGGTAACCCTAGAGGTACAGGGCACAATTTACGAGCAATACAGGCTCCTTGGGTTACCGCACCTTTGTGCGCCAATTCTCCTCGGACTAAATTTTATGGTCCACATGAAGAGTGTGATCCTACAGTACGGTGGGCCACTCCCTTCACTGGCAGTAGGGAATCAGCCGCAGCCTCCAAATTGCCCAAAGCGCCCCGCATGCAATCTTTCCACACTAAAAATCACCACACCTTCTTTATTTAAGAATCTGGTAGCAGGCTGCAAGCCCATCGCTACTAAGAGTAGGCGTTACAGCGCTGAAGACCGGATCTTTATCAGATCTGAGGTTCAGCGGCTCCTCAAGGAAGGGATCATACAGGCCAGTGCTAGTCCGTGGAGAGCGCAGGTCGTGGTAGTTAAAAGCGGATGGTCATCGACTACAGTCAGACCATTAACCGTTATACGCAGCTGGATGCGTATCCTCTCCCGCGCATTTCTGATATGGTCAATCAGATTGCGCAGTACCGAGTGTTCTCTACCATAGACCTTAAGTCCGCCTACCATCAACTCCCCATCCGCCCAGAGGACCGACAATACACGGCTTTTGAGGCGGATGGTCGTCTATACCATTTTCTCAGGGTTCCATTTGGTGTCACCAATGGGGTCTCGGTCTTCCAGCGTGCTATGGACCGAATGGTGGACCAGAACGGGTTGCGGGCTACCTTCCCGTACCTGGATAACGTCACCATCTGCGGCCATGACCAGCAGGACCATGACACGAATCTCCAACACTTTCTGCGCACTGCATCTCGCCTGAATCTGACCTATAACAGGGAGAAGTGCGTATTCCGTACGCGCAGGTTAGCTATCCTTGGATACGTGGTGGAAAACGGGGTCATTGGCCCTGACCCAGACCGTATGCGCCCCCTTACTGAACTTCCCTTGCCCGCTAGCACAAAAGCACTGAGGAGATGCCTCGGGTTCTTTTCGTACTATGCACAGTGGGTCCCCAACTACGCGGACAAAGCTCGTCCGCTCATCAAGTCCACAACCTTCCCACTCTCGCCGGAGGCCCAATTGGCCTTCAAGGCTTTGAAAAGCGACATTGCGAAAGCCACGATGCACGCGGTGGATGAATCCATCCCTTTCCAGGTGGAGAGTGATGCATCTGATTTCGCCCTAGCCGCCACACTAAACCAGGCAGGCAGGCCCGTCGCGTTCTTTTCCCGCACCCTTCAAGGCCCCGAAATTCGGCACTCAGCGGTGGAGAAGGAGGCTCAGGCCATTGTGGAGGCCGTCAGACACTGGCGCCATTACCTGGCGGGGAAGCGGTTCACTCTGATCACGGATCAACGATCCGTGGCGTTTATGTTCAGTAACACGCAGAGGGGCAAGATCAAGAACGATAAGATCTTGCGATGGAGAATTGAGCTCTCCACCTATAATTACGATATTATGTATCGTCCAGGGAAGCTCAATGAGCCCTCGGATGCCCTCTCGCGCGGAACATGCGCCATCATGCAGGAGGACCGCTTGAAGGCCCTCCACAATGACCTGTGCCATCCTGGAGTCACCCGACTCTACCACTTCGTAAAAGCCCGCAACCTGCCCTACTCGGTGGAGGATGTCAGGTCAGTGACGAGAAGCTGTCGGATTTGCGCGGAATGCAAACCGCACTTTTATCGACCGGACCGGGCACAATTGGTCAAGGCCACTCGCCCTTTCGAGAGGCTGAGTGTGGATTTTAAGGGCCCCCTTCCCTCAACGGACCGGAATGTCTATTTTCTCAATATAATAGATGAGTACTCCCGGTTCCCGTTTGTTGTCCCCTGTGCGGACACGTCGA
This sequence comes from Mustelus asterias, assembly GCF_964213995.1. Taxonomy (NCBI): domain Eukaryota; kingdom Metazoa; phylum Chordata; class Chondrichthyes; order Carcharhiniformes; family Triakidae; genus Mustelus; species Mustelus asterias. The sequence goes on from NC_135822.1 coordinate 67,736,718, forward strand.
CTGCCACAGTGATTAAGGCATTCAGTGATCTTTTTACCCTGTTCGGGTACCCCTGCTACATACATAGCGACAGGGGCTCGTCGTTCATGAGTAACGACTTGAGGCAATTCCTGCTCTCATACGGGATTGCCTCTAGTAGAACCACGAGCTACAGCCCTAGGGGTAACGGACAGGTGGAAAGGGAGAATGCTACAGTCTGGAAGGCTGTCCTACTGGCGCTGAAATCCAGGGGCCTTCCAGTCTCCCGTTGGCAGGAGGTCCTCCCAAATGCGCTTCATTCCATCCGCTCCCTCCTGTGTACGGCAACCAATGCTACTCCCCACGAGAGGATGTTCTCATTCCCTCGGAAGTCGTCCTCGGGAATCTCATTACCAGCCTGGTTGACGTACCCAGGACCCGTCCTTCTGCGGCGACATGTGAGGGCCCGCAGGTCCGACCCCTTGGTCGAACCGGTCCAACTCCTCCACGCCAACCCTCAGTATGCCTATGTGGCATATCCTGACGGGCGAGAGGACACAGTCTCCATTCGAGACCTGGCGCCCGCAGGGGACGTAGCAACTCCTGTCGCTCCCATACCCCCTGTCACGAATCCCCTATCACTTATTTCTTCCCCAGACGTGGCGCGGTCAGCACCGGGACCAGTGCATAACAGTTATACTCCCATGTACAGCTTGCCTGAGACTCGGAGATCGGCGCCACCACAGAAGGTTCCAGGATCCCCTGCACCATCGCCTCACCAGGGCCAACCGGCCCGGGAGTCCTCGAGGGGACAGCCGGACGCTGTTTTGGAGAGAACGCCACCGCAAGCACCTGCTCCGGTGTCGCAACCGGTGTTGAGGAGATCACAGCGACGGTGCGGTCCTCCAGACCGTCTGGACTTGTGAATTTTGTACATATATGACCTGTTTTCGCACCCCGCCGGCCTTTGTTTTTAAAGGAGGGGTGAATGTGGTGAACCATCGTTGGTTACCACTGGGGGTTGTTCCTATGTTACTGTTGGGTTAGGGTGTTGCCACTGTGGGGGTTGTATAATGTTGTTGGGTTAGGGTGTTTACCTGTGGTAAATGTTGTTATGGCACATCCCGGTCGGGCCCCGCCTCCTGGGGAGAGGTATAAGACCCTCTGCTCCGGCGGGACCTCTCCAGTCTGAACTGGTGTACTCGTGTTAGTTAGTTCCATTGTTTGCTAATAAAAGCCTTCAATAACTGAAGCCTTGTTCCCCGTGCTTGATTGTCACGCATCACACTGTGCCACCCAAATTTCAATTTGTACACTGGTGCTTCCAGGCAAAGAAATGTCAAAAGGACCCTAAATCCGGCATTAACGTTCATTCCTTTGGGAGCCCATGGTTCACTTAAAGTTGGTTCATTTAGAGTTGCAATGTTCAGGGGGGCAATCACAAGTTCCTGAGGTGAGGACTGACTGTATGAAGCTGCCCCATCACCATCTTGCCATTGTGCCCATGCTGGTGAAGTCACTTCTGTTTGACGCTTGTTTGATATCCGAGAGCTTTGCCTTTGAGACGATGGCCTTATTGTCCTTCCATGAGATGCCCAGGACGTGCCACAAAGAGCGAAGGTGAAACTTGTTGAGTCCCTTTCCCGATAACTCTTCAAACTTGTGCAATTCACAAAGAGGGATGAGCTGTAGTTTCTACTGGAAGCTTTACTGTGCGAGCGGCATGGCAACGGGAATACTGTGGCTGCCCACATTTCTGCTGGTGCTCCTGTAAGCAAAATCAAGTTGCGCAAAACTTCCTGTGAGCAAATTGTGACCAAGCCACACAACATTCTGACTTGGGCCGTTCCTTCGCAGTCGCTGGGTCCAAATCCTGGAATTCCCTCCTTGAAGGACTGGGCAACATTCACAACCTTTTGTGGTTCCTTGCAGTCTTGAGCAGAGCAGGAGCCATACCAAGCTGTGATACAACCAGAAAGAATGCTTTCTGTGGTGCATCTGGAGGAGTTGGTGAGAGTCGTAGCTGACATGCCAAATTTCCTTCATCTTCTGAGAAAGTAGAGGCGTTGGTGGGCTTTCTTAACTATACTGTCAGCATGGGGGGGACTAGGACAGGTTGTTGGTGATCTAGACACCTAAAAACTTTAAGCTCTCGACCCTTTCTACTTCGTTGATGTAGACAGGGGCACATTCTCCACTACGCTTCCTGAAGTCGATGACAATCCCAGCATTGTGGGTTGACAGCACGTGGACTGCAGCCTTTCAAGAAGGCAGCTCACCACCATCCTACTCGGGCAACTCGAGACGGCCAATCAAATAAATGCTGGCCCAGCCAGCGACACCCATGTCCCACGAGAAATGCAACTCCGACCCCGGGTAGTGTGCAAAAGATCCGAGTCCTTACAGGAAGAAAAATGAGTCCAAATAGTGAGTGAGAATTATTTTCCCTGCTCTCTTTGATTCCCCTGCTTCATTTAGGTTTGCAGAGGTCGCACGCTGTTTCTCACTGATGCTCATCCATCTGCTGGAGCGTTTCGTCCGAGTTGTTTAAAATGTAAGAGGGCAAACACTGTTATTTTGCTCCTGGAAAATCAATGGTTTAATTCTAATCAGCAATAGGGGGTCTTAAACTGGCCTGTCAGCATGACACTCAAAACAGGATGAACTGCTTCAAGACAGCGCGGCTGGAATCAAAATCTGGATGCTGTAAACTGATGCACGCCTCCAAACGCTGAAAGTCCACATTCAACCGTCGCACATCAGCCCAATTGAAATGCCGGTGTGAACCCGAGATCCTTGCTAATAATGAAAAGATCTATAATGGAAATGCAAGGACATATATGGATTTGTTCAACAACCCTGCATTGGGCGTCGAGGGATAACTTTGCCTAATTGGTACATTTGTTCCAATTACGGAAAATAATTGCCACATGCTGACTGACACGACAGTCTGGAAATGAGCTCCATGGCTGTGAATCAGAGCCCAATCAGACTGAGTGTGGTCGGCTGCGTGTGTGTGTCTCTCCCCCCCCCCCCCCCCCAACCCCACCACCGCCCCACACATCTGCCTCTCAGAACTGACCCCCTCCTCGGACAAGTGCCCCAGTCGCCACCTTTGAACAATCAACTTGCGTTGGCCCCCCCGTCCCCCCCGCCGAGTGTCGCCACGTGATGAGAGGTACCGGAGTTTACAGGCGCACACTGGGGCAGCGGAATGACTGGCGAACACTGATTAATCAAAGGCCCACGTCAACTTATTTATCTCGTTCACTCGCACCTCTTGTGATTATGCCGTGATTTCATCAAAACAATTAAACGCATTAATCTTCATCGCGTGGCTTTGTCAGCCACATTCTGTGTAGAGAGGCCATTATATTACCGAGTGCATTGTCTAAATTAATCCATGGGGGAAGCATTGAATCACTTAATCGTGATGCAGTCAAGCAGCCCCGGTAAGCACAGTTTGCCTTCATCAGGTTTAATATATTTCTCATTATACACTGCAGCCACTCAGATGAGTAGCGCTTTTCGTGAATCAATTCGTCCTCTTTTCCTGGTTTGGCAGATGCTTACAGAATAAAAGATAGAACACAGGCCACTTGGAAAAGCTGAAGTCCTGTCTGAGCATTGATATGAATCCATCAAGCTTATGATTTCACAAGCCACCACGTGGGCCCAAATGATTATTTCTAAATTAACGTTCGCACCTTCTCACTGCGGGCCCTGCATCTTGCGAGCGGACAGTCATGGAGGAGCGAAGTTCTCGCCTCACGATCCTGCCTCAGGGAGTGAAACTGAGGACCCTATTTTTTTTTTATCGTTTTGACCTCGATGGGGTGATAACTGGAGCTGGTGGCAAAGCCAGCATTCCACCCAGTCCTGTGATTGGCAAGGTAGGCTCAGATTGGTCCCCCGGGGTCTAATTAGCATTGAAAACATCCTGTGCTTCAAGACAAGCGCAAAAAAAGCATTGATCCTTCTCCACTGCCATGCTTTCGCCATGGTAAATGATTAATTGTTGGGTGAATTTGCACAACAAAGTGTTTATAGACATTCAAAGGGAAAACAGGAACAGTGGATGGCTTATTATTTACACATGTGCTTAGTTCTGGTCGCCTCATTATAGGAAGGATGTGGAAAAGATTGAAAGGGTGCAGAGGAGATTTACAAGGGTGTTGCCTGGATTGAGTGGCATGCCTTATGAGGATAGGCTGAGGGAGCTCGGTCTTTTCTCCTTGGAGAGACGAAGGATGAGAGGAGACCTAATAGAGGTGTATAAGATGTTGAGAGGCATAGATCGGGTGGACTCTCGGAGGCTTTTTCCCAGGGTGGAAATGGCTGCTACGAGAGGACACAGGTTTAAGGTGCTGGGGGGTAGGTACAGGGGAGATGTTAGGGGTACGTTTTTCACACAGTGGGTGGTGGGCGAGTGGAATCGGCTGCCGTCAGTGGTGGTGGAGGCGAACTCAATAGGGTCTTTTAAGAGACTCCTGGATGAGTACATGGAGCTTAATAGGATGGAGGGTTATAGGTAGGTCTAGAAGGTAGGGATGTATTCGGCACAACTTGTGGGGCCGAAGGGCTTGTTTGTGCTGTAGTTTTTCTATGATTCTATGTTTCTATGAGATCGTATCTGCAGCACAGAAGCAGCCCAATAGCTTTGCGCGGATTGTGTTCCACCAGGACCTCCTCCAAACGTTCTTCATCTAAGACCAGCTCCCTAATGCTCAGGTTTGCAGGCAGGGGTGAGTCTGTAAATTCCCCGAATGATCTTCCCGCCGCCTGCCCTGAGCTGGTTGCAATTTTACGTTGCACAAGTGAGACCTCGGCTGACTGGCCCATGCACCAATTGAAAATAAATTATCGCACCTGTGTTTCCTTCACAGATTTAATTTTAAGCTAGAGGAAGCTGTTGAGGAGAAGGGATAAGCTCGGGGAGGCAGGGGTGGGGGTAAACCTGACCAGTCACTCTTCGCAAGCCTCAGGTGGGAAGTGTTTATATATTCACGACCTTTGTAGTCCCTTGCGGTCTTGGGCAGAGCAGGAGCCATACCAAGCTGTGATACAACCAGAAAGAATGCTTTCTGTGGTGCATCTGTAAAAGTTGGCGAGAGCCGTAGCTGAAATGCCAAACTTCCTTAGTCTTCTGAGAAAGTAGAGGCGTGGGTGAGCTTTCTTAACTATAGTGTCGGCATGGGGGGGACCAGGACAGGTTGTTGGTGATCTGGATACCTAAAAACTTGAAGCTCTCGACCCTTTCTACTTTGTCCCTGTTGATGTAGACAGGGGCATGTTCTCCTTTAAGCCACCTGAATGTCATTTTGTTGACATTGAGGGAGAGATTATTGTTGCCGCACCAGTTCACCAGATTCTCTAACTTATTCCTGTACTCCGTCTCATCATTGTTTGAGAGCCGACCCACTATGGTGGTGTCGTCAACAAACTTGAAAATTGAATTGGAGGGGAATTTGGCCGCACAGTTATAGGTGTATAAGGAGTATAGTAGGGGGCTGAGAACACAGCCTTGTGGGGCACCGGTGTTGAGGATGATTGTGGAGGAGGTGTTGTTGCCTATCCTTACTGATTGTGATCTGTGAGTTAGGAAGTTCAGGATCCAGTCACAGAGGGAGGTGCCAAGGCCCAGGCCATGGAGTTTGGGGATGTGTTTCATGGGAACAATGGTGTTGAAGGCTGAGCTGTAGTCAATAAATAGGAATCTGACATAGAATCATAGAATCATAGGATCCTCCAGTGCAGAAAGAGGCCATTCGGCCCATCGGGTCTGCACCAACCACAATCCCACCCAGGCCCTATCCCCATATCCCTACATATTTACCCACTAATCCCTCTAACCTATGCATCCTGGGACACTAAGGGGCAATTTAAAATGGCCAATCGACCTAACCCGCACATCTTTGGATTGTAGGAGGAAACCGGAGCACCCGGAGGAAACCCAAGCAGACACGGGGAGAATGTGCAAACTCCACACTGACAGTGACCCAAGCCATGATTCGAACCCAGGTCCCTGGAGCTGTGAAGCAGCAGTGCTAACCGTTGTGCTACCAGTTGGTGCCTCATCATCAAAGAGTCTTGCACTGGGATTGTCCTTGCGATGAATTACTGTGTGGCGGCTGAGTGCGAGCTAGTGAGTCACAGGTACAGAAATAAGACCATAAGACCACAAGATAGAGGAGCAGAATTAAGCCATTCGGCCCATCGAGTCTGATCTGCCATTCAATCATGGCTGATATGATTCTCATCCCCATTCTTCTGCCTTCTCCCCGTAACTCTTGATCCCCTTATTGATCAAGAACCTATCACTGTCTTAAAGACATTTAATGACCTGGCCTCCATAGCCTTCTGTGGCAATGAGTTCCACAGATTCACCACCTTCTGGCTGAAGAAATTCCTCCTCATCTCAGTTTTAAAGGAGCGTCCCTTCACACTGAGGTTGTGGCCTCGAGTTCTAGTCTCTCCCACTCGTGGAAACATCCTCTCCACATCCACTCTTTCTAGGTGTCTCAGTATTCTGTAAGGTTCAATTAGATCCCCCCTCATCCTTCTAAACTCCATCAAGTGTAGACCAATCTCTTCAACCACTCCTCACATGACAAACCCTTCATTCCTGGGATCATTCTTGTGAACCTCCTCTGGGGGGGTGGCGAGGGGGCGGGGGAGGTGGAAGTGGTGCTGGGTGAGGGGCGATTTTAAAGAAATAGGAACAAAGAACAGTACAGCACAGGAACAGGCCCTTCGGCCCACCAAGCCCATGCCGATCATGAGGTCCTATCTAGACCAACCGCTTATATCCCTCTATTCCCCACCTGTTCATGTGTCTATCCAGATAAGTCTTAAATGTGGCTAATGTAACTGTTTCAACCACCTCACTTGGCAGCGCATTCCAGGCCCCCACCACCCTCTGTGTAAAAAACTTCCCCCGCACATCTCCACTGAACCTTTTCCCCCCTTACCTTGAACTTGTGTCCCCCTTGTAATTGTCATTTCTGTCCTGGGAAAAAGCTCCCAACTCTTTACCCTATTGATACCCCTCATAATTTTATGAACTTCTATCAGGTTGCCCCCTCAGCCTCTCTCTTTCCAGGGACAACAATCCCAGTTTATTCAATCTCTCCTCATAGCTAATACCCTCCATACCAGGCAACGCCGTGATAAGCCTTCCCCGTGCTCTCTCCGAAGCCTCCATGTCCTTCTGGTAGTGTGGTGACCAGAAATGGACACAGTATTCCAAATGTGGCCTAACCCACATTTTATACAACCGTAACATAATTTGCCAACTTTTGTACTTGATGCCCTGTCCGATGAAGGCAAGCAGGCCATTTGCTTTCCTCACCGCCTTTTCCGTCTGTACTGCCACTTTTAAGGATGTGTGGACCTGTACTCCCAGATCTCCGTGTGTGTCTATACTCCTGATGGTTCCGCTATTTATTTTATAGCTCCCACCTGAATTGGATCGACCAAAATGCATCACCTCACATTTGTCCGGATTAAATTCCATCTGCCATTTCTCCGCCCAATTTTCCAGCCTATCCATATCCTGCTGTATTCTCTGACAATCTTCATCACTATCCGCAACTCCGCCAATCTGAATCAAAATGCATCAACTGGCATTTGTATGACTTTGGTCCTCCCAGCGTTTAAATTGAGAAGGTGGAATTTATCCAAATTGGATATCAGAAAAGCGGTTCGACAGTAAGGAGGTTGGAAACTGTGAATTGAACAAAATTTCTTCAAAAAAAAAGAACCTCTTTTCCTTGATACATGCACTGTGTGACTCTGATTTAAATCACATTTTTCCCCAACTATTGTTGACACAAATCCTTCCTGAAAGATGAAAAAATTCAGAAATGCGCAGTTATTAATCTAAGCAGGTGTTGAGTCAGCTTTTGTGCTCTGCAAGAAAAGGTTCTGAAGGGAACTGCTGACTGAATATTAATCAAAGAAGTGTTGCAGACGGGTGGAGAACTGTTGTGGGGAGAAAGGGCAGCTGGGAATCAGTAAGAGAAGCACTATTTCTGAAGACCTCCTCTCAAGGTTGTGATACTGCGATTTTCTTTCTCATTTGTGATTAAGTCAGGAGTTGCTGTCTGTATTTACCGAGGTCCCACAGCCTTCGAGACAGCCCCTAACTGAAAGAAACCCACTCTCCAGGCTTCTGGGAGGGAAGCTGTAAATTGGAATTCCTGGCTGTGACATCAGACTTCTGAGAAATCAACCTGCGGCTCAGGTTGCTGGAGAAACTGGAGCTAATTGGGAAGAGTGTACAAAGATAAGAAGTCAAGTTTCAGCCCATGTTCAGACGTGGCAGGGCTTTTTGCATTTAGTTTTTTTTTAGCAGGAGGGAAACAGTTCAATGGCAGCGGAAAAGACGTGAGTCTACGACCGCTGAGGTGGAAAATCGTGGCACTGCTGGAGAAGGAGACTGTTGGGTCCAATCATTCCTTTGAATAGACTGATACAAATTTTAAAATGGTTTTCTTTTATTGAACAGAACTTAAAACATTAACAAGACAAAAGCGAAAAGGAAAAGAAAAGCCAACTTGGAGACTGGCTTTTACTGCCAGCCCTGTACTGAGCTTGAACGCACTGAACTGAAAACACACACTAAAATCCACAATATATCTCAACCCTTATCTTGTTATTGTAGGTGTCCTTCGCAGGCTGTCTCTGTTTAGAAAAACAAGTCTTGCAGCTGCTTTTATGAAAAAATTGTTTTGCCTGCATTGTGTACCCTTTAGGAATGCAGTCAATTTCTAGCTAACCCAGCATGCCTTCTGAGTTTTAAAACGTAGCCAAGTTAGCAGTCAATTGTTAAGCTCAGCAGAGTTAGTTAACCCCTACAGTCCAGCATTTAAATGTGATTGCATAGGCAGAAATATCTTAAAATGAAGTCTTTGCATAGATGAAGTCCTTGCACAGACTGAAGCAAACAGGACCGAAGCATACACAGGATCTCCCAGAGACCACAAACACTGACCCTGAGAGCAGAGCTGTGAAGGATCTGAAAAGGTGGTGTGCCTTTTGGTGGACTTTGTACCCGTGGAATTCAGATGTAGTAAAGCTGCTGTCAGATGGGACATTGGACCCAACTGAAGGAACTGAAAATCTACTTGGGAAGAACAAAGTTTTGATAATAATTATTGCCACAGATGCTGAAAGGACGACTTAAAAAATAAGAGATCGATCTTTGGTATATCATCAATTTAAAGTAAAATTTATAGGACCTACGGAAATCAATTTGCCTGATAAGTCATGCTTAATTTATGTGAATTTTGTTTTGGATTGATACAGGAAAAGTTTGAAAAAGTGGAATCTTGTCCACCAGTTCCTTCCATTGGGGTGATTTTGTGAAGTTCATTTCTTTCACGTTATTGGTCTCCACAATGATCGTAACACATTGTAGAAACTGATGCATTTCAAAAACATCTGTTTCTCATATGAGACAAGTCCAAAGATGTGGGTGAGGTCAATTGGCCATGCTGAATTGGTCCTAGCGTCAGGGGGATTAGCAGGGTAAATATGTGGGGTTCCGGGAATAGGGATTGTGGTCAGTGCAGACTCGATGGGCCGAATGGCCTCCTTCTGCACAGTAAACAAAGAACAAAGAAAATTATAGCACAGGAACAGGCTCTTCAGCTCTCCAAGCCTGCACCGACCATGCTGCCTGACTGAACTAAAACTCCCTACCCTTCTGGGGACCTGTTCCTCTGCTCCCTTCCTATTCATGTACTTGTCAAGACGCCCTTAAAAGTCACTGTCGTATCTGCTTCCACTACCTCCCCTGGCAGCGAGTTCCAGGCACCCACCACTCTCTGTGTAAAGAACTTGCCTCGTACATCTCCTTTAAACCTTGCCCCTTGCACCTTAAACCTGTGCCCCCAGTAATTGACTCTTCCACCCTGGGAAAAAGCTTCTGACTATCCACTCTGTCCATGCCTCTCATAATCTTGTAGACTTCTATCAGGTCGCCCCTCAACCTCTGTCGTTCCAGTGAGAACAAACCAAGCTTCTCCAACCTCTCCTGTAGGGATTCTATGATTCTAAGTGCTTGGGAAAGCTGTTCAAACTTCAACAACTCTATGGTACTTGTTAGATTCTTACCTTAACCCAGCTATGATTGTGCTATGATTAACTGAGAAGAACTATCAATTCTTGGTGGCACGGTGGCACAGTGGTTAGCACTGCTGCCTCACAGAGTCAGGGACCTGGCTTCGATTTCCAACTTGGGTCACAGTCTGTGTGGAATCTGCACGTTCTCCCCGTGTCTGTGTGGGTTTCCTCCGGGTGCTCCGGTTTCCTCCGGGTACTCCAGTTTCCTCCCACAGTCCGAAAGACGTGCTGGTGAGGTGCATTGGCCGTGCTGAATTCTCCCTCAGTGTACCCGAACAGGCGCCGGAGTGTGGCGACTGGAGGATTTTCACAGTAACTTCAGTGCAGGCCTACTTGTGACACTAATAAATAAACTTTACTTTAAAGAAACAGTGGTGACCTGTTTTTCTAGATCTTGCTTTTTCTTTTTATGGGCCCACACAGTTGTTGTTGATGCTAAGTTTTTTGTTTCCTGCTTTATCAAGCTAGAACACAAAAATAAGTTGTGTTTTGCTTATTAAAATTGCCGTCCTATGGCATTCTGTGACCCTTGGACGGTGGACTAAGTCGCTGGGTAATCTTACTTGGTGTGGTCACCTGAAGCATTTGGAAGATCAAGTTTAATTGATGGACTTAACACCTGATTGATGGCCAAAGAGATCGCACCATCAAGAGCTGCATGAACTGCAAAGTCTGCTTCTAACCTTGAGGACCCTGCCTTGTGTGAAGAACTGAAAACAGCTGAGATTTGTCTTGTGGGGATCAACTGTACAGCAGACTTAAATAGAGCCAAAAATCCAGCAGAAAGAGCCATTGCTCCTTAGGCTTAGTGTTGCAGCCAGGTGGAATAGTCATCCATGGATGGAAGGAGGAAGGACGAGGACTGCAGTGGTCACGCGTTGGGATTACTCAGCGAGTTGGTAAACTATGTACCAAGGGAATGATAACACGTGTACCAAGTTTGAGGGAGTCGTCGTAGAACAACCCAAATTGGGGTTATTGTCTGTGTTTCAACAAACATTTGTCTGTCTTTTCTTAAGATAAATATCAATTATATTTGTCATTATTATAGCTAAGCATTGTTCAATAAATACACTGTTGTTTAACACAAAGCTTGCTATTGTCACTCATTCCTGTTATGTTCTGAGTAAGAGTTCTGTGAGGCAGCAGTGCTAACCACTGTGCCACCATGGGGCGACACGGTGGTTAGCACTGCTGCCTCACAGCACCAGGGATGCCAGGGATCTGGGTTTGATTCCTGGCTTGGGTCACTGTCTGTGTGGAATCTGCACATTCTCCCCGTGTCTGCGTGGGTTTCCTCCGGGTGCTCCGGTTTCCTCCCACAGTTTGAAAGACGTGCTAGTTAGGTGCATTGGCCATGCTAAATTCTCCCTCAGTGTGCCCAAACAGGCGCCGGAGTGTGGCGACTAGGGGATTTTCACAGTAACTTCATTGCAGTGTTAATGTAAGACTACTTGTGACTAATAAATAAACTTTACTTTAAACCCTTGAACCTAATTGAGACTGCGAAAGGGACACTCGCGACTCCTGATTCCTTTTCCTCTTTGCTTTCTGACATCATCACCCCTTCCAATCCCATCCCCTGTTGAATTTTTCCTCATAACCTTCCCCTCTGTCTCCGAATCTTGGGCGGTGCGGCGGCACTGTGGTTAGCACTACTGCCTCACAGTGCCAGGGATCTGGGTTCAATTCCGGCCTCAGGTGACTGTGGGGAGTTTGCATGCTCTCCCCCGTGTCTGCGTGGCTTTCTGCCTGGTGTTCCTGTTTCCTCCCACAGTCCAAAGATGTGCGGGTTAGGTGGATTGGCCGTGCTAAATTACCCCTTATTGTCAGGGGAACCAGCAGGGTAAATACATGGTGTTACGGGAATAGGGCCTGAGTTGGATTGTTGTTGGTGCAGGCTCGATGGGCTGAATGGCCTTCTTCTGCACTGTCAGGATTCTCTGATTCTCCAATTTCAGCCTGTTCCCACCTTATCTCCACATTCCATTCCCCATCCAAGTACATCCCTGACTCTTGCACCTCATTAGACTGCACACTTGACAGAAAGATCCTCCATCACTTTCATCACATTCAGACTAATGCCCAAAATCCTTCCTTCTCCGACTCTTTCAGCAAGCTGAATGGACCGTTCCCTCTCTAATTCCTTACCTATGTAAAGATAAACTGATGATTCCTTCCTGAAGAAAAGATATGGAGGGAATGCAGCGAGGGTTTAACCAGGCTGACGGCAGGATTGTTGGCTGAGGAAAGATTGGATCGACTAGGCCTATATTCACTGGAGTTTAGAAGAAAGAGTGGGGATCTAATTGAAATGCATTGGGACAAATTTTACTGTTTCGCCCACCACGGGAATCGTGGTCCATTGACCTTTCGGGCAGGTTTTTCCGGTTTCGGCATGGGCACGGCTAGAAAGTCCCGCCCGTAAAATTCCGAAAGAGCTGGACAGACTGGACGCAGGGATGTTGTTTCCTCTGGCTGGTGGTGAGTCTAGAACAAGGGGCCACAGTCTCAGGATAACGGGGTAGGCCATTTAGGGCTGAAATGAGGATAAATATCTTCACTCAGAGGGTGGTGAACATCTGGAATTCTCTACCACCACAGAAGACTGTGGAGGCGAGTCACTGAATGTATTGAAGGAAGGAAATAGATAGACTTGTAGACCCTGATTTTACCGGCATCCCCGCCCCGATTCCGGGCGAGGCTTACAGAACGACATTCTCCGTTGGCCTCGGGCGCCATCTTACAAGCCTCAGGCAGGCGTGCCGGTAAAATTCCGGCACTAGTCTTTCAAGGTGTCAAGGGGAAGGGGGAAGAGTGCTGGAGTATGGTGTTGAGGGTCAGTCATGATCATACTGAATAGTGGAGTCAGCCCCAAAAGGCCGTGAATGTAACTGATGCACTATCAATCGAGCAAAGACTAGTTTGTATGCAAGAACAAATAGGCTTTTATTAGCAAAAGACTTGGAGCACACCCATGCCGATGAACTGGTCCAGACTGAGGCAGAGGGGTGGGGAGCAGTCGCCTTTATACCTGAACCGGCGGGGGGAAGAGTCTCGGGTAGGGCCGGCAGGGATGTGTCCAGGCATGTCACATATACAGGTAATAAGCTAACAGTGGTTTACCACAGTAACCCAATCCATCACGCAAACCAGCCTCCCATCCACTGACTCTGTCTACACTTCCCGCTGCCTCGGCAAAGCAGCCAGCATAATTAAGGACCCCCACACACCCCGGACATTCTCTCTTCCACCTTCTTCCTTCGGGAAAAAGATACAAAAGTCTGAGGTCACGTACCAACCGACTCAAGAACAGCTTCTTCCCTGCTGCCGTCAGGCTTTTGAATGGACTTACCTCGCACTTAGTTGATCTTTCTCTACACCCAAGCTATGACTGTATCATTACATTCTGAACTCTCTCCTTTCCTTCTCTATGAACGGTATGCTTTGTCTGTAGAGCGCGCAAGAAACAATACTTTTCACCGTATGTTAATACATGTGACAATAATAAATCAAATCAAATCAAAGGGCTCCAATTTTCTGTTTCTATGATTCCTGATGCATCCCGTCAGCACCAACTAACACCTGCTCTCCCTTTGCCACTTCCTGTTCAGGTAACCACCACGCCACCCCCCCCTCCCCCCCACCCCATCCAGCTCCTTCCCTCTGTCCTCCAATGTCACCGAGCTTCCTCAGTGCATCCAGCTCTTCTGAGGGTTTTCTTTTGGTTTCAGGTTGGCAGCCTCAGCGGCATTTTGCCGTTTTTTTTTGTCATAAAACAGTGTTATTGTTCCTATCTTGGCGTGTCAGCCTTTTCTAACAGAACCTGCTACAGCAACGCCGAGTGCCTGGTTGGAAAAAGATAACAAGTGTGCTTAAATACACTGATTGAAGCTGCAGCAGACTCGTGGCACGGGGTCAGGAGGCAGCAGGGAACATTTGGAATCTGCTTCTTAGAATTCATATCAGCGCCTCGCTAATGTGGAAGTTTTCTTATTATCTTTGGACTTAATCCAACAAACCAGACTTCAAGCTCCACCGGTTGGAGCTGCTGAAATTGTAAGCTACATCCTACATGTCACAGAGTGATTTGTACTTAATTTCGGTGCAGAGTGGGTGAGGCAACGCCAACAGTACACAGTGAAGAGGCATCAACCGACAAACAACGAAGCCTGGTCTTGCTCCCCGGCTAGCACAAATAAAACGCTGCAACCGGTAGCGATGTTCTGTGACAGTTTTACGCAAGGAGAGGATCAGTGAGCCTGGAGTTTGCAGGGAATGATTCTGTGACTATGGTGTTTACTGAATCTCAGCTTTAAGTGCATGCGGCCTGAAATCCCACACCAATCTGCACACATTTGAAAGGCAAACTTGAGAGTCAGTCCGCCTCACCTTGGTTCACCTCTCCCCGGTGTTCCAAAAGAGATTTTGACACAATGACTCTGGTAGCTTGACTTCACCAACTCATTGTGCATTGGAGGTCTGTGGATGCAAGATGATTCTGCACAGGGAGGCGTGCGTTAGGTGGATTGGCCATGCTAAGTTGCCCCCTAGCTGCCCCAAGAGGTGAAGGTTATGGGGGGAGTTAGTGGGGTGGCCGGGGTTAGGGCCTGGGTGGGACGCTCTACCGGAGAGTCGGTGCAGACTCGATGGGCTGAATGGCCTCCTCCTGCACTGTAGGGATTCCGTGAATCTATGTAATTGTCTGCTCTGAGGCCGCTGAAGTCCAAGTCCTGCCTTGACTTCATTCTTTCACAGGATGTGGGCCAGACCAGCTTTTATTGCTATCCCTGCTGGCCCCCTTGGGAAGGTGGTGGTGAGCCACCTTTTTGATCCACTGCAGTCCCCTGAGGTGTAGGTACACCCACAGTGCTGTCAGGGATGACGTTCCAGGATATTGATCGAGCGACAATGAAGGAATGGTGGTATATTTAATCGTAAATTGTTTACGATTTACATAGATGATTTGGAGTTGGGGACCAAGTGTAGTGTGTCAAAATTCGCAGATGACACTAAGATGGGTGGCAGAGCAAAGTGTGCAGAGGATGCTGAAAGTCTGCAAAGGGATATAGATAGTCTAAGTGAGTGGGCGAGGGTCTGGCAGATGGAGTACAATGTTGGTAAATGTGAGGAGAGACTGAGTAGACTGGGGTTATACTCATTGGAATTCAGAAGAATGAGGGGAGATCTTATGGAAACATATAAGATTTTGAAGGGAATAGATAAGATAGAAGCAGGGAAGTTGTTTCTACTGGCGGGTGAAACTAGAACTAGGGGGCATGGCCTCAAAATAAGCGGAAGCAGATTTAGGACTGAGTTGAGGAGGAATCTCTTCACACAAAGGGGTTGTGAATCTGTGGAATTCCCTGCCCAGTGAAGCAGTTGAGGCTACCTCATTGAATGTTTTTAAGGCAAGGATAGATAAATTTTTGAACAGTAAAGGAATTAAGGGTTATGGTGAGCGGGCGGGTAAGTGGAGCTGAGTCCACGAAAAGATCAGCCATGATCTTATTGAATGGCGGAGCAGGCTCGAGGGGCCAGATGGCCTACTCCTGCTCTTAGTTCTTATGTTCTTATATTTCCATGTCAAAAAGGGGAGTGGCTTGGAGGGAAACTTGCAGTTGTGGTGTTCCCATGTATCTGCTGCCCTGGTCCTACGTGATGGAAGTCATTGGTTTGGAAGGTGCTGTTGAAGAAGCCTTGGTGAATTACTGCAGTGCATCATGTAGATGATACACACAGCTGCCACTGTGCATTGGGAGTGGAGGGAGTGAATGTTGAAGGTAGTGGATCAGGAGCCAATTGTCCTGGATGGTGTCGAGCTTCACCCATCTATGAAGAGTATTCCATCACACTTCTGATTTGTGCGTTGCAGATGATGGACAGGTGTTAAAGAGTCAGGAAGTGAGTTAATCATCTCAAAATTCTCAGTCTCTGACCTGCTCTTTTAGCCATCGTATTTATAAGGCTGGACCACTTCTGATTCAGATCAATGATAATTCCTAGAAGTTGATCATGGGGGATTCATTGATGATAATGTCATTGAATGTAATGGAGAGATGGCTAGATTCTCTCTTTTTGGAAATGGTCAGTGCTGGCACTTGTGTGGTGTGAGCTTTACTCACCAACTAGCAGTTCAAGCCTGGATGTTGTCCAGGTCTTGCTGCATCTAGTCATTGGATTGCTTCAGTGTCTGAGAAGTCATGAATGGTGCTGAGCATTGTGTGGTTACCAGCGCACTTTCCCATTTCTGACCTTATAATGGTGGTGGCCTGGCCATTGATGGAGCAGCTGAAGATAGTTGCGCCTCGGATACTATGCTGAGGAACTCTTGCAGCAAGGTCCTGGGATTGAGATGATAGACTCCAACAACCACAACCATCTTCCTCTGTGCTAGGTGTGATTCCAACCAACGGTGAGTTTTCCCCTTGCTTCCCATTGACTCCAGTTTTGCTTGAGTTCCTTGATGCCACACTCGACCAAATCCTTGATGTCAAGAGCAGTCATTGTCACCTCACCTCTGGAGTTCAGGTCTTTGCCCATGTTTAGACCAAGGGCTAAGATCTGAGCAACCCTGGCAGAACCCAAGTTGAGCATCAGTCTGCAAGTTATTGCTGACTAAGAACCACTTTTGATGACCCCTTCCATCACTTTACTGATGACCGAGTGTAGACTGATGGGTCAGTATTTGGCTGGGTTGAATCTGTCTTGCTTTGTGTTGACAGGACATACCTGGGCAACTTTCGTCATTGCTGGGTCAATTCCAGTATTTGAGCTGCAATGGAACAGCTTGGCTAGGGATGTGTACTATATGATTCTATGATGGGTTCAAGTCTCATTCCAGAGGCATGACCACATAATCTATGTTGACACTTTCACTGCAGTACTGAGAGAGTGCAGCACCATTGGAGGTGCTATCTTTAGGATGAGTCGTTAAACCACTACTCTCTCCCAGGCAGACACATAAGATGGCATTCTTCAAAGGAAGAAGTGGAGCGTTCTCCTCAGTGTCCTGACAAATATTTGTCCTTGAATCAACATCAACTGTCATCCTGTTGTGAGCTCTTGCTGTGCCGCCATCTTTCCTACATTGCAACAGTGACTGCACTTCAAAAGTATTTTTGATTGGCTGTGTGATAACCCATGAGTTTCTTGGAGAATCTCTAATTGATCTCCCTTGGGGGTGGGGAGGGGGCTCATCGCGTTCCCCTGGTAACAGGCATTGGCCTGCCCAGGTGTAACATGTCACCTGAGCCCCTTTATAAGTCAGACACGGGGAAGGGCTTGCAGAACTATTGTCCTGGGTTGGGACTTGTGTGTGTGTGTGTGAATGGCTGGGGCTTGTGTGTCCGAGAAAGTGAAACTCTGAAAGCTGACAGAGAAGTTAACGTTCATTGGAAGGGAGGTTGTTCACTGCTGCGTTAATGACGGTATACGTGCTGTTGTAAATTATCATTGTGAAATTATAGCTCATATGGATTGTAATTTACAATGTATTTCGGTGAATTGTTGAAAGGGACATGTGCCATGGAATAGTAGCTTTATTTTGTTCAACAATAAATACCATTCCTTTTCAGTTGGGCTTCCTGAGTTATTACAGGCTGTAAAGGCCAGTCACATAAATGCATGGATGGGCGTACTGCTCACTTAGGCTCATGAGAGTTAAAATCAGGCCTCTGTACTGCTGTATGTTCAACCTTTTTGGGAAGAAGGTGACACCAATGACTGAATGATTGCATTGATCTCAGCAAGAACCAGCAACAGGTTGTTGTGTGTGTGGTGTCTCTTGAAGACAGTGCAGCAATAGATGCTCACCTAACTTGAGGGATCAGTGGAAACTGAGAATGAGTGTTGACACCAGAGAGTGAAGTCCAGGCAGAATCTTCTACAACCATGTTGTAAGCGTGTAGAACTGGGGCTCAGCTCCAGGGCAGCCTTTGTGCTACATAAGCTTCCTGTATCTATATTTTCCTATTCAATAAATACCTTCCTTGTTCCAAACGAGGTTGGAAGCCTCTTAATATTTCCAGATGCGCTGGCCACACACAATGTCTAACACAGGTTAGGCATGGCCAGAGTATATTTCCTTCCCACAAGAAGTGCAAGTAGACAATATGGTGTTCTTTTGCTCACCAGAAGATCTGGAACCAAGACAGGCAAGTAAAATTAAGATACAGATCAGCCATGATCAAACTAAAGGACGCGAGAGGCTGTTCTTGATGCCAAAGTGATGATGTTTCAAAGTTCAACACTGGCTGTAAAGAATCTTGGGACATTGTGAAAGGCTTATTTAAATGCAAGGTCTTTCTCCCCGTCATTGGTCTGCTGCTGTGACAAATTCAATTTGGTAGCAGACCCATGGAGTTCTGTTTCCCTGTAAAGCAGTCGGCCGGCACCCCGGGTCGCCCCACTCTACATCAGCTGGCTTCTCAGAACTGCTAACCCCCCCTTCCCCAGTAGCACCAATTCCTGCAGTGTGTGTAAACTGTCCACGTGCCTGCTTTGAGTGCAGGTGGTGATGTCTGTGTGTGTCTCCAAAGTGGCTGGTTTCTCCACAGGGGTCTCTTAGCTCTGAAGAGAGCAGATGGGACATTATCACTGCATTAGCACACTTGCCCCATTGCATTCTGTCGCTGCAGTTCAGGCACTATACAAGCAGTCAGACAAGCTCAACTTGTCCATGCCCGCCCAGTTTTTAACCACGAGGCTATTCCCAGTTGCCCGCGTTTGGCCCATATCCCTCTATATTCATTTTACCCATGTAACTGTCTAAATGTTTTTTAAAAGCAAAATTGTACCCACCTCTACTGCTACCTCTGGCAGCTTGTTCCAGTCACTCACCACCCTCTGCGTGAAAAAAATACCCCTCTGGACCCTTTTGTAGCTCTCCCCTCTCACCTTAAACCTATGCCCTCGAGTTTTAGACTCCTTTCCCTTTGGGAAAAGATATTGACTATCTACCTTGTCTATGCCCCTCATTATTTTATAGACCCCTAAGCCTCCTATGCTCCTTGGAAAAAATGCCCAGTCTAGCCAGCCTCTCCTTATAACTCAAACCATCAAGTCCCAGTAGCATCCTAGTAAATCTTTTCTGCACTCTTTCTAGTTTAATAATATCTTTTCTATAATCGGGTGACCAGAACTGTACACAATATTCCAAGTGTGGCCTTACCAATGTCTTGTACAACTTCAACGAGACATTCCAACTCCTGTATTCAATGTTCTGACCAATGTGCTAAGGAAGTGTCTATGGACACATCCATCTAACATGACGCACAAATCACAGAATTCCTCATCAATATGGCACTCGCCATGGGTTCCCTGTGACACAGCCTCAATCATTTTCATGCATTCAGTTCCAAACAAATCCATCACTTTTAGTCAATACATATCCTGAGATCTGGAATTCTGCCAACTTTGTAGAGTTTAAAACATGGGCATCTGGCCATGCAAGTTCGTTTCTGCAGTTGGGAAGCCAAACTAAGAATAACAAGGTATCAATCTTGTAGTCCGCACTGGTATAAATGGATTCACATTGAAATTAAAGATCCCATAAGTTTTCATATCATCATTGCTGAACAGATCTTGCTGTTCTGGTCAAGGCGTAAGCTGCAAAGTGAGAGCCAAGTGTGGGAGTTTAGGGATGTGGAGGAGGGAGCTATTGCAGTTCTTGGGTCCCTTACGACCTCCACAGGTCCAGTGGAGGCAGAAGCTGACCAGACATGACAGGTCAGAAAGTGGTGAGACCAACAGATGCAGCTGATTGGTAATTAAGTCCGGTGGGTATTTCCAAACCATATTAAATTGTATGCCATTGTTTCGGCATGGGTAGGGAAATTTTTTTTATACAGTCTTAAAGGGTTTGGGCATGGCAGGAGAGCTTGAAGCTGTGGTTTGCTCATCTTGCTCCATGTGGGAGGCCAGGCACATTTCCAGTGCCCAAGGCCAGCATGTTTCCAGAAAGTGTATCCAGCTGCAGCTCCTGGAAGCTTGAGTTTCGGAGATGGAATGGCGGCTGGGGTCTCTGTAGAGCATCCGTGAGTCTGAGCGCATTGAGGTGGTCACACTGCAGCTGAAGGGACTTGAAGCAGTCCAAGATATAGGCAGGTAGTTCGGGAGTCGCCTGGGGTCTCGCTCACAAATTGGTATTTCATTTTGAAGGGTGTTGAGGGCGCTGTTTCCTCCAGGAAGTGCAGACAGAACCAAGCTTCTGACACCAACCTGTCTGTATGGGGGCGGGGGGGGGGGGGGGGGGGGGGGGGCATCAAGAATTCAAGGAGTTAGGCAGTAGACTCAAAAGCTGGGCCTCTCGGGTTGTAATCTCTGTTTTATGCCCAGTGCCGTATACGAGCGAGCACAAATGGGATGAATAGGGCAGATGAATGTGTGGCATAAGAGTTGGTGCAGGAGGGAGGGTTTTAGATTCCTGGATCTTTGGGACCTTTTCTGGGGAAGGTGGGACCTGGACAACCAGGACGGTTTACATCTGAACCAGCGTGGGATGAACATCCTGCAGGATGTTTTGCTAGTGCTATTGGGAGGAGTTTAAAGTAATTTGGTAGGGGGAGGGGACACAGACTGTTAACAGAATAAGGGCACAGAATCATATAGTAAAACAATCCAGTCAAAGGGACTGCAACTGTAAAATTCAAGGAGTGAGGCCAGGATGACTGGATGACTCCTACTGCAGGTAAAACAGATGAGTTGAGGGTGATGATTGATGCTGTAGCCATCAGAGACATGGACAGGGTGGATAAGGAGCAGCTGTTCCCCTTAGTTGATGGGTCAGTCACGAGAGGACATGGGTTCAAGGTGAGGGGCAGGATGTTTAGGAGGATGAGAGGAAAAACCTTTTACCAGGAGGGTAATGATCTGCAATGCGCTGCCTGGGATGGTGGCAGAGGTGGGTTGCCTCACATCCTTTAAAGTAGCTGGATGAACACTTGGCACATCATAACATTGAAGGCTATGGACCAGGTGCTGGCAGATGGGATTAGGTGGGATTCGAGGGATTGGGACAAGGTGATTGGGATTAGGTGGGAGTTCGGATGTTTTTACTTTACTTTTGTTAAATTAGTGTCACAAGTAGGCTTACATTAACACTGCAGTGAGGTTACTGTGAAAATCCCGTAGTCACCACAGTCTGGCGCCTGTTCGGGTACACTGTGGGAGAATTTAGCATGGCCAATGCACCCTAACCAGCACATCTTTCCGACTGTGGGAGGAAACCAGAGCACCCGGAGGAAACCCACGCAGACGCGGGGAGAACGTGCAAACTCCACACAGACAGGGATTCCCAAGCTGGGAATCGAACCCGGCGCTGTGAGGCAGCAGTGCTAACCGCTGCGCCCACCGTGCTGCCCCGTTTCTCACGTGTCGGTGCAGACTCGATGGGCCAAAGGGCCTGTTCTGCACTCCATGATTCAGCAAAGCCTTTAACAAAGAACACACTCTGACAGTGATCGCAGATGAGAAACAGGCGGGGTGGGGGGGGGGGGGGGGGGGGGGGCAGCAGCAGCAGGCCAAATGGCTTGATCCGGTGCATTCATTTTCCAGCAAAGACCATGGGTGATCTGGAGCTTTGCAAATGGGAGAAAGCAGCAAACGTGAGCCAGAAACACAGTGGGCTTCAAGATCCAGGTTAACAAGCATCGTGTCTGCAGGTTGCTATCAGACTGAGATTTAAACAGCCTCAAAGCTGATAACTAACATACGGAGAAAGGCAGAGTCCGTGACTGAATAATTGGATATGGAATCAGAGGGTTCAATGGGTTAACCAGCCTTTAATCAGCCTAAACAATCTTGCACTGAAATTAAAAGCAACTGCCTGTCAATAGTATTAATATTTTTTTGAATGAGAATGTGGTGGCACAGTCATTATTTTTATTGGACTTGTCAGGGAGAAAGGCCAGAGCTCGTGACCTGGTGACACAAGTTCAAACCCCACCATGGCAGCTGGCGAATTGAAAATTAGTAAGCTCAATAAATCTGGAATAAAAGGTTTGTCTCAGTAATGATGGCCGTGAAACCAGTTGCAAAATCTAAGGTCCTGTCAGGAAGGAAAACTGCTGTCCTTAACCAGTGCAGCCGAGCTGTGACTCCACACCTATAGCAACGCAGGTGATTCTCAACTGGATCTATGAAATCATAGCATCATAGAGTCCCCACAGTACAGAAGGAGGCCTGTACCGACCACAATCCCACCCAGACTTTATTCCAGCAACCCAAGCATTTACCTTGCCAATACTCCTGACACTGGGGTCAATTTAACATGGCCAATCAAACTAACCCGCACATCTTTGGACTGCGGAAGGAAACCAGAGCACCCGGAGGAAACCCACGCAGACACGGGGAGAACGTGCAAACTCCACACAGACAGTGACCCAAGCCGAGAATCGAACCCGGGTCCCCGGCACTGTGAGGCAGTAATGCTAACCACTGTGCCACCGTGCCGCCCAAATGGCCCCGCAAGTCATCCAGTTATGAAGGGAGTGAGCAGTGATGCACCTTAAATGAATGGAAATATGTCCCAGTATTGTTAGAGGGCAGAAGGAGGCCATTCGGCCCATCTTGTATGCACTGCCTCTTCAAATGAACGTCATGTCCCCGAAACAATAAATCAACTTTCCATGGATTTGTCTTCAGATGAAGCAGGGTTTGAGGCCAAAGGAATAGGAACATGGGAGTAGGAGTTGGCCATTCAGCCCATTGATCCTGCTGCACCATTCAAACAGATCATGGTTAACAATCTGCCTCTGTGCCATTTTTCCCCACCCGCTGATGTCATCAGTATCCAGAAATCTATCGCTTTCTGGTGTTGGACATGAGCTTCCATAGCCCTGTGGGGTAGAGAATTGCAAATAGATATGCCCTCTGCATGAGGAAATTCCTCCTCATCACAGTCCTAAGTGGCCTGCCCCTTATTCTGAGACTGTCTGCAGGTTATGGACTCAACAGCCGGGGGAAACGTCCAGGAGGGAATGTGAAATGTCAGAATTAGCAGTTTACATTAAGATTGCTTATGAGTGACTCAGTGCCTTTCTAGGCCACTTCTTTGATTTGGTTCATTATTGTCACATGCGTTGGTATGGGGTGAGAAGTAGTGTTGCTTGCGAGATATACAGACAAAGCATACCGTTCATAGAGAAGGAGAGGGTGCAGAATGTAGTGTTACAACCTAGCTGCAGCAGGGAAGAAGCTGTTCTTGAGTTGGTTGGTACCTGAGCTCAGATTTATGTATCTTTTCCCCGACGGAAGAAGGTGGAAGAGAGAATGTCTGGGGTGCGTGGGGTCCTTGATTATGCTGGCTGCTTTGCCGAAGCAGTTTGAATTGATTAGTGCAAGACTTTGGAGCCCCATATCCATCCGGCAAAGGAGGGTCACGGTGTTCCCTTTCCTGAAGATTTTGAATATACTGCACATGGGTATGTGTTAAACCTCGTTGCTGGAACCTAAAATGTAATTACCTGGGAAAGTTGGCAAATGCAAGTTGACAGAATATACACTTTAATTAAATTATGGACAGAATGTTTACTGCCTCATTCCCCCTGGACAAACCAAAGACGTCCCATAATTATGCAGCTTTCCCTTGTCTGACAAGGACAGGAATGCGAAGGGAACAGAAGCCTTTGTGAATTGGGCAGAGCCTGTCAATGAGTTGGAACACAAAGACACTTTCACTGACAACAAATGAAGTGGGCTAATTAGCCATTTAATGGAATATTCCTTGGATTCAATTAGAAGCTAAATGCAGCGGAAGTATTGCAATAACATTGACAAGAAATCTGGTGAAGTGGAAGCGTCAGTTTAGCACTTTTCTCAAAATGGCAAAACACACACCTGGAAAATGCAGCATGCCGACGGACTAACCAACGGCTGTCAATGTTCCCTCTCCATGAGGGAACAGTTCCGATCCTATTAATCCAACTTGTATCCACCCTTTAAACAAGACTTACAGGAGGGTCCACACTGTCCTTGACTGCCTGTTTTCATTGTGCTCCACCATTCTCTGGTGATTTTAAACACTTGCATTATATCACCCTGTCACTTGCTTCATTCCTTAAGAAAAACAATAGTTCAGCCCCCGAACGGTTGACTTTTAAATCCCACCCCTGTCCTCCAATTTTATTTGCTGTGCTTTCAATAGCCTTATCAACCCGAGGTGCTGCCTTTAGCCATTTTGTGAACTTGTTGTTCTTCTGGAGAATTAGCTGGGATTTGAGAAGAAATCAAGGATTAGAACAGCGCTGGGGAGAATGATTGTCACGGAGGTCGGTGAAGGGCTAGGGTTCACCGTCTGAAAGGATGATGGAGGCAAAAGCCCATCACCAGTTGCCCTCGGAGGGCAGTTGAGAGTCAACCACATTGCTGTGGTTCTGGAGTCACATGTAGGCCAGACCGGGTAAGGACAGCAGATTTCCTTCGTGAAAGGACATCAGTGAAGCAGACAATCGACAATGGTTTCATGGTCATCAGTAGATTCTGAATTCCAGATGTGGGATTGTGCAGTGCACGTCTCGGCTGATGCGTTGACTGCGACAGTTACAGAAACAATGTGGCCCCTTTCAATGACGTGCCAAGGGGACGTCTCTGAGATGCCATAAGACAAAGAAGCACGAGAATGCTGCTTTCTTTTATCCAATCAAAGTTCCCAGCAGGGGCAGACAAGGCCCACTTTTTTTAAATCCATTTTAAAAATGAGTTACTCTTGGGAAAGCTGCTGGCTGCCGCTGCTCCCTGGAAGCTCGAGCTAAATCTAAACGCTGTGTGATTCCACCAGCTACGAGAAATCCAGTTAACTAATCACGCTGTGTCTGTGAAAATCAAATAAAAATACTCAACCGGATGATCGGAATCTAACTTTCTGCAAAACGACCTTTCAGATCATGGCACGTGTGGATAATCAAGAGGCTGTCCGCCTTGTGAAAAGTTTCTCAGATTATTGCCCGTGTACGAAAAGTCAAAAGCTGCTTTTTACCTTAGCGGAAGGGACTCCCTCAGGGGGACGACAGTGCAAGATAATCTTCCCTTCCAGGGGAACCTCTTTTGCCTGTGGATCTTGCTCAAAGTTCTTCCTCAAATCTGTTGGGAAGAAACGTGTAATCAAAATAATATCTTGCGGTAAAGGCAAAATACTGCAGATGCAGCAATCTGAAACAAAAACATAAAATGCCGGGAAAACTCTGTCGGGGGGAGAATAGAGCCAACATTTTAGAAACATAGAGACAGAAGATAGGAGCAGGAGGAGGCCATTTGGCCCTTCGAGCCTGCTCCATCATTCATCATGATCATGGCTGATGGTCCAACTCAATAGCCTGATCCTGCTTTCTCCCCATAACATTTGATCCCATTCGCCCCAAGTGCTATATCTAGCCGCCTTTTGAGTCTGGATGACCCTTTGTCAAAATATATTTGGAACTCCTGACTAACTTGCACTCCCAGTCCAGAGTTGAAGCTTCAGATCCCACCATGACTCTCTCAAGCACCCCCTTGGCTGACACCGTTTGCCGTGGCATGCGCTGTGAATGCCCGTGTGGGTGGGGTATCAACAGATGCATCGTGCCGATGAATCTGTCCACAGCGAGAGCCAGCATCGTAGAGGAGGGGAAAGCAATGGGAGTGGGCTTAATTGGATAGCTCAATTGGGGCGCGGGGGTCGGGGGGGGGGGGGGAATTGCACAGCTGTGGAGAAAGGGCTGGAGAGTGGGACCAGTTGGAGAACTCTTTCAAAGAATTGCCACAGGTGTGATGGGCCCACCAACCTCCTCCTTTGCTGTCTCATTCTACCATTTCAATCATTTTGAGAATTGACATTGATTATAAAGGATGAATACGGCTTCCAAGGTCTTATGAACCTTATTGTAAAAAAATAAGGAGCCAAATTCTTTGCAAAGGAAATAAACTGTCGGGGAAATGATTTTATTCACAGTGTTCGGTGACAGTTAGTGGAGAAAATTGATCCATGACTATCTTCTCAGGATAACAAAAGATGGGCAGTAAAAATGCTGGTCTTGCCAGCAACACTCACCTGAGAATTTAAAATAAAGCAATTATCAAATGGTGATGCAACTAAAGTTTATTTATTAGTCACAAGTAAGGCTTACATCAACACTGCAATGAAGTTACTGTGAAAGTCTCCTACTCGCCACACTCTGGTGCCTATTTGGGACAATGCACCTAGCCAGCAACTGTGGGAGGAAACCCACACAGACACGGGGAGAATGTGCAAACTCCACACAGTGACCCAAGTCGGGAATTGAACTCGGGACCCTGGTGCTGTGAGGCAGCAGTGCTAACCACTGTGCTACCAGGCCATCCCTGCAGTAACGCATGGACGAAATGTCCATATTTTGACCTCAACAAAATGCAAAGAGGGAGAAACTCATGGTGTCAATGATGAGTTCATGCAGTGTGCTGCTCAGGGGTTTATTGGTATTGTCACTGGACTCTGATTCAAATCCCACCATGGCAGAAATCTGAATTCAGTAAGAATCTGGAATTCTAGTCTTTTGATGACGTTGTTGTAAAAACCCATCTGGTTCACTGATGTCCTTCAGGTAAGGAAATATGTCTTTCTTACCTGGTCTGACCTCCAAGTGACTCCAGATCCACAGCAATGAAATAATAATTTCAATGCCTTAAATGCCCTCAGGAATGGGCAATAAATGCTGGTCCTTAAATGCTGGTCCAGCCAGCGATGCCTACATCCCATGAACGAATAAAAAAAAGTCACAGTTATCGAGTCACTGCGGCAGGGAATTCCATGCCAGTAGTCTGTAGAGCAATCCATTCAGTCCCATCCCTTCGTTCTAACCCCATTGCCGTCACGCTCCATTCTATTCATTTTTGAAATTGTCCATTGTGTTTCCACCACTCTTGGTGGTTCCAAGTCACCACCACCCACTGTGTCAAGTCAATGATCCCTGTTGTGTGTATGTTTCATCAGCTAATGGGAACAGCTCTTGTTTGTCTACTGTGTCTAAACCTGTCAAACATGTACAGCACATCAAAATCCCTCCTCAATCTCCCTTTTCCCTGGAGAACAACCAGCACCCCACCAACCCAAACCTGCTGCCAAAAATCTTCCATCCCTGGAACCATTTTCCTAAACCTTTTCTGCATCCTCTCACATATTCCCAAATTCTTCCCAAAGTGTGACGGCCAGAGCCTTTCACAAAACCATGTTGACTCTGCCTGATTACCTTTGAACCAGGGTTTCCCTGCTGTAGCTTCTTTAAAAACACCTCCTCCCATTTTCCCGTCAACAGGGTAACAGTTTCAGCTCACTGACCTTCACCATGAGGTTATCGATTAAATCTCTCATTGCAAAATATTAGGTCTAATACTGCCCACCCTCCGGTTAGCTCCAGAAAGAGCGAGATTGTATTCCAGGTGAGATGTAGAACAAGACATTGACTTTCTGATTATTATTACATGACCAGGCGGATCAACTTTGACATGGACTTAAATCCACAAAGAGAGTAAGAGATAGGTAATGCTGCTTACTCGGTGACAATTTTTTACAAGCGCCACACTTGCTCCATAATTTCGCAGGAGGGTCTCTCCTTCTTCCCTCCCCAAACCAACGAAATCGACTGGACTGATTCATTGCCACAATGAGTTTTGAATTGGACAAACAATCGCGAAGAGTGTGGTGGATGCTGAGAATCGAACATGAGGAGATGAACAGAAATCACAGCCCACCAGCCATGGCAACTGGAGTGACAGTGTTTGCAGTAGTTATGGTTCTTTTGCTAAATGTGGAAATGCTGATTTCATGTGAATCCTCTTAACGCCCTCTTCTGAACTATCATCACTCTTGATTATGGCGTCTTGCAAACATCAATTTTACTCAGAATGCCATAGGATAATGGACTGCCCAACAGGATTTAGGAAGGCAACATGCATTCTGAAGGCTTTGAAGTGTCTAATCGGAGCAAATCCGTTGCAATTTATGACGCTCACATGTCTGTTCTTAGCAGAAAGTGCCTGACTTCCTAAGCGGCATCAGCATCATCTGTGTATGTCTCAGCATTTCATTGTCATTTTTTTGCTCTTTGGAACACTTTGGCCATGTGACACAGAGCAAAGAACTCCAACTGGATTCACGAACAGGCTGGTTACTGTGGGCATACGCGTAGAGTGCCATGCCATGCAAACACTGACACATGCCCAAGGAGCTGCTGCAAATACTGACACGCTCCATGGCCTCCTGTAAATGGCACACTGGGAGATCACCTGTAAACATAACACACTCCCGAGGACCTCCTGTAACGACTTGACCCCCCTCAAGGGCTCCCTGTAAATACAGACACATTCCCAGGGATTATTGATACTGAGAGGTCCGAAAGACCCCCTGTAAATACTGACACACTCTCTCGGGACCCCCTGTAAATACTGACACACTCTCTCGGGACCCCCTGTAAATATTGACGCACTCCCTTTGGGACCCCCTGTAAATACTGACACACTCCCCGGGACCCCCCTGTAAATACTGACACACTCTCTCGGGACCCCCTGTAAATACCGGCACACTCTCTCGGGAGCCCCTGTAAATACTGGCACACTCTCTCGGGACCCCCTGTAAATACTGGCACACTCTCTCGGGACCCCCTGTAAATACTGACACACTCCCCGGGGACCCCCTGTAAATACTGGCACACTCTCTCGGGACCCCCTGTAAATATTGACGCATTCCCTTTGGGACCCCCTGTAAATACTGACACACTCCACGGGGACCCCCTGTAAATACTGACACACTCTCTCGGGACCCCCTGTAAATACTGGCACACTCTCTCGGGACCCCCTGTAAATACTGACACACTCCCGGGGACCCCCTGTAATTACTGACACACTCTCTCGGGACCCCCTGTAAATACTGGCACACTCTCTCGGGACCCCCTGTAAATACTGGCACACTCTCTCGGGACTCCCTGTAAATACTGACACACTCTCTCGGGACCCCCTGTAAATACTGGCACACTCCCCGGGGACCCCCTGTAAATACTGACACACTCTCTCGGGACCCCCTGTAAATACTGACACACTCCCCGGGACCCCCTGTAAATACTGACACACTCCCGGGGACCCCCTGTAAATACTGACACACTCCCCGGGACCCCCCTGTAAATACTGACACACTCCCCGGGGACCCCCTGTAAATACTGACACATTCCCCGGGACCCCCCTGTAAATACTGACACACACCCCGGGGACCCTCTGTAAATACTGACACACTCCCCTGGGACCCCTTGTAAATACTGACACACTCTCTCGGAACCCCCTGTAAATACTGACACACTCCCCGGGGACCCCCTGTAAATACTGACATACTCTCTCGGGACCCCCTGTATATACTGACACACTCCCCCGGGGACCCCCTGTAAATCTGACACACTCCCCGGGACCCCCCTGTAAATACTGACACACTCTCTCGGGACCCCCTGTAAATACTGACACACTCTCTCGGGACCCCCTGTAAATACTGACACACTCCCCTGGGACCCCCTGTAAATACTGACACACTCCCCCGGGGACCCCCTGTAAATACTGACACACTCCCCGGGACCCCCCTGTAAATACTGACACACTCTCTCGGGACCCCTTGTAAATACTGACACACTCTCTCGGGACCCCCTGAAAATACTGACACACTCTCTCGGAACCCCCTGTAAATACTGACGCACTCCCTTTGGGACCCCCTGTAAATACTGACATGTTTTCTCTCGACCCCTTGTAAATACTGACACACTCTCTTGGGACCCCCTGTAAATACTGACACACTCTCTCGGGACCCCTTGTAAATACTGACACACTCTCTCGGGACCCCCTGAAAATACTGACACACTCTCTCGGAACCCCCTGTAAATACTGACACACTCCCCGGGGACCCCCTGTAAATACTGACACACTCCCCTGGGACCCCTTGTAAATACTGACACACTCCCCGGGGACCCCCTGTAAATACTGTCACACTCCCCGGGGACCCCCTGTAAATACTGACACACTCTCTTGGGACCCCCCTGTAAATACTGACACACTCCCCTGGGACCCCTTGTAAATACTGACACACTCTCTCGGGACCCCCTGTAAATACTGACACACTCTCTCGGGATCCCCTGTAAATACCGGCACACTCTCTCGGGACCCCCTGTAAATACTGACGTACTCCCTTTAGGACCCCCTGTAAATACTGACACACTCCCCGGGACCCCCCTGTAAATTCTGACACACTCCCCTGGGACCCCTTGTAAATACTGACACACTCCCCGGGGAGCCCCTGTAAATACTGACACACTCCCCTGGGACCCCTTGTAAATACTGACACACTCTCTCGGGACCCGCTGTAAATACTGACACACTCCCCTGGGACCCCTTGTAAATACTGACACACTCTCTCGGGACCCCCTGTAAATACTGACACACTCTCTCGGGACCCCCTGTAAATATTGACGCACTCCCTTTGGGACCCCCTGTAAATACTGACACACTCCCCGGGACCCCCCGTAAATACTGACACACTCCCCTGGGACAGCTTGTAAATACTGACACACTCTCCCGGGACCCCCTGTAAATCCCGGCACACTCTCTCGGGACCCCCTGTAAATACTGACACACTCTCTCGGGACCCCCTGTAAATATTGACGCACTCCCTTTGGGACCCCCTGTAAATACTGACACACTCCCCGGGACCCCCCTGTAAATACTGACACACTCCCCTGGGACCCCTTGTAAATACTGACACACTCCCCGGGGACCCCCTGTAAATACTGACACACTCCCCTGGGACCCCTTGTAAATACTGACACACTCTCTCAGGACCCCCTGTAAATACCGGCACACTCTCTCGGGACCCCCTATAAATATTGACGCACTCCCTTTGGGACCCCCTGTAAATACTGACACACTCCCCTGGGACCCCTTGTAAATGCTGACACACTCTCTCGGGACCCCCTGTAAATACTGACACACTCCCTTTGGGACCCCCTGTAAATACTGACACACTCCCCGGGACCCCCCTGTAAATACTGACACACTCCCCTGGGACCCCTTGTAAATACCGGCACACTCTCTCAGGACCCCCTGTAAATATTGACGCACTCCCCTGGGACCCTTGTAAATACCGGCACACTCTCTCGGGACCCCCTGTAAATATTGACGCACTCCCTTTGGGAGCCCCTGTAAATACTGACACACTCTCTCGGGATCCCCTGTAAATACTGACACACTCTCTCGGGACCCCCTGTAAATATTGACGCACTCCCTTTGGGACCACCTGTAAATACTGACACACTCCCCGGGACCCCCCGTAAATACTGACACACTCCCCTGGGACAGCTTGTAAATACTGACACACTCTCCCGGGACCCCCTGTAAATCCCGGCACACTCTCTCGGGACCCCCTGTAAATACCGGCACACTCTCTCGGGACCCCCTGTAAATATTGACGCACTCCCTTTGGGACCCCCTGTAAATACTGACACACTCCCCGGGACCCCCCTGTAAATACTGACACACTCCCCTGGGACCCCTTGTAAATACTGACACACTCCTCGGGGACCCCCTGTAAATACTGACACACTCCCCTGGGACCCCTTTTAAATACTGACACACTCTCTCGGGACCCCCTGTAAATACCGGCACACTCTCTTGGGACCCCCTGTAAATACTGACACACTCTCTCGGGACCCCCTGTAAATACTGGCACACTCCCCGGGGACCCCCTGTAAATACTGACACACTCTCTCGGGACCCCCTGTAAATACTGACACACTCCCCGGGACCCCCTGTAAATACTGACACACTCCCGGGGACCCCCTGTAAATACTGACACACTCCCCGGGACCCCCCTGTAAATACTGACACACTCCCCGGGGACCCCCTGTAAATACTGACACATTC
Organism: Mustelus asterias; assembly: GCF_964213995.1. Classification (NCBI taxonomy): domain Eukaryota; kingdom Metazoa; phylum Chordata; class Chondrichthyes; order Carcharhiniformes; family Triakidae; genus Mustelus; species Mustelus asterias. Next base: position 67,768,704 of record NC_135822.1, read on the forward strand.
CCCGGGTCCCCCCTGTAAATACTGACACACACCCCGGGGACCCTCTGTAAATACTGACACACTCCCCTGGGACCCCTTGTAAATACTGACACACTCTCTCGGAACCCCCTGTAAATACTGACACACTCCCCGGGGACCCCCTGTAAATACTGACATACTCTCTCGGGACCCCCTGTATATACTGACACACTCCCCCGGGGACCCCCTGTAAATCTGACACACTCCCCGGGACCCCCCTGTAAATACTGACACACTCTCTCGGGACCCCCTGTAAATACTGACACACTCTCTCGGGACCCCCTGTAAATACTGACACACTCCCCTGGGACCCCCTGTAAATACTGACACACTCCCCCGGGGACCCCCTGTAAATACTGACACACTCCCCGGGACCCCCCTGTAAATACTGACACACTCTCTCGGGACCCCTTGTAAATACTGACACACTCTCTCGGGACCCCCTGAAAATACTGACACACTCTCTCGGAATCCCCTGTAAATACTGACGCACTCCCTTTGGGACCCCCTGTAAATACTGACATGTTTTCTCTCGACCCCTTGTAAATACTGACACACTCTCTTGGGACCCCCTGTAAATACTGACACACTCTCTCGGGACCCCTTGTAAATACTGACACACTCTCTCGGGACCCCCTGAAAATACTGACACACTCTCTCGGAACCCCCTGTAAATACTGACACACTCCCCGGGGACCCCCTGTAAATACTGACACACTCCCCTGGGACCCCTTGTAAATACTGACACACTCCCCGGGGACCCCCTGTAAATACTGTCACACTCCCCGGGGACCCCCTGTAAATACTGACACACTCTCTCGGGACCCCCCTGTAAATACTGACACACTCCCCTGGGACCCCTTGTAAATACTGACACACTCTCTCGGGACCCCCTGTAAATACTGACACACTCTCTCGGGACCCCCTGTGAATACCGGCACACTCTCTCGGGACCCCCTGTAAATACTGACGTACTCCCTTTAGGACCCCCTGTAAATACTGACACACTCCCCGGGACCCCCCTGTAAATTCTGACACACTACCCTGGGACCCCTTGTAAATACTGACACACTCCCCGGGGAGCCCCTGTAAATACTGACACACTCCCCTGGGACCCCTTGTAAATACTGACACTCTCTCTCGGGACCCGCTGTAAATACTGACACACTCCCCTGGGACCCCTTGTAAATACTGACACACTCTCTCGGGACCCCCTGTAAATACTGACACACTCTCTCGGGACCCCCTGTAAATATTGACGCACTCCCTTTGGGACCCCCTGTAAATACTGACACACTCCCCGGGACCCCCCGTAAATACTGACACACTCCCCTGGGACAGCTTGTAAATACTGACACACTCTCCCGGGACCCCCTGTAAATCCCGGCACACTCTCTCGGGACCCCCTGTAAATACCGGCACACTCTCTCGGGACCCCCTGTAAATATTGACGCACTCCCTTTGGGACCCCCTGTAAATACTGACACACTCCCCGGGACCCCCCTGTAAATACTGACACACTCCCCTGGGACCCCTTGTAAATACTGACACACTCCCCGGGGACCCCCTGTAAATACTGACACACTCCCCTGGGACCCCTTGTAAATACTGACACACTCTCTCGGGACCCCCTGTAAATACCGGCACACTCTCTCGGGACCCCCTATAAATATTGACGCACTCCCTTTGGGACCCCCTGTAAATACTGACAAACTCCCCTGGGACCCCTTGTAAATACTGACACACTCTCTCGGGACCCCCTGTAAATACTGACACACTCCCTTTGGGACCCCCTGTAAATACTGACACACTCCCCGGGACCCCCCTGTAAATACTGACACACTCCCCTGGGACCCCTTGTAAATACCGGCACACTCTCTCAGGACCCCCTGTAAATATTGACGCACTCCCCTGGGACCCTTGTAAATACCGGCACACTCTCTCGGGACCCCCTGTAAATATTGACGCACTCCCTTTGGGAGCCCCTGTAAATACTGACACACTCTCTCGGGATCCCCTGTAAATACTGACACACTCTCTCGGGACCCCCTGTAAATATTGACGCACTCCCTTTGGGACCCCCTGTAAATACTGACACACTCCCCGGGACCCCCCGTAAATACTGACACACTCCCCTGGGACAGCTTGTAAATACTGACACACTCTCCCGGGACCCCCTGTAAATCCCGGCAGACTCTCTCGGGACCCCCTGTAAATACCGGCACACTCTCTCGGGACCCCCTGTAAATATTGACGCACTCCCTTTGGGACCCCCTGTAAATACTGACACACTCCCCGGGACCCCCCTGTAAATACTGACACACTCCCCTGGGACCCCTTGTAAATACTGACACACTCCCCGGGGACCCCCTGTAAATACTGACACACTCCCCTGGGACCCCTTGTAAATACTGACACACTCTCTCGGGACCCCCTGTAAATACCGGCACGCTCTCTCGGGACCCCCTATAAATATTGACGCACTCCCTTTGGGACCCCCTGTAAATACTGACACACTCCCCTGGGACCCCTTGTAAATACTGACACACTCTCTCGGGACCCCCTGTAAATACTGACACACTCCCTTTGGGACCCCCTGTAAATACTGACACACTCCCCGGGACCCCCCTGTAAATACTGACACACTCCCCTGGGACCCCTTGTAAATACCGGCACACTCTCTCAGGACCCCCTGTAAATATTGACGCACTCCCCTGGGACCCTTGTAAATACCGGCACACTCTCTCGGGACCCCCTGTAAATATTGACGCACTCCCTTTGGGAGCCCCTGTAAATACTGACACACTCTCTCGGGATCCCCTGTAAATATTGACGCACTCCCTTTGGGACCCCCTGTAAATACTGACACACTCTCTCGGGACCCCCTGTAAATACTGACACACTCTCTCGGGACCCCCTGTAAATACTGACACACTCCCCTGGGACCCCTTGTAAATACTGACACACTCCCCGGGGACCCCCTGTAAATACTGACACACTTCCCTGGGACCCCTTGTAAATACTGGCACACTCTCTCGGGATCCCCTGTAAATACTGGCACGCTCCCTCGGGACTCCCTTGTAAATACTGACACATTCTTAACGAGCTTTTTTCCCAACTTCCAAATTACTGCGTCAGATCACAAAGAAAAATAGTAAATAAAACTGCTTAATATTTGTCAGCAGAAATAATGTGAGGTGAGTAAAAATATCACTGCAAAATGGAGAAAATAAGGAGTGCTTGCCGAGAATGAGGTCCGGTCGTGAACCATGACGTTTTGCACAGCTGGGGTCGCACTCTCAGGAAGCGGTTGGTTTTTCTGTTTGGTATAGAAGGAGGCCAGGACTGTTGGAGATACGAGCTGGCTAAAAAGGGTGTAAAACCTGAACAACTCGGGGACACTAAAGAGCTGGGTGCTTTCCCAGGAGTGGACAAACCGGGATGTTGCTGATCGGTCAGTTAAAAAGGAACTCTGGGAAGCTACGTCATCGGTACGGTCGTGACCTGAGAGGGAAAGGGTTCGCGGGAAGGTGTCTTGCCGAGGTTAGCGGAAGGTGCCTCGCTCGAGGTCAACGGCAGCCACGAAGTTCAAAGGTTAAAGCTGTCGGACAAGAGTCCTCAATTACCCTGCGTGAATAAAGTCAGACTGTGTAGCTACGCAGTGCCACACTTGTGCAGGGAGTGATGCGGGCAATAGCGGTCCTGCAAGATGCATCTTTGCATCGGCTATTTAAAGTAAAATTTACTTTTTTATTTGAATTATCATTCGCCTGTTGATTCATGCCTAATTTACCTTGACTCTGATTTAAACTAACAGTAAACAAGGGAAGAAATTACAGGTATAACCAACACCTGCTCCCATTTCTTGTGAGCTTCAGGTAAATTGCAAATAAAGGGGAACAAATCATCCCCGGTTTTGTACGCCCTGTCCAATCTTATCTTCCGTCCAAGTCAAGTCAATGGAAAAGAAAATCGAGCGAGGAGTGAAACAGGCTGAGAAATCTCTATCGTCAGCTTTCAATCATTTTGAAAGATCTGTGTTACGAAAAAAAAGACACATGACTTGCGGTGGTTAGCACTGCTGCCTCAACAGTGCCAGGGACCCCGGTTCAATTCTGGCCTTGGGGGTGGACTGTCTGTGTGGAGTTTGCACGTTCTCCCAGTGTAATGACTTCAATCAGGCCATTCAGGTTGGCCTATTGGAATATGAACTCCCTGATTAAGGAGTTAATCGATGGGCCAATCAGGTAGTCTTTTCCTTGCATTTAACCGGGAGCGTCAGTTCCTCTGGCATTCCCCAAGGTAGACTGCCGACTGCTAGCACTCTGTGTACTGCTGTTAGAATTGTAAATAAAGGGATGTTGGTGAAGGGACTTCTGCCTCCGAAGACTTATTACACCCTGTTTCTGTGCGGATTGCCCCTGGGTGTCCCAGTTTCCTCCCACACTCCAAAGATGGGCGGGTTAGTTGGGTTGGCCATGCTCAATTGCCCCTTAGTGTTGGGGGGATTAGCAGGGTAAATACATGGGGTTATGGGGATAGGGCCCTGGGTGGGATTGTTGGTGCAGGCTCAATGGGCGAATGGCCTCCTTCTGTAGTATCGGGATTCTATGATCCGACTGCACCGAGCAGAGAAGGGAAATATCCTGCCTGATTTCCGGTGGAAACGACATCTTGGAAGTGCTTGTTCTGGAATGCTTGTGGTTATAAGTCTGTCAAAGTACAGAAAGTGGCCTATGCATTATTCAGGCCCTGGAGGTGGCCTGCACACTGTAATTCACACATTCGCAATGTGGAATTATTCAGGGAGAATCACAGTTTGATGGACTACTTATCCTACGGCAGCCAAACCTGGCTGGCCCACGTAACAATAGGAAAGCTGCAAAGTTCTGTGTGTGTGGGTGTGTGTACGTGTTGCTGAAGTGAAGCGAATAGTCATCAGGAATCACCGTTTTTTTTCCCCTCTCTTGCTTACATGCTATTCGGACTGTGGCTTTCCTGCTCTTAGTTGTCCCCTGTTGACTCCAGGCTACGCAGAGGCACCAGTAATCCTCCGGACCGTGAAAATCCTCCACTTGCTGTCGGGAAACATTGATAAGGACCTCTCGAACGCTCAGTCCTCCAAGAGAAAAAGAAAGATAAGTACAGAGTGAGTCGGAGTGAATTTACCCATCGGTTTGTTGGCAATGAAAACAACATTTTGCTGGAAGTATGCGGCAGGGCCAGGGGCATCTGCGGAGTGGGGAAAGAGAGTGAACGTTTCAGATCAATGACCTCTCGTTTGCCAATCGGTAATGTTAACTCTGTTTCTCACTCCTCAGACGCTGCCTGGCCTGCTGAGTATTTCAGCAGGTTTTATTTCAGATTTCCCGTGACCGCAGTATCCTGCTTCACAGGAACATTGAAAAGGCTCAGCAGGAGGCTTTGCTGAGCATCTCCGGGTCTGTGCGCAATCAGGACCCTGACCTTCCGGTCGCTCGCCATTTTAACACATGACCCTGCTCCCGTGCCCACATGTCTGTCCTTGGCCCCCTGCAATGTTCCAGTGAAGCTCAACGCAAACTGGAGGAACAGCATCTCATCTTCTGGCTGGGCACTTTACAGCCTTCCGGTCTCAACATCGAATTCAATAACTTCAGATGATTCGCTCTACCCCACCTCCACCCCTTTGTTTTCATTTCATTTCCTTTTTGACTGTTGTCTGTCTACCTTTTATTTCTTTATTGTCTCTCTTTATTCCCCCCTCCACTCTTTCCCCACATTTTATCCCCCCCTTTTTGTACTTTTTCTTTCCCTTTGCTTCCCCTTTCCTCCTTTTTCTCAATTTCCCTTCCTCCCATCCATCCCCCCCCCTCCCCCCACATCTTCATCTGTCACAGTTTACCCTCTGATTTCAGCTTCTCGCCGTTTGGCCATTCACACCCTCTATCCTCTCCATGGACTGCCATTAGCAGCCTTTCCCCCTGGTTTCCGTGGCTATCACTCATCTTCCATTCCCTCCATCCTGCAGTATAAATATCTCCCACTTTCTATGCTGCCTTTTAGCTTTGACAAAGGGTCACCTGGACTAGAAACGTCAGCTCTTTCCTCTCCTTACAGACGCTGCCAGACCTGCTGAGATCTTCCAGCGTTTTCTCTTTTTGGTTTCAGATTCCAGCCTCCGCAGCAGTTTGCTTTTACTCAGCAGGAGGTGATTTGGCCCAACGTGTTAGTGCCAGCAGGAAAAGTTTCTCCACAAATGGACACTTGTGTCTGAGTCATAAACAGTGCAGTAAGTCATCCACTGTGATGAGTGCTTGTGGATACACTGTATAAACAAGTAGACTGCATTGGGATACCTTTGGACTTCTATAATGTTTGAAATGATACTTGAAACTTGTACATATGATGTGCTCATTTTACTAATGCCAGCCAGCCTTATCCCACCTTTCATCTCTTGGCCCGTAGCCCTGTCGGTTATGGCACTTCAAGTGCGTAACCAAGTGCTTTATTTAAATGTGCTTTATTTAAATGCGCCGAGGGTTTCTGCCTCTGTCACCTTTCAGGCAGTGACTTTCAGACCTGTAGATCCTCTGCATGGAAAAAAAGAGCACCCCTCCAACCCTTCCACCAATTGTCTCAAATCTATGCCCCCAGTTTATACCTCTCTGCTAATCAAAATAGGTTCTTCCGATCCACTTGATTTACGACCCCTCGCCATTTTACACACCTCAGTTAAATCTCCCCTCAGCCCCTTCAGGTAAAAGAAAGCAAACTCAGACCATCCATTTTTTTCTCATCGCTAAAGCTCTCCGCTCCTCTTGACAACCTCATAAAACCTTCTCTGCCCCTTCCCTGCTGTGATCACATTGTGGTTGGCACTGCTGCCTCACAGCGCCAGGGACCCAGGTTCAATTCCGGCCTCGGGTGACTGCGTGGGTTTCCTCCGGGTGCTCCGGTTTCCTCCCACACTCCAAAGATATGCAGGTTAGGTGGTTCAGCCATGCCCCTTTGTGCCCCAGGATGTGCAGGTCAGGGGGATTAAGGGGTAAATGCTTGGGGTTATGGGGAACAGATGTGGGTGGGATTGCCCCTTAGTGTCAGGGGGACTACGTGGGATTACAAGGATAGGGCCTGGGTGGGATTGTTGTGAGTGCAGGCACTATAGGCCGAATGGTCTCCTTCTGTACTGTAGGGATTCCAACGCTCCTGTAATTTGGACAGCCCAGTATGCAGTACTCTAGCTCTGGTGGAAAGAGTATTTTACGTGGGTGGGCAATTGGAAGCAAGAAAAGGATTGACGATTTAGCTTGGCAAGGAACTGAAGTGGGTTTGCCATTGCTGACTGTGAGGGCACAGATTTAAAATACTTGGCAAAAGATGCAAAAGCAAAATGAGAAAAAAAAATGTTATCATGTAGCCACAGCGAGTGTTTAAGGTCTGGCGTGTACTGCCTGAGTGTGTGTGTGGTGGAGGCAGGTTCAAAGGAAGCATTGAAAAGGGTATTAGACGGTTATCTGAAAAGACAGAATGTACAGGGTTATGGGGAGAAGGCAGGAGAATGGCACTGAGTGAACTGCTCATTCGAATAGCCACACAGACATGAATGTGGAATGCATTCCTCTGCTCTGTGACAATTCCGTGATCTCCTCAATGCGCAGTAGGTCAGGGACTAAGCTCCTTTGTCACCCCTGGGTTGTCACAGGGGAAGCAGTGATGTTGTGGCATTATTACTGGACCCAGTAATCCAGAGACCCAGGTGAACTGGGTTCGAATCCCGCCATGGCAGGTGATAAAATTTGAATTCAATAAAAAAATCTGGAATTAAGAATCTACTGATGACCATGGAACCATTGTTTGTTGTAAAAACCCATCTGGTTCACTAATGTCCTTTAGGGAAGGACATCTGCCATCCTTACCTGGTCCGGCCCACATGCGACTCCAGGAGGGGCGCTTCTCACCAAAAAAATTCGAAGTGTCGAATTCGCGTGCAAAACTGGAGTAAATCACGTTGGTTTATTCAGTGGGAGTTCAGAGAAGAATCTCACACACTCTGTACACTGCAGACTGCACCAGCATAAATCAGGTAAAAAAAGCGGGATCAATTCCTGTTGGAGAGGCCGGCAGCATCGCGCTGAGTGGGCCACTGCGCGTGCGCCGGTCTGTCAGCGCAGAGATTGGCGCATGCGCAGTGGTCCCGCACTGCCAGCCTCCTGATCGCTGGCTGGCTCGATCGCTGGCCAGCCCCATGGCCCCCTATCGCTGGCTGTACGACTCCCCGCACGGCCCAATCGCTGCCCCCTCCACCCCGACCAACGCAACACCCCACAGCCCTCATTCCCCCCACAGTGCTCACCCTCCCCTGCAGCCCCGACCCTCCCCCCACCCCGCCCTGCCAGCAGGCTGCCCACCCTCACCAAGGGCCAGCCCCGATCGCCGGCCTCCCTCCCTCTGTCACTGAACCCAAATGCAGAGTGGCAGCAGGACCCCTCCAACTCCACAGATTGCCCCCCCCCCGCACCCCGCAGAGGCCCCGCCCCCTTGGCATTGCCTCATGCCCGATGGGCCTGCAAAGGTGCTCCCTGGGCATTGGCATCTTGCCCCTTGGAAAGTGCCATGGGGCCCAGGCTGGCACCGGAGGGGGGGGCTAGCGAGCCCAGAGATTTCAGTCCCGGGTCCCTCATAGCATTTAAATTAGATTAAAATCAACATCAGCATAATTTATGCAGCTCCGCACCTATTTCTAGCGTGGAGATGACGGCGCCAGAACTCCGCTGCTGGGAGACGTTATCAGGGCGGGAAGTCCAGCGCGATTCCCACGGATCGGATGCCGCCTAAATCTCCCAGCCCGCTGCGCTATGTAGTTGACTCTTAAATGCCCTCAGGAATGGGTAAGAAAATGCTGGCCCAGCCAGCGATTCCCACATCCCATGAATGAATAAAACAAGACACACCAGTCTCAGGACACCAATGTGCCTCAGCAACAAAAAAAGTAAATTGCCCGGAAACAGATCAGATCATTTCCAGAGTCAGGAAGCTATTGCTGAACTGACGGGACATGTGCTGAATTCATTCCAGGCATGCCTGCATTCGCACCTCCTGCTTCTCTGAATGAGGGACAATGGGGTTTCTCACCCTGTGTTTTTGAGATGTTTTCACATTGAAAGCAGCCATGGGTTGGGCAGATGCGGTTTCCATGGGAGGCAGGAGTAAGACAGGAAGGACTGCCTGAGCTGCTTTACATTACTGTCCACCCTCCCTAAAGATGAGCTGGTTAGGCTGCATTGACCCGAAAAGGCGCCAGAGTGTGGCAACTGGGGGAAATGCACAGTAACTTCATTGCAGTGTTAATGTAAGCCTTACTTGTGACACTAATAAATAAACTTTCTCACTTTATCTGCTTGCTGGTGTAGTATAAAGGGTTAACAGAATGGATGATGACACAGCACTGGCATCGTGTTAGGTATTCTAGATAGCAGACAAACAAATCTGAAAGGAGATGTGCCTCCTCTGCAACCCACTGTCAAGAGAGTAAATCAACTCGTCTTTAAGTTAAAACCCAGATATGGTTACAGGTCTTCCTTGCTAGAGTTCAGATCCAGTTCTTCCCAAAATATCCGGTGGGTTCACAGTCACGATCCTGTGATTCTGTCCCCTTAACTGGCATGGAGTCTGGGTTCCCTGAGCAATTAAGGGCTGGAAGGCAGTTTCTCAAAGATAAAGAGTCAATCAGACGCCTTTCAGCTTGACAGGAGCAGTATGCTGCAATAAAGGGCAAGTCACAGAGAAGATGCTTCAACGTGAAGACACCCTCTCATCAACTTTTTAAAAAATGTCAATAATAAAATAGGAAAAGCAGCCAGAGCACCAGCTTCTGCCTGCACCTGAGCCGGGGAGTAAGGAAGGATAAAGGCATAATGCTGTGGATGCTGGAATCTGAAACAAAAACAGAAAATGCTGCAAAATCTCAGCAGGTCTGACAGCATCTGTGGAGAGAGAATAGAGCCAATGTTTCAAGTCCGGATAACCCGTCGTCAGGGCTCTAAGAGTAAGGGAGGACCTTCTTTCAATTCCTTTAACAAGGTTCTTGGAAGTCTTGTGGAAAAGTGGATCCTGTCCCTGCCTCTGAGCCAGACGTTCTGGGTTCAGGTCCTTTCTCAGGTATTGAGGTCTAAGGAATGTGTGTTCGCAACATGGTCAAAAAGGTTCAGTGTCAATCTGAAATCCTTCCAAAGACACCTCCTGTAAGAGCAGGAGAGCCAGGAGGGCGGCACGGTGGCACAGTGGTTAGCACTGCTGCCTCACAGCGCTAGGGACCCGGGTTCGATTCCCAACTTGGGTCACTGTCTGTACAGAGTTTGCACGTTCTCCCCGTGTCTGCGTGGGTTTCCTTTGGGTGTTCTGGTTTCCTCCCACACTCCAAAAATGTGCAGGTTAGGTGGATTAGCTGTGCTAAATTGTCCCTCAGTGTCAGGGGGACTAGCTAGGGTAAATGCATGGGGTTATGGGGATAGGGCCTGCGTGGGATTGTGGTCAGTGCAGACTCGATGGGCCGAATGGCCTCCTTCTACACAGTAAGATTCTAGGATTCGATGATTCTATGTCAAGTGGCGCGGGAGAGACTCCTGCTCAGCCACGTTGGATGTGGAGTGGTGCCCTTCAAGCTACAAGCTCCTGGCGACAGACCCGTGACCTGTCCCTGGAATAACTGGCTATGGAAACAGATGAAATTCTGCCTTAGTGCAGCACGAGGACACCACTCCACATCCGACCAGGAGGCTGTCTCACTCTTGCAGCCAGCCATTGGCGTCTTTGGAAGGATTTCAGATTGACACGAAACCTTTTTAACCACGTTGTGGACGCACATTCCTTGGCCCTCAAGACCTGAGAAAGGACTTGAACCCCCAGCTTCTGGTTTAGAGGCAGGGACAGGGTCCAGTGTTCCACAAGATCTCCAAGAGCCTTGTTAAAGGGAATTGAAAGGAGGTCCTTCCCTCACTTTTAGTGCTTTGAAGAGAATTAGAATTGGAACGAGATTGATTGGTTCGGGGGGCCCGAATCGGCTTGTGAAAAAATTGCCGACACTGGGCATGGAGCCAGGAGAAGCAGCTGACCGATGTTGGTACTTGTGGCTCCTGTCCACATGCATTCCCGATTTTGATGGGTCTGAAATATCTGTCCAAAGAGGAAGACAAAGATCGCTAAATTGGAAAAAAATTGAGAATCTGAGACAAGCAGAGTTAGAGGATGAAAGGGATATAATATTTCGGGTTTTTTTTTCTCACTTCGCAATCTTACCTGAGACAAAGCACCTAATCGCAATTTAATATCCGGAGAAAGGAATAAGGAATATAAGGCATTTCACTGTGCAGTTAATTGCCACTCCTATTTAGTACGGCACATACAACTCACTTCACTGTCCAGTTATTCATAGCAACAGGGATAATTTAACATGAAAGTTAAATTGTGTTTAAATGTTTTAGCATAAAATTACAATTAGTGTTACTGTCAAATGGCCTCCACATCTTCCTCTCGATGTAGCAGCAAAGAAACATCTGCCACATAATTACTGCAAAAATACAATTTGTCAAAACATAATCATTAATTATGCAGGGGAAGAACTTGAACAACGTCATGGATTCTGTACAAAATTGCACCATGTCCATTTTTTGTAAGAAAAAATATAATGCTTCAATTATAATTCTGTGCTATTCATTGAAGGGATTTTGGACGTGATATAATTTCCTCCAAATATTAAACCTATTGAAGATTGTTCGCTGCGGAATGAATGCAATAGGCTCCATTTTCTACCTTCCTGGGCCTGATTTCTGCTTGTGGTACAATCTATGCAAGTATCAGCTCACCGCTAATACCGAGCCCAGGTTACTGAGCTTTACGCGGAAGCTACTCGAGTATCAAAACATGTTGTGTCATGTGTCAGTTCCGGTTCAGCTGGCAGCAGCACCTTTGCCTCTGTGTCAGAAGACAATGGGTTTGAGCACAATATCTGGGCTGGATACTCTGCTGCGGTACCGAGCGGGTGCTGCACTCCTGGAGGCGCTGCCTTTCTCGAGACATTAAGTCACCTGGATTCTCAGGTGGGGGCCAAAAGATCCAAAGGCTCTGGTGTCCTGGGCCAAGACAGTCAACGTCACAAAATGATCTGATAATTCTGACACTGCTGTCTGAGGGAGCTTGCTTTGCAGAAATTTGTTCCCACAGTTTGCACATTACAACAAAATACTTCATCGGCTTTTCAGCACTTTGGGCCATCCATTGGCCATGAAAAGCACTGCGGTTCAAGGCCACATCTCATGTCTGTTCAGGTCAGTCCACATCCACGATGCAAAGCCAAAGATACAGAAGAAAGGAGGAAAGAAAGATTTGCATTTATATCGCGATGTTCTCGACTGCAGTGCATCTGAACATGCGATACAACCAATCAAGTACTTCCAACCTGCCATCACAATTGGAATGTGGCAATGCATCAACTAATTTACACAGAGCAAGCTCCCACAAAGAGCAATGTGATAATGACCTGAACATCAATTTTAGTAATGTTAACTTGGGTGATAAATATTGGCCAAGAAAGCGGTGCAAGTCCCCTGTGCTTCTTTTCCTTTGGTTTAATATCTTATCCCAAAGCTGGTAGTGTGGTACTCTGTCAGCAATAACTCATGTTTATAAAGCACCTCTTAAAAAGCGAAATGACCCAAGACTCTTCACAGTAGCATTTTAAAACAAGGCATAACACAGAGCTGTATGAGGAGATACAGTCTCAGATAACCAAAAGACAAGTAGGTTTTAAAGAGAATCCAAAGGAAGAAATGTGAGGGAGAGAGGTGGTGGATGGAGGGAAATCCAGGGACAGCAACCAATGGTGGTGGAACAATTAAAACTGGGGAGGTACAAGGGTAAGAAGTTTAACAACACCAGGTTAAAGTCCAACAGGTTTATTTGGTAGCAAAAGCCACTAGCTTTCGGAGCCTTCAGCTCCTTCTTCAGGTGAGTGGGAATTCTGTTCACAAACAGGGCATATGAAGACTCAAACTCAATTTACAGAATAATGGTTGGAATGCGAATACTTACAGCTAATCAAGTCTTAAAGGTACAAACAATGTGAGTGGAAAGAGCATTAAGACAGGTTAAAGAGATGTGTATTGTCTCCAGACAGGACAGCCAGTGAGATTCTGCAAGTCCAGACAAGCTGTGGTTCATGTCACACTATCTGTAATCCCCACAGCTTGCCTGGACTTGCAGAGTCTCACTGGCTGTCCTGTCTGGAGACAATACACATCTCTTTAACATGTCTTAAAGCTCTCTCCACTCACGTTGTTTGTACCTTTAAGACTTGATTAGCTGTAAGTATTCGCATTCCAACCATTATTCTGTAAATTGAGTTTGTGTCTTCATATGCCCTGTTTGTGAACAGAATTCCCACTCACCTGAAGAAGGGGCTTAAGGCTCCGAAAGCTTGTGGCTTTTGCTACCAAATAAACCTGTTGGACTTTAACCTGGTGTTGTTAAACTTCTTACTGTGTTTACCCCAGTCCAACGCCGGTATCTCCACATCATGAGGTACAAGGGGTCAGAATTAAAGGGGCTCAAATGGTTGTAGGGCTGGAGGAGGTTAGAGATATCGAATGCTGAGACCATGGAGAGGTGTGAAAACCAGACTCAGCATTGCACTAGAGTGTCGGCCTCGAGTTTTGACTCAATCTTTAGGGTGGGCCTTGAACTCTGGAGTGTGCTACGGAATGAGCCGGGAAAACTCCGAATTCCATCGTAGACTGCTTCTTTAACAAATTCATTTCCAGGATGTGGGCATCACTGGCCAGGCCCATCCTTAAATCCCCTTGAGCTTCAGTCTCTGAGGTGTAGGTACACCCTCGGTGCTGTTAAGGATGCAGTTCCAGGATTTTGACCCAGCGACAACAAAGGAACAATGACGATATATGGTCCAGACACACGGCTGCCGCTGTTCATCACTGGTGGAAGGATTGAACTTTTGTGGAAGGGGTAGCAATTCCGCAGGCTGTTTTATCCTGCATGGTTCTTCCACAGTGCTATTGGAGCTACACTCATCCAGACAAGTGGAGAATATTCCATCACACCCCCAACTTGTGCCTTAAAGATGGTGGACAGGCTTTGGGGAGTCAGGAGGTGAGTTACTTGCGACAAAGTTCCTAGACTCCGGTCTGCTCTTGGAGCCACAGTATTTATATGGCTGGTCTAGTTCAGTTTCAGATCAATGGTGAAGCCCAGGATGTTGACAGTGGGGAATTCAACGATGGCAATGTCATTGAATGTCAAGGGGTGATGGTTAGATCCTCCCTTGTTGGAGATGGTCATTGCCTGGAACTTGTGGGGCATTTTGGCAGGTCAAATAGGATGGCGGAATATAATATTAATGGTTGGACTCTTGGCAGAGTGGAAGATCAGAAGGATCTTGGGGTCCGAGTTCATTGGACACTCAAAGCAGCTGTGCAGGTTGAGGCTGTGGTTAAGAAGGTGTATGGTGTCTGGCCTTCATCAATCGAGGAATTGAGTTTAGGAGTCGTGAGATAATGTTGCAGCTATATAAGACCCTGGTCAGACCACTTGGAGTACTGTGCTCAGTTCTGGTCGCCACATCACAGGAAGGATGTGGAAGCCATGGAAAGGGTGCAGAGGAGATTTACAAGGATGTTGCCTGGGTTGGGGAGCATGCCTTATGAGGATAGGTTGAGTGAGCTCGGCCTTTTCTCCTTGGAGAGACAAAGGATGAGGGGTGACCTGATAGAGGTGTACAAGATGTTGAGAGGTATTGATCGAGTGGATAGTCAGAGGCTTTTTCCCAGGGCTGAAATGGTTGCCACAAGAGGACACAGGTTTAAGGTGCTGGGGAGTAGGTACAGAGGAGATGTCAGGGGTAAGTTTTTCACTCAGAGGGTGGTGGGTGAGTGGAATGGGCTGCCAGCAACAGTGGTGGAGGCGGATTCGATAGGGTCTTTTAAGAGACTTTTAGATAAGTACATGGAACTTAGTAAGATAGAGGGTTATAGGTAAGCCTCGTAATCGCTAAGGTAGGGACATGTTCGGCACAACTTTGTGGGCTGAAGGGCCTGTATTGTGCTGTAGTTTTTCTATGTTTCTATGAATGTACTTGCCCCTTGTCAGCCTAAGCCTGGATCTTGTTCAGGTCTTGCTGTATTTACCGAACTGAGAATACCACCATCTCCTCTCCTGTTTATCTGACCATACCAGGTTGGTATGATCAGCAAATGTTATATTTGTTATCACATTATGCTCGGCATAATTTGTGACTCAAGTAAAACAGCGAAGGCCAAAACATGTCATCTGCAGATATCCCCAAGTTACTTCCCCGATCAGATCTTTGACCATTTATGATTTTTCCGCCTCTTATTCTCGAGCACATTAGCCTGAGCCATCTAATTCTAGACTCTCTTCAAAGCTCCAGAACCTGACCTTTATCCACCATCTTTATCCAACACCTTGTTAAACTTCCCTCACATTAACTGACCCCTGCTCACGATAATTACAATAACCTGCACGTGTAAACAGCTCAAATATGCATAATTTACAGAGGCTGACTGGGCAGGAGATAAATAATTTGGTCAAAGATATGTTGAAACAGCAAGCTTTAGAACGTAGGCCAGAAGGGCAGTGAGACACAGGCATGGAGCGATAGAATTCCAGAGGGCATTCAGCCAGTGGCTGAATGGCCAGCTCCCATTGATGGAACAGAAATTGTGGAGAATATTGTTGAATTAAGATGGAATGGGGTACTGGACACTGAGAGAATTTGGGGCCCTCTACTGCCCCCCCCCCTTTCAATCCATTAATCACACAAATATGTTTCATCTGGGACAAAAACAGAAAATGCTGGAAAATCATAGAAATCATAGAATCCCTACAGTGCAGAAGGAGGCCATTTGGCCCATCGAGTCTGCACCGACCACAATCCCACCCAGGTCCTATCCCCGTAACCCCATGTATTTACCCTACTAATCCCCCTGACTAATGGTCAATTTAGCATGGCCAATCCACCCAACCTGCCATCTGTGGATTGGCCATGCTAAATTGTCAGCAGGTCTGACAGCATCTGTGGAGAGAGAGTAAAGCCGAGATTTCGAATCTGGATGGCCCTTCGTCAGAGCAAAAAGCAAAGAAAGTCAGAAAAGATTGATACTATGAGGGTGGCGGTTGGGGTCTGTGATGGGACAAAGGGAATGTCAATAAAAAAGGCTGAGAGAGGTGCTATAAGTGTCCATTAAGTGATCAGAGTGTGTGAATGGCAGAACAGAGGTACAGAATGGTATAAAATGAATGGGAATTCTGCCTCCTCTTTTCATCTCGTTCATCCATTTGCATCATCCTTCTTTCTCACTCCCATTTTTCCACTTCTCCTTCTTGCCTCCCCACCCCCTCTCCCTTTCAGGGCAACTGCCTCAGTCATCGGTACCACTGTTCCACCATTCACACATTCTGATCACTTAATGGACACTTTTAGCACCTTCTCTCAGCCTTCTTCACCCTCATTTACATTCCCTTTGTCCCATTACACCACCCCCTCCCCGCACCCGACCCTCATAGTATCAATCTTTTCTGATTTTCTTTGCTCTTCGCTCTGACGAAGGGTCATCCAGACTCGAAACGTTGGCTCCATTCTCTCTCCACAGATGCTGTCAGACCTGTTGAAACTTTTCAGCCTTTTCTGTTTTTGTTTCAGATTCCAACGTCCGCAGAATTTTTGCTTTTATCTGAGAGCTCCGGGAGGGAATCAAAGAATTCCAATGGAATTGTGAGGTACATCTTACTGTACCAAGAGGCACGGTAGCACAGTAGTTAGCACTGCTGCTTCACAGCTCCAGGGTCCTGGGTTCGATTCCCGGCTCGGGTCACTGTCTGTGTGGAGTTTGCACACTCTCCTCGTGTCTGCGTGGGTTTCCTCCGGTTTCCTCCCACAGTCCAAAGATGTGCGGGTTAGGTTGATTGGCCAGGTTAAAAATTGCCCCTTAAAGTCCTGAGATGCGTAAATTAATGGGATTAGCGGGTAAATATGTGGGGGTAGGGCCAGGGTGGGATTGTGGTCGGTGCAGACTCGATGGGCCGAATGGCCTCCTTCTGCACTGTAGGGTTTCTATGATTCTATGATTTCTATGACCATCGGAACATAAAAAGAACAAGGAGCAGGAGTAGGCCATCTGGCCCCTCGAGTCTGCTCTGCCATTCAATAAGATCATGGCTGATCTTTTCGTGGACTCAGCTCCACTTACCCGCCCGCTCACCATAACCCTTAATTCCTTTACTGTTCAAAAATCTACCTATCCCTGCCTTAAAAACATTCAACGAGGTGGCCTCAACTGCTTCACTGGGCAGGGAATTCCACAGATTCACAACCCTTTGGGTGAAGAAGTTCCTCCTCAACTCAGTCCGAAACCTGCTCCCTCTTATTTTGAGGTTATGCCCCCTAGTTCTAGTTTCACCCGCCAGTGTGTTCTCCAAGTGGATGAAACGAGAACCGACAGTACTTTCCGCAACAATCCATCCGCCGCTGTTCCTCCCTCATTCCTTTATCGGGGCCATGGATCATAAAGACGGAAAGGCACACACTTTGCATGATTTTCCAAACTATTTAAATTACTGGTGGGAAAATGGAACACAGAGAGTGCCTGTGAATTTATGATAGGCTCTCCTTAAGTCTCATCTCTTTTGCAGTTATCCACCGCCCCCGCAACCCCTGCCCTGATCGGTACCACGCACATAAAACATTTCTGACTTTTCATTACAGAAGCCTTTGAGTTTGCTGAGCAGCTGCAATCTGGGTCCAGCTTATTGAAACACTTTCCTGGCACGGAGAGAGATTTTTAGCGTCTGAAGGAGTCATTTCCAAATAAATACGAAATCAGCTTCTGCCAAGATAAAATCCTGGGCTGTGGAAATAATGTTTGCGAAAAATAAATGGAATCTGTGTGTGTGTGTATTTTTTTTATCCCCCTGTAAACTTTATTCAGCAGAAACTGAAAATAAAAATATATCCGTCAGATGATAGCACCAGGGGATCTCGGGCAGAACGGATAAAGGTTTTTGCACGTCCTCCCAGCCTTGCGGTCAAAGTTAGAAACTGGGAAAGTTGGTGCCCAAACTTTTAATCAGACAGCAACCTCTCACAAGGGAAACATATTTTTCTGCGAGAGGAGCCTGAAGTGGAACGCCAATACGGAGATGGGGCAGGAAAGCGGAGTTGAAGTCGAGGATCAGCCAACATCAGTGTTGAATAGATCCAAGCCAGATGGTGAAGGATGAACCAAAACAAATCCTTTCCTTGAGAGTAGGTTTAATCACAGGATGCAGCATTCCAGAACTCTGCCGCCTAACTGGGTCTTTGGGGCGGCACGGTAGCATAGTGGTTAGCACTGCTGCTTCACAACTCCAAGGACCTAGGTTCGATTCCCAGCTTGGGTCACTGTCTGTGTGGAGTTTGCACATTCTCCCCGTGTCTGCGTGGGTTTCCTCCGGGTGCTCCGGTTTCCTCCCACAGTCCAAAGATGTGCTGGTTAGGTTGATTGGCCATACTAAAAATT